>NC_057421.1:38394000-38750500 GCF_019457755.1 Venturia canescens
CCGCTTTGAACAAGCTATTGGCCTGTTTGAATGTTCCTCCGATATCAGCAAACCTGTACAAGAGATATGAACGGGAAATCGGGCCAGCTATAGAAGCTGCTGCAAAGGACTCATGTCGGAAAGCTGCGGAGGAAGAAAAACAATTAGTGATAGCTAATGTCGACAAGTTATGTCAGGAGATGTAAGTTTCATATTTTTTCCTCACCGTAGTAAAGCTTTGGAACAAAAGCATTGGCTACGGTCAGTAAAAAATATTGAGAAGACATTCTTCGCAGAATGAGTGATGGTCATGAAACTAGGTACTGAGAGAAATTACAAAATTTTCTGCTGCGGTTGAGAATATGATCCACTGTGGTACACCGTAGATAGTTTACTCTGTATTCACAACAATTTTTTTAAAAAAATTCTGAAATAGGAAATGTTTGTATTCAAAAAGAAACTCGACGGTGGATCAAAGTTAATTATCTCCCACAACGCTATAGTAAGTTTTTTAATTTCCCTCGCAGTGCAAAATTTCGCTATCATTACTCTTGTTTATGATTTCTTTTAATTTGGGGAACTATAGAGTACTTTGACACCAATTATTGAAAAGCCAGAGCTGCAACAATAGGATTTATTGTATAAATTAATTATTAGATTTTTATAGCATTTTACAGCTATTTTTATAGGAATTTTGTATATAAATAATTGTATAATATAATAATACGATTTTTCTCTGGTTTTTCACCTACAGACGTTTTTCACCTAATACTTGTATTTTTATCAATTGTAGTGGATGTCGATAAATAAACTGAAACATTTGACAATTTTTGGGTTTTATAGTTTTTCAAGCATCCTACAGATTTTCTCTTTCTTTTTTTTTCTCTACCGTAATTAGGCCAAAAGATGTAGTCCGAGAGATCTTCCCTTTCATAGAGTCTCTGAGAGCTTCAACTAGTGTTGACGTTCAATACCCTGAAGGTACAGAGGACGCCTTGGAGAAAAGAAAAACATTTGATGCAGGCGTTGGGAATATCGTCAACATCATCGTGTCATATGATATGGGTTGGAGCAAACGCGGCAACGGACGGAGCTATAATAGCTTAAATGGTTATGGTACCATAATCGGATTCCTAAGTGGCAAAGTTTTAGATTTTGCAGCGCGTAATAGGAAATGCAGACGTTGCACCGCTGGTCATGATAAATCCGACCATGATTGCCGACAAAACTTTTCTGGTAGTGCTAAGGCGATGGAGCCTGATGTAGGAGCAACTCTGGTCAATGATAGTACGATCCTCAAAGAAACTGGATCAAACGTCAAAGTGCTTATCGGTGACGAAGATAGTTCAACAATCGCTGCAGTACGACAAGGCAATCCTCAGTCAGTTCATAAATTAACAGATGCAAATCATCTGAGGAAAAATTTTATGAGCGCATTATACGATTTGAGAAAAAAATTCAAAGAAATGAGGAATAAGAAAGTTATCCCCCATTTAAAGAAATGTTTCTCTTACGCTTTGGCTCAAAATAAAGGGGACAGCGCCAATTTAGCCAAAAGTCTTCGCAATATTCCCGAGCATTTCTTCGGTCGCCATGAAAATTGCGGAACGTGGTGCAAAGAGCCGCACAAAATAGTGCTACAAAACGTACAACTGTACGCAAAATTGTCAGAAATATTCGAGAAATATGCGGGCAACGCTGCTAAATTTTCGGTTGTCGCTTCAAGTCAGCCGAACGAAAGTTTTAACAACATGATGGCTCACAAAACGCCGAAAAACTGTTGTTATAGTCTGAGTGAAGCAGCGGATTATAGATTAGCCAGTACCGTGTGCACGAAAAACGAAGGAGAAATGTATATTTTGAACGTCAATTCAAAATATTTGAATCTTTCTCCTGGAAAATACACCGAATCTTTTACTAAGAAGTTGGACCAGAAGAGAAAAAAGAGAGCGGTAAAGGCAAAATTGCCTTCAAGTAAAGCACGTCGAAATATACTCGCTCAAAATACAGAAACTTGTAGAAAATCAATGGAGAAGTCTGAAGGGACACAATACAAGAGAAATTGTGGTATGGATATCGACGTTCAAAATTCTACAAGTATTAATGTACCGCTGAGAAATACTGCTGAAAATTTACCCAATGTTTTTCTATCTAAGAATGACTGCAACATCATCTATTTCGATCTCGAAACATCTGGGTTGTCGAAAAATTCAGAAATTTTACAAATTGCAGCAAAATTTAAAGATCGAAAGTTCAGTGTATATGTCAATCCATCAAAAGCTATTAATTCTACTGCGTCCAAAATTACAGGACTGAAGTTCATAAAGGGACATCTGTATTTTAACGGCAAACAAGTCCCGTCGATGTCACCGCGGGATGCTTTAGAATCATTTCAAGAATTTATCGACTTCTCGTCCAAACCTTGCATTCTTGTAGCCCATAATGTTTCGTTCGATTCCGCTCATTTGCTTCGGTATATTATCGAAAATGGAATGATTGCTAATTTTCAAAAAATCGCGGGATTTTCAGACAGCTTGGCGATTTTGCGAAAAGTTTTACCCGAAAGAAAAAAAGAAAATGGAATGTTTAAACTGGAGACGTTGGCACGTGATTTTTTAAAATTGAAAATAACTGACGAATTTCACGAAGCATTATTTGATGTTGAAATATTAGAGCAGTTGTGCCATCTGCTTATCAAGAAAGAAAATTTTTGTTTGCACTGTAAACCATATAAAAACTCAGTGTTAATGAAAATTTGTGCACCGTCATTGCAAAATTTGAAAGGCGTAGTTTCGGACGAAATAATAAAAAAAATAGCAAGCGCTGGGTTCGATTTCGAAATTCTGACAACAGTTTACTGGACAGGCGGAGAAGCTGCAATTCGAGAATTATTGGCCAAAGAAACGACTGCAAAAAAACCATGCGTTACCAAAATGAAAAAAATTATTGATAAGATCATAGCGCACCTGCAAAGCAGGTCTTAACTTAAAACTGTTAAGTATATCGAAAAATATTGAGTTTTCGTTATTTCATGTATAATCTTCGTTAATACTTTGTTTTTCTATAATAAAAGTTTATGTCTCATTATTTCATTACAATTTCAATAAATCTTTATTAATCGTTCAGAAACAAACAAACATTCTTTCCCTCATCTTGCCAAAAACAGAAAACTTGGGCTCTATCGATTTAAATTTCGCGGGCGTCTTGGCCAGCTGTCGCCTTACATCGTTGCCGCATCGTCACAATCACTCTCCTCCACGTTCAGTGTCGGGTGCAAATTATTACTTTCGAAAGACGACAAATCCGAAACTAGATGGTCAAACATTATCATTTTTTTTTTTAAATGATCTTTATATATTTGAGAACATTGTGTTCATTTTTCGGAAAAATGGTAAGATCCGTTGTCTTGTTATAATTACTTATGTAACTGAAGTCAGAGTCTCTCACGGGTTAAGTATAGAAAACGTGCCTCAGAAAAATGATTTTTGATAGCGTTTATCTAACAAACTAGATGGTGAATCGATTTAAAAATTTGAGCATTTCTTTATAACTGTATCTTCTATATAATATCAAAATTTTAAACGATTCGTAAGATTTTGAAAAAGCGATAGAACTGCCTTAAGAGATTATCATCTGTT
Organism: Venturia canescens; assembly: GCF_019457755.1. Lineage (NCBI taxonomy): Eukaryota > Metazoa > Arthropoda > Insecta > Hymenoptera > Ichneumonidae > Venturia > Venturia canescens. The sequence continues at coordinate 38,397,618 of NC_057421.1, forward strand.
TTTATGCTAGCTCGGGTTATAAACTTAAAACAGTTTACGCGTACAAGTGCATGCATTGTATCTATACGATGAACTGCACAAATTCATTTTCAACATTACACACAAGCTTGGCGTGCATGGTTTTCAATCGGAAGCTCGGGAAGAGACAATTGTTCAAATTTACTATGAAAACAATAATTAATTAGAATTGTATGAACGAGTGTGAAAAAAACCGATCCCCCAATAAAATAAGAGGGGCCCTGTTATATAATGATTTGGTGAACAATACAGATGGGTGAAATTTGTGGATAAAATTGAACAATTAAACGAACGGATAAAGAAATGAAATGAATCAATCCCTTTATATGTCTTTATCTTGTACGGATAGATACGGCCATTCTTTCATGCCCATACGCATTTTAATTTATCCACACGTCACTTTCACTCGTTTGTCCGTACACTCTTTTTTTACCAAATACGCAGATGATTGGATGAATTACACAAGTATTGAAATGGATGAACAAAGAAATAAGCTGTGTAAACATTGATTTGAGAAAAGAAAACGCGTTGAATACGAAACATTTGGAGTAATGAATTTATCAGTCAAACTAGTCAAGAATAGATATTTTTCTTTGTGTACACAGCGCGGGATCTCACGTCGAACTACTCAATGAAATAGTTGGATGGAAAAGGGATGGCAAATTAAAAAACAATTACATGAGAGGATCATCAAGTTTTCTTCAAATATATGGACGGATGAGGCATTCCTTCGCCGAGCTTCCGATTGAAAACCATGCACGCCAAGCTTGTGTGTAATGTTGAAAATGAATTTGTGCAGTTCATCGTATAGATACAATGCATGCACTTGTACGCGTAAACTGTTTTAAGTTTATAACCCGAGCTAGCATAAAAACAGATGATAATCTCTTAATAATTGCAGAATCATTCGAGAAACCTTTGTTGCTCTGTGACGTTTGCTGGAAAATTTTTCTGAATAAGTGAGGGATTAGGGCTAAAAGTGTACACGAATGAATTCCACAAGAACCCTAATTCATTCACTGTACTTGGCTACGTTGGAAAATGATCTCAATTTTTTTTATTTCCAAAATTCAGAATTCCTACAGGAAACGTAATTCATTCACTGTATATGTTACAATAGATCTCATATTTTTTCACAGTTAAACATTTTTTAAAATTTATTTATTGACAATGCGAATATAGAAAATCATTTAAAACGACGGTCACGACCTTTTAATACTTGGCGTGCCTTTTTTACTTTTTGAAATTTTAATATTTACTGATTTCACTTCTTTTTGCGAGACGTGACAACTATATAGGAATCGTATTTCATTCACTATATTTGTCAACTTCAGAAAACGATCTCATTTTTTTTTTATATTTTGAAGTTTTTTATTGATAATGCAAATATAGAAAATTATTGGAAACTACGGTCGCGATCTTTTAATAATTGGCGTTCTTTTTTTACTTTGTCAATTATTTTTTTTTCTGATTTAGTTTATTTTTTAGAGGCGTGACAATATTTACTTAAGAAAAAAAATACATTCCTCGTCTTCGACGAAAATTTTTAAAACGATTTGTTTCAAGTTGAGTGCTTTTCTCTATGTGGCAAAAGCAATCGACACACCCAATTTTTCTATGTAGACGGACGAAAACTGTGCGGTTATGTTCATGTGAGTTGAAACCTTTTACAAGCAATAATGGTGACGATTTTGATTATCCATTCAGCAAATCGAATTTTCCAATGAAAGATTGGGAAATTCCTATGCAATGGGATGATATTTTCATTTTCTATTCCTTTTTTTGAAAAGCTCCACTTGTTTACTTGGAAAAATGATTTTTGAAACTATCTTCTTCTCATTCATGGATTCCATGTTGACATGGATACTGTCAATGGTTTGCAATGTCCAAGGAGATGTTTCCATGGTATTCAATGTCTAAGACCACAGCTTTATGGTTATTGGTGTCCAGTGATATTTTTTCATGGTCTTCTGTAACGTCTGAACCTGCCTCGTCAATGTAAACTATTAAATCGCAGATCTAGATATCGATAACTATGAGGAAATATATCGTAAACCATTGCACCGTTTACCTAAATATCGGGAAATTTAAAATTGTCGAATATATATTGAAAAATACGAAGGCATCCACCTAGACATCGAAAACCCTATAGTCGCCAAACTAGACATCGAAAACTATAGAGCCGACGACCTAGATATCGAAAACCTTAAAAAAACTCACCACACTATCGGAAACTATGGAGCCGTTGACTTTCATATCGGGAACCATGGACAAATTCACCTTAACATCGGAAACTATGGAGCTATCGACCGGGATAGTGAAAACTATGAAGTCGTCAACCTAGTCCACGAAAACAATGGGAAAACATACCTGGAATTGAAAACTACGGAGCCGTTAATCTAGACCTCGAAAAGCATGAAAAAACATACCAGGACGACGAAAGCCATGGAGAAATATACCTAGCCATCGAAAACCATGGAGCTGTCGACGTAGACATCGAAAACAATGGAGCCGTCGACCTAGACCATGAAAACCATGGAGAACCATAACCAAACATCGAAAACTATGGAATTGTTGACCTAGCATCAAAAGCCATGGCGGAATATACCTGGACCACGAAAACCATGAAGGAACATACGCAGACATTTAAAACTATGAAGAAATATACCTGGACATCCAAAACCATGGAGGAATATACCTAGACATTGAAAAATATGTAGACACATACCTAGACATCGAAAAGTATGGAGTCATCGACCTAGATCACGGAAATGATGAAGAAATATACCTAGAGAACAAAAACTATGGAAACTCAGACCTAGCCATCGAAAACTGTGGAACCATCAACTTAGACCACGAAAACCATGGAGAAACATACCCAGACATCGAAAACCATGGAGGAATATACTGAACCACGAAAACCGTGATGAAACATGCATAGACATTGAAAACCATGGAGGAATATACCTGGACCACGAAAACCATGAAGGAACATGGTTTTCGTGGTCCTTCATACTTGGTCATTGAAAACTGTGGAGCCGTCGACCTCGACTGCGAAACACATGAAGAAACATACCTAGACCACGAAAACCATGGAAGAATCTACGTAGACCACGAAAACCATAGAGAAACATATCTATACATCGAAAACCATAGAGGAATATACCTGGACCACGAAAACCATGTAGGAACATATCCAGACATCGAAAACCATGAAGGAATATACCTAGACATCAAAACCCATGGAGGAATTATCCTAGACCACGAAAACCATGAAGAAACATGCCTACACATTGAAAACCATGGAGGAATATACCTAGACATCGAAACCTATGGAGGAATTATCCTAGACCACGAAAACCCGAGAGAAAAATACCTGGACATCGAAAACTGTGGAGCCGTCGACCTCGACTGCGAAAGCCATGACGAAACATACCTAGACCACGAAAACCATGGAGGAATCTACCTAGATCACGAAAACTATGGAGGAATCTACCTAGTCCACGAAAACCATGGAGAAACATATCCAGACATCGAAAACTCTGGAGGAATATACCTGAACCACGAAAACCATGGAGGAATCTACCTAGACCACGAAAACCATGGAGCAATGTACCTAGACCACGAAAACCATGGAGAAACATATCCATACATCGAAAACCATGGAGGAATATACCTGGACCACGAAAACCATGAAGGAACATGTCCAGACATTCAAAACCATGAAGGAATATACCTAGACATCAAAACCCATGGAGGAATTATCCTAGACCACGAAAACCATGGAGAAGCATACTTGGACATCGAAAACTGTGGAGCCGTCGACCTCGACCGCGAAAACCATGATAAAACATGCCTAGACATTGAAAACCATGGAGGAATATACCTAGACATCGAAACCCATGGAGGAATTATCCTCGACCACGAAAACCCGAGAGAAACACACCTGGGCATCGAAAACTGTGGAGCCGTCGACCTCGACTGCGAAAACCATGAAGAAACATACCCAGACCACGAAAACCATGGAGAAACATATCCAGCCATCGAAAACCATGGAGGAATATACCTGAACCACGAAAACCATGATGAAACATGCGTAGACATTGAAAACCATGGAGGAATATACCTGGACGACGAAAAACATGGAGGAATATACCTGGACCACGAAAACCATGAAGGAACATGGTTTTCGTGGTCCTTCATACTTGGTCATTGAAAACTGTGGAGCCGTCGACCTCGACTGCGAAAACCATAAAGAAACATACCTAGACCACGAAAACCATGGAGAAACATATCCATACATTGAAAACCATGGAGGAATATACCTGGACCACGAAGACCATGTCGACGGCTGAGAAGAACAACATCGTATCCCAAAATTTGGTACAACAACATTCTATCTCAAAATTAAGTTCAACAACATCGTATATCAGAATTTCGCTCAAAAACATCGTATCTCAGGATGTGATCCAAAAACATCCTATTTCAAAATTTGATTGAAGAACATCCTTATTCAAAATTTGATTCAACAACATCGTAACTCAGATAAAAAATTTATTCCGAATATTTTCTGAGGCTACGGCCCTGACAAACACATAACAATCATGAATACAAAATAATTATGAATTTGAAGTAACTTGAATAAATAGCTGAATAAATGTTTCACTTGTAAGACAAAATAATATTCTTCTGCATTTTTTACATTTAACTACATTAGATTACGGTAGAACTCTTGAGCGTCTTTAGGGACAATATTTTTATCACAAATGTAAGTAAGATCAACTTTTTTCGCCTTATCTAATTTTCTTTTCTCTAAGTAAGCTCTCTGAAGCGTATGATTTTTCCAGGTATTGGAATTTCTCGACAGATCAATGTTTCGTGGTGTTTCTAAGAAGTCGTATTTAAATTGGACACAATCGCTATTTGATATCGTTGATATTTCTTATATTTTAGAAATTTGCATCGGTTTGCCTGACGCGTCCTTTTTCCAGTTTTGTTGATCAGCAACGGCCGAAAAATCAAAGAATTCTTCATTCGTCATTTCGTGTACATAGTAAGGAGGCGATTTCTTTTTCGCGGCCATCATAATTTCCATCCATTGCTGTTGAGTAAAAATCGTTTTGTGACGACTAGCAGTTTCGATGGCAGCGTGCATCGCGTCGCCTTCAGATTGTGTGTGTCTTTTTTCTAAAAATCTTTGAGTAATTTTTATGTTGAAAACTTTTTCGGCGAGGGCATAAAATTGTAACGATTGGTCTCGAGGCAATAAAACCTCGAATTTGTAACTTTTTAAATAAACTTATTGTTAACTTGTTGTAAAAGTATCGAGTTGGAGCTCAGCTCTTTTGGCCTAAATCCCTTAAATACTCGTCCTTGATAACTCGTCCCTTCGCGACGGTCTTCGCGGACACAACAATACATTTTTGGCTGATAAATGGACGCAAAATCCGTTATTTCCTTGTTAATGAGTTTGATGGCAAGCAGAAATCGTCCAAGTAGCCTCAATCGGGCTCGGATCATATCATGTTGATGCTCTTCACCTCCATAAAACTCAGTAAGTTTGTTTCCGTACAGAATGACAAGCCTGTCATATCGTATGACCCGAACTATTTCGTCTTCTCTTAATACAGGGAAAATCTTTACCCATAGGATTTTCGAAGCTTTTTCGTGAATCCTTCCAAGGAGCATTCGTCCAAGCGGCATCAGACTTCGGTTTGATACTCCATCGTACGAAGAACAATATACAGCATGATGACGGATATTTTTTTTTGAGAAAAACCCTTTGCAGCGGTAACATGGTTTGTAATGCGAGGCTGCCCTTGGAGCATTAGCACTTGGCCTTCGGCAGACTAATAGTTCTCCATCATTAACTATATTGTTTGTATTGTAATCAAACATACAACTTTTTCTGATTTTATCGATGATGTTTAATCTTTCTCGATTTCGTTTTGGCAATGCCGCAAACTTTTTCATCTGTTCCACATCTTTATATTTTCCTTTTAAGTGTCGTACGAATTTGCTTTGAAATTTACAGCAGTACATACACCAAGATTTTCGGTCGAGTCCTTTTTTTCCGCTTGCCGTTCTGACAAACATATCCGCATCATCACGAGTAGATTTTCCCGGCATGTTCGCAGTCAGGGACAACTCGAACGATGAATTGCTCTTGGAATCGCGGTTTATGTTTTGGCTTTGAGTAAGATCGTTTTGACTGGGTGCTTCATCTGAGTCACTTGATGATTGATTCGACGAGGGTTTATAATTAGATTCTTCATCTTCAACTTCAGAATCATCTTCTTCGATTTCTTCTTCTTCGGCTTCAGATCTATCATCTTCGACTTCAGTAGGAATACCTGGAAACATAAAAAAAATAAGGCTGGGATAGGAAAAGTTCACTATCATTATGTTTTATACCATCATACGTACAGGAACGATCTGCAATCGTTATTTCAGCATTTGGAAATTCTGCTTCAACTATGGCGTTTTCATCGCAATTTCTAGCATGTTCTTCTACGTTTCCTTCCAAATTATTCTCAGAAATATCGAAGGTGGCATCGGTTTTCTTGAATTCGTTTTCATCCCTTCTCGAAAGACGTGGTGATCGATCGATATAGGTGGATAAACCAGGTTCATGAATCGCTACTGTTTGATGGTCAGTATTGTACAAAACAATAGTTTCATCCCGCCGAAGACTCACTATAGGAATAAAGGTTTATCAGAACTTACATTTTATGCACAAAAATAAATATACATTATTGTATCATTAAAATACATCACTAGAACTACATATCAAATCCATTACCAGTACAGTCCTTTATGTTTCCTGAATTGGGCGTACTAAATATTATAGGGGCTTCGATTGCTTTAGTAAAGTCGTCTTGGTTGAGAAACGAATTGGTCTCAATGACACTCTCGGCAACTTCCGACTGTTCTCCTGCTGACGTTCGGAAAGGAACGTCTACATCAAAAAATTTAGCTGACCGAGCAGGACTATTCGGTACAATTTCATTTAGTAGGCCCATGAGCTCAGAATCGTTATTGATTGCCGAGGCGAGAGACGATGGTAGAAGAGATTCTTCGGCCTGCGTGCAAATCGAGTCAATATATTCTTCAACACGTGATACATCATTGTTCGAGGATGCTTTAACGGTTTCATTTCCACGTTGTTCATCGTTATCTATTTCTTTGGAATCTGTCAGCTCGGATCCTTTTTGAAGTGTTTTCATCAGTTGGGTACTTTTTCCTCCATTCTTATTTTTGTCAAGAGCTACATTTAGATATTACAATTTAAAAATCAAGAGAAACACAACTATTTCTGAATAAATATTTAGATTTAATCGATGCTCATCACTTGCATAACAAATATTGGCTGTATAATGAACTAAAAAAAAAATCGAAAGTTCTATAACGAGTATAGATTTACCAATTTGAATGGATTCTTGTTGAGTTTCTATTTCAGCGTTTTTCTCATTGTCATTTGGATTTTGATCATTCTCTTTGAACGCGTTTGAATCTTTGAAGAAATTATCATCTGCTGCGTATGCAAAAAGTTAAACGATCAGAAAAACTGTGATAACAACCGAGCAGAAATAGGCGTTCATTATATCAATTCATTAAATATTTCCTGCTCGTTTTTTCGACTTAAATTGATGAAAATAATATTTACCGGTCGGATCAGATTTTTGGTCGTTTTTAATTTTACATTCCCTGCAACCATTCTCTGTAGGTTCACAGTTTTCTTTTTCATTTTTAAGGTCTTGCAGAATGCTTTTGGAGGCTGCAAATATTAAAAAGTGTTTAGTCTACAACCAAGCACGTGAAGGATCGACGGTTAGTAGGACATTTTTCATGTAGGGGTATATGAGAGGACTTATAGAGGTGAATAGACATTTACCCTTGAATACAAACGTTTTTTCACGTTTAATTTTACATTTTATGGCTTTTTCACTATGCTTCAGGGAAGCAATTGAAAAACAATATCAGAAAATCAGGAAACATTTACGAGAAACAGGGGCATCTTTTGTGTGAAAATTTTATATACGATTATCACAACAAGGAATCGGGCTCGAGATGGAATTTGAAAATGTTTTGTTCGATATCTCCAAAATTTCATTGATATAATATAAAATTCTACCAAAAAGATATGTAAGAATTGTTATCTTGTTTTGAAAACTATCGAAACAGTCTGGAAGAACCGTATATATTTAAACTCAGCCAAAATATATCACTCGTCGGAAAAAAAAATATCACCGTTCATGAATAAATATTTTATTTAATCAGTATGTTGGTGAATTTTTGGATTATTCATTACTAAAAGCCATTATTTGTCAATACAAAGATCGATGAAAAATTATCGCCAAGAACCATGTAGTCTTCTTTATTATTCTATGCTCTTTCGGAATCATGATATCGTTAGTTTTCTTTATCTCGAGATTTATTAAAACACAAACTCACAGTTCTCAGCAATGACCCGAGCACCATATCTGCCACCGTTTTGATATTTCACAATACAATTTTTACCTTGCACATAAGTCACTTTTGTTTTATTACATATAAAATAAACGCCGTCTTCAAATAAGACTAGCACAAACATTTTGCCCGTTCAATCGTTCCGTCTCGGACGGCGACAAAACTGAGAATACGAAGCACCTCGGCCGAACTCACCTCCCCCTCTTCCGAGGAGTTGTTTACACTAAATAATACATTGTGCTCCCTAGCGAACTCGAACGATTGTGTTGATACTCGATGCCTATGAATTCTTGAGAAATTATATGTACGAACAGGGCATTTGACTTAAAACCGATACTTTTTTGCTGGTACTTTTAATGTTGTTCGATTTTTTCCTTTGTTACACCGATTCCAAAAATATCTATACACTTACAAATGTTTACCGCAAGAATAAGCCGCGTATATTCGAGACAATAAAAAGTCGGATATTTTGACGAAACAGTTGACATAAAAAAGAGATATGTAGTCGAAGATAAAACATTTCCTCCTTATTCGTTAATTTTTTTTCATGAATTTTTTTTTACAGAGGATGTCCAATTTTACGAAGAATGCCGAATTAAAGGATTCAATAAGCAGTTTCGCCAAAGCGTTCTTATTTTACTACGATTCAGTTTACTGGCACTATCGAGAACTGCGGGCTGACTAAACTTGAGCATATAATTCATAAACAAAAATAAAAAACTGGGATAATTCCACCGGCACCATAAATATAGTTGGATGTCAGGACATAGCAGTCCCCAAAACTACCAATATTTGAAACAAAGCTGTCCGGAAAGCAAGGAATCATTGAAAGGCCGTCTGGACATTCACAGCGTTTATAACTTCAATCAAACTTAAAGAGCTCTAAACATGAAATGAACGAACTGCTTTAAGTTCTAAAAGCTTTTGATTAATGCATCAAAGATGTACTTTTTAGATAGAAGTTGCGTTTTTTTTAACTTCGATATGCGCGCACGGCAAAAGACAGGAGTTGTATTTTCAATTGCAATCAGTTGGTTCTAAAGTTCTTTCGGGACTTTTACTGCTTCTTTTAGGGATGTTCATACAAATCATGAATGCATTATGCTTTCGTAGCAAGTTTATACTATCGTGCTGAACCTTGATATTCATGAATTTTTCGAAAAATATATTTGAAAACGGCGTATTTCACGCTGTTTTGACCTACCTTTCCATTTTCACATTTTTAATTCCGTTGATTTTTCTTCATTAGTGCTCACGGAGAGTGACTTACCTTTTTCAAATTCGATATTTCTAATTTATATTTCAATGGGTTTCGACACCAATGAATCGTGATTATTTCAAACACTTCACTTTCAAACACTTCAGAAGTAAATTTGTTTTCATAAATTCCTTTTGCAGAGGAAATTCAATTTTTCCAAGAACTCCGTTTTTTAAATTAATTAAGGTAGTAGGCATGCTGAAACATTTTGCTACACACTTGTTTAAGATTTTTAAAATACTTTGAAGACACTTTGAAGACAATTTTAAGAGGATTCGCCATACAGTATTCAAGAAAAGAAAAATTTGTTTTTCAATTAGGTTAGTTTGTTATAAAATTTGAAATTTACTTTGATCATAAAACCTTCAATAACCATACAATAACTCCGTGCAAAACTAAAAACAACTGCAATGAGTGTTAATATTTTGAATCACTTATGATCTACTGATAAAACATATTGGTATTTTATTTCAAGTGGATTTAAAGGCTTCCAATTACCATTCATCATGAGGGTAGAAATAAAACAGAACCCTCATGTGTACATGAAAATGCAGAAAAAAATTATTCCCTAAAAAAATTGTATTTTTCATTCAGTTCCAACGCAATGAATAGTTGAAACGTCTCGAAAATTATCAATACATAATACTAATCATAAGAAAACTTTCCTGGCAGTGAACGAAAGTCCGGGATGAAACTATCTTAGCATCAAGTAACGTTTGAAATCTCCTGACAACCACTATTACATTGCATTGATATAAAATAGCATGACGCATTCAAATGAACAAATAGCTATCCGAGTTCTTCAAGTATTCCTCTCTTTTTTGGTCAATCGGTAGCCACGGCAGTCGCAAGGAAGCATTATTATTATTTCGAATTGGTTTTGAAGGGTAAATTATTGGGTTCTACAGGAAATTGACCCAGAAGTGAGACTTATTATTACAAATGTATTAAAAATCCTATGAAACTTCATTTTCATTTAGAACGATATTCATGTACATTCTGCATATTCAGCATATGGCTAGCAATAGACTGTTCGACATGTTCTGAAATTTAGAAAACACTCTTCACGTCTATTTCAATCCATTTTGCTTTTTTGTGCTTGATCTTCCGACAGGGACGTGATTGGTTTAACATACAGACTTCAAAAAATTCAGACACGTTTTAGAGATATTCAAGAGCAGGTATAGTTTTGCCACGACCATCTATCCATGATATTAAATACCAAGTAAAATCTGATTGGTGATCGAAAATGAGTAGTAAGTCTATGCGGGTTCTGGCTCAAATGGGGGCGAGGGGTAAGCGGTGCGAGGGGGGAAGCCCCGCTACGTCATCCCCCGCGCCGTAGTCCAGAACCTATATAGCTATACTACTGTAGGCCCTATATCGGTGGAGGGGAGGGGGGAAGGACCCATGACGAAGGGTCTGCAGGTCCGGAGGAGGAGAGAGAGGGAGATAGCTAGATGGGGTAAATGGTGAGAATGAGAGAGAGATGAATGTTTCCGAAAGGAAATAGCATGCAAGTGATAGAGAGAGAGAGATAAATGAAAAACTTAAATGATGGACTTTTATTAAACTGAACTGTTTTTCAAAACTTCATTTTCAAAGTTGATCTCAAGATGGATAGATGCGCGAGTATGTATGCAGTCCATCCATCGAAAGAACCTTGGACATTGACTAAAAATGAGCTCGAATCGATTCCTAAGGTTCTGCTTATAAAATATTATAGCAGATACATTCCTTCATTATGGGATCGATTACCTGAACATTTGCAAAGTGATAGTGAAGTGCAGTCATATCAATATTGTCATGATCATTTTAATCCACCGTGGGTGCGCTCTCATGTTGATAATCTAGGACCACTACGTCGAGACTGTGAAAAATGTTTGATCATGGAGCAACTAGTGAATATTTACGCAATTTATCGTATAAGAACCCCGCGTGAAATGACGACAGAAGAACTCATGATTATATCACCATCTACGTTCAAGAAATATTTCAGTGACTTTACGGATATTCTGTGGGAGCGTTTACCATATTATTACAAATCTGACGTTGAAATTCATTCGTTCCGTCGATGTCATGATCACTGGAATACATCTTCGATGGAAGATCATATTGATGCTCCTGCGCCTCTACGAAAAAATTGTAGAAAATGTCAAGAGAGTGGAAAACTTGCATGAACCTGTCTCTAGCCATGCACGTGAGCGCTGTAAGAGGTGGGGGGGGGGGGGGGGGGGGGGGAGTAACAGTATCACGTTTCAACCTGATCCTAGGATGCATAGTGAAGGACATGGGGGAGGTTTTCGTCGTGTTTGAACTTGTTCAGAGTTGCAGCTGCATGTTGCGATAGAAAAAAAAGGTAGAGGGGGAATACCCGTCAAAGTTCTAGAGGAAGAATCGACAGGAACATCGTCATTCAGCTACCGCATCAGCCCGAAAACAGACGAGTTTCTTTTCTTGACCACCCAAAAAAAAAAGACAAAAATCACTCTTCAAAATGGATTTCTCATCATTGAACAAAGTTGCTACCTTGGAAAACAACATACCGACGAAGAAGCTGATTGAACTTGAAGTCAAGACTGATCACCCAATTCATCATATTCGATCGGTGAAAACCAAATTTGGAAAACGATACATCGCGAACATCGGAGACCAATTCACGGTCTTTCTACCGGGGAGACTTGCCGAGGCTTTCGACCAAGACGAGGGCGAATTTGAAAAGCTGTTGGAGGCGGCTCAAGCGAGGGAACTTTACATGGAAACGTTTGCCGACAAGTGGAGTAAAATTGTGTTCAAACATATTCCAAAATCTTCGTGAAAAGAAAAAAAAATGTATAATTGTGATCATTATTGAAAAATCATATTAATAATTATAATAATATGAAATATTGTAGGCTGATTGGAGAAGGAAGAGGAGGTGAGATATAAAATAAAAATATGAAAAACAAAAGTTATATATTATAAAATGTTTTGTTTATTCAAAAATCCCTCGTTCACGCAAAGCTAAATATACATGTAACCAACTTCGAAGCGATTTCACATTCGCTTTCGCACAATTATATTTCGAATTCCGATTATTGTGTCGGTGGTGTGGACAGTCGAGGCGACTTTTCGGCAACTTCTGCAACGATGGACAGTCCAGAGTCTCCATATCGATAATTTCTATTGATAGATCCAAGAAACTTCTCAGCCACGAAGACTTTTCGCTCCCTTTCACGTATATTGCACGAGCTTGTTGTAAGATCGATTGAATTATCACTTTCGCCGTATGGTATGGTATACTTCCATAGTCCCATGTCAATCCATGGAAATTTCGTTCCAACCATTTGTTTGTCATTTTGTATTGACAGGGTAGAGCGTCCCAATTATATGGTGACTCGAAAAACAGCGTCAGAGGTTCTGCATTCTTCACGTCTGCACGAATGATTGAAATTTCTTTGAGAATGAACTCATTGATGGGTCCTTTGAAGCCTTGTAGATCGATGACAAAATCCATGTTGACTGTTGACTGAAGAAGTTGATGGTACGGTTTTATACCAATTTTCTCACCCCACCACTCACAGGATTGTATTCAACGATGCGATCGTGTAGAATGAGGCAGTATGCGCATGTTTGTGCCGGAATATTTGTGCTTGTTTCAAATTCGAGGCGCACATCAACAGGTCCAGACTTGAGAGAATCGTTCTGCTTCGAGCAGTCAATCACAATGAGAGGTGCAAATTTGAGAAAATCCGCTTTTGTAAGCCATGGTTCGGCCTCCTTATTGTAGTACAACGGTTGAAAGTTTGTATACATATCATACAGTACTGCATACTGATTTTGTTCTATATTCAAATTCATATTACCATAAGGATAGCATTGTGAATTCAAGTATAATTTTACATCAGTAACGTTGCAATGATCAAAATTACTCGCATTTTGCCTCTTATTATTCTTTCGTCCTGTTTGGAATGCCAAGATCACATATCGAGGTTTTTCCAGCTGCGTTGATGTCTTGACTGACCACACGTGTTTCGATGTCGCTGGTAACATTGGATATTCATATAATTCCCACGTACGGAAACTCATTGGAATTGGAGTATCTTTGGCGATGAATTTCAGTAATTGAATTTTCCGTTTATCTGCCACGGTGACGTATGGAACGAGCCATTCAATTTTTCGTAGTGTAATTTTATAATCTTCAGTGGCTACTTGAGCTATTATTGCATTATCATCGGAACGTGATCTAGTCAAAATCAATTCGTGCTTTGCATTCACCACCATTTTTCGATAATCTTCAGCAAATCCCAGTAGCATGCTTAGTGGTATGCATACGTCAAAGTTGCCTGCTGCGTCCACAATCGGTTTCGTCTCATCGACATCGACCCAACCAGTATTCTCAAGCATTGAACTTCTCGCCGACGAATGAGATGTATATCCTTTCATAAGAGATGTGATTCCCACATTCTTATTACGATCGATTTCAACGGCGTTAAGTTCATAACGCACTTCCTCGAATAAATGACAAATGGCATTGTTAACGAAATTCGTTGCAGCTAACACTGTACCATCCGCCTTTGTCAGTTTACCGCAAATGTGAATTGAACTTTTACTCGGTAGAATTGATAAATCTTGATGCTGGATTGAAATACGTATTTCATCACTATTGTTGTATGTTGATGATGCGTATGGTTGATGAGCATGAACCTCATAATGTATGATGGTTTCATCAAACATGACGGGTGTCTGGATGTTTACGATTTCTTCCTCCATTGCAGGCAGCAGATGCACAACGAGCAAAGCAGATAATTTCTTACACGCGAACTCCACGAATTTTGAGACCCAAACTCTTCAATAGTAGAAGGTTTTGTGGTGTTAGCTCTTTGAGCGTTGATCGACGACTGCTTTCGCGCTCCCATGTCGGCTTATTAATATTGCCAATACGATGATTGTAAATTATGCCCATTGAGATTTTATATGAAGTCGTATGGTGATGACTTCACCGCGAAAATTGATTAAATCTCCGTCTTGATCGACAATACGAAGCTGTATATTGTCAATGTGACGCGTTGTGATTGGTAGATAAATTACGCTCGATGGTACTTCGATGATTTTATAGCCGGCCGGTACAGATGGGAAAAATTCGTGAATTGTATGCACTTTTCGCCCGTTGATATATGCACCAGTGGTTATGTTACACTCGACTCGAATGGCGTTCACTTTGAGAATGGACACGGGTAGATCAGACACATGTCTTTTATTGAGCTCCAATCGACGTGATGTAAAACCCAGCAGAGGTCCAATCGAATTTTTGGATGTAAAATCAATCGATTGATTGCACTCAATTTCACTGCGTAGTGTATAATTATTCGGCTTAAGCTGAATTTGTATGTTTTTAGATGCCAACTCAGTTTTCAAATATTTTTCAATATCTTCAATTTCATAGCTGCCCGTTGGAATGATCACCACATGGGTTCCAACGTGGAATTCGTTGCAACCAATGTCGATATTTGGAATCGAATTGAATGTGAGCAGTTCGACAAGTCCAAGAGTATAATTTTTGTCGGGCGATAGTTCGATGGGTGGAAAAAATTGTGCCTCGAGTATGGAGGATGATCCAGTAATGGTGATCGTCAAACTATCATCCATGATGCTCGCAGATTTAGAACTAAACACGCAGCTCCATAGTTCTCATTTATATAGTGCATAATTGTCTCGCCGATTTAGTTGCCCACACAAAAATTTCAAGCATAAATGCCCGCATATTATTGTATCGTATTCTTGATACTTTTTATAATTGTATTTCACGCTACCAACATTGAAGTATGTCATGAGTTCGGGTGGAGGTGGGAGATTGCCGAAGCTGTCAAAGTATGTGACTCGCTGACCAGTCTTTTTATATGCAACCCAGTGTGTCCCAGGGCCCACATTTTCATCCAAATTCACGATTGCCGATTCTTGTTTGAGTGGTCCATTTTCAGGTAAAGTATCACGCATGAAAACGCCACGAAAGTTACGAATTTTCATGGCTCTCGCATACTTTAGCAGATCGATGTCGGTGAGTGGTTGATGTGGTAGCGTGATTATACGTTTTTTATCCCGAGGTAAAGACCCAAACCCTGTTTGTATGGTTTCAGATGTAAACCTTTACCCAAAGCGATGGCCTCGAGTGTTCTGTTGTGACGCTTACTTTCCTCCAATTCCTTTTTAGCTGCTTGAGCAGCATTTACAGCTTTGACTATTGCAGCACTTCCACCGGATAATGCACCAACGGCGCTAAGGCCGGCAAAGATGGGTAAAAGGAAGGGCAATAAACCGCCGGTTTTTTGAGGAACAGGTAGAACCCGAGGTGTGCGTACTTTAACACCTTTAACACTGGCACGCGCACCTTTCAATGCTGACATGACAATTTCACGGGGGTCACCACTACGAATCATGGCTTTCTTTGCAGCACTGATGATCTTTTTCAGGCAAACACTTTTTTGTGGTTTGGTTCGTTTGTCCACTCGTTTCATGCCTAGACCAAATTTCTTTTTCGCCTTCATAATGTTAGTCACAGCCCAAGCACTTGCTCTTTCACCAAGACTTGCGTCTTTCGAGGTTACACGTCGCCAGGCTTGTTCAGCCAAAATTTTATCCGCCTGATGTCGTGCTTCCAAGTTTTCACGATTTTTCGAATATGCGATATCGTGCTCTTTACAAGCAGTGTCCAGCGGGTTTATACCAGGATCACCACGAGCAAGACGTTTGATCAATTTCGTACCAGGCCCACAATACTGATAGCCCGGTAGATGTAGTTCCACGGGGAGAT
The DNA here is from genome assembly GCF_019457755.1 of Venturia canescens. Taxonomy (NCBI): domain Eukaryota; kingdom Metazoa; phylum Arthropoda; class Insecta; order Hymenoptera; family Ichneumonidae; genus Venturia; species Venturia canescens. The sequence goes on from NC_057421.1 coordinate 38,414,153, forward strand.
TATTGATTATACTGTTTATCAAACCTTTACCAGGTTTATCATGTGCAATCATCACTCTGCAGTGGTCACAACTCGACTGACTATTCCAACATTATAAAGTTGCATTTATATGTTTTTTTCAATCAGTCGCATGCGAGATGAAGTCGAAGAAACAAGTTTCGAGCGGGCAACTCCCCATAATAAATTTCGATGAATTTATTGTTGGAGCGGGTAGTGTGAAGAAGCGTCATGGAAATTTACTACCTAACAGCATTCGAGCCGTGTTTTGTGGCCCCTCGAATTGTGGAAAAACGAATGTCTTACTCACGCTCCTAATACATCCAAATGGTTTAAGATTCGAAAACATTTATCTATACTCGAAATCTTTGAAGCAGCCAAAATACCGATTGCTCGAGCAAATGCTTAAACCTGTGGAAAGAGTGGAATTTTTCCAATTTAACGAGCATGAACAAGTTGTGGCACCTAGTGAAGCTCGCCCAAACTCCATATTCATCTTTGACGATATAGCATGTGAGAAACAGGACAATGTGAGAGCATTTTTTTCCATGGGAAGACACGAGATTGTGGATAGTTTTTATCTTTGTCAGACATATACTCGTATTCCGAAACATCTCGTGAGAGACAATGCAAATTTTGTAGTACTATTCAAACAAGATGATATGAATCTCAAGCATGTGTATAATGATCATGTTAATACGGATATGACTTATGCAAGTTTCAAAAAAATGTGTGTCAAGTGTTGGAAATCAGACAAGTATGGGTTCATCACGATTGACAAGGACAGTGAATTAAATGCTGGAAGATATAGAAGGGGATTTGATTCTTTCCTCACTGTCGATGATGAAGATGATGATGATAAATAATTGTTCCCCTGGATTTTACAAGACAGTCTAAAGTCTGACTTACTCGTGTCAACATGAAGCACAAAGAAATTTTAAAGGAGACGGCTGTATTGAGTGAACTTGCCAAGGCGAGTGATGCAATCAGACGAAAACATCGAATGTTGAAAAGTGGACGTGATAGTGCTCAGCAGAAAATGCAAGATGTGTTTAAACCGATTGTTGAACCATTAGAGGAGTTAGTTTCATATACGAAAAAACCGAAAATTAAGAATGAACGTGTGAATGTTAAGAAGGAGAAGGAGGAAGAGGCGGGGGAGGAGGAGTCTCCAAATTTTGGAGAAAATAGCATGCGGCAAGATATTTCTTTCAAAGATGATATTTGGCATGATGCAATTACTGATGAGAATGTCGGTGTACCCTTAACTAAAAATAATGATAATATTAATGATGTTCATGAAGAGCACGACGACGACGACGATGATGATGATGATGATGATGATGACGATAATTTGGAATCATCTGAGGATGTTGATAATTTGATACGTGAATATTTGGGTTTACTGCGTAGTAATAACAAAACAAGATTAGATGGCGTGTATGGAGTACGAAATCTCGCTCAAAACAGATTAATGATTGGTGATTCACCAATTCATTTCGAACTCGACCATATAGTGGTAGGAGATGAAAAGTATCCTAAGAGTATTGGCTTGGTGGAACTGTTGTTTAAAAAAGAGCCCGAACTTAAATATGTAACACCAAATGACTTGGAGAAATATCAGAAAATTGTCATCACAACGAATGCTCATAAAAAATTTTATAAACGCACGGGTGCAGTACGTCAGGATAAAAATAGTAAATTTAAAAATTATATATCCCAAATGCTCGGTAGCAACGATAAGAAGGGTGGTGCTCTGCCCAAGTATAAGGTAGCACGAAAGCATACCTCTATCGACTATGTTCATTGGGATGATCCGAATGAACTAGTGGATCGTCTTCGCTTATTGCTCGCATCGCAAGCTGCTGGAAATTCATCACATTCGAATGAAATTATATCGATTATCGAGGAGTTGCGTGAAGCTGAAATCATTTATTAACATGTGATGGCTTGCTTTCATCCACATTCCAAACATGACCGTCGATGTGTTTGGACGAAAGTTGAGTAGACGTGGTGCAGGTCCTCCGGGTAAACCAGGTGTTGGATTTAATACAACGCCCGACGGCCATTATAATTTGGAACGAAAACGATTGGGAAACGTTGGAGAGCCAGTAAATGCTGGAGATGTTGTTACTCTCGGTGTATTGATCAGTCGCATTAATTCTTCAACTCGTAGTGTGACTCATACAACGAATCTAAGGTGCGGATCGAATGTGGATGCTGCAGAAAAGCGTGTAAGAACCGAGCTCGCCTATCTCCGTGAAAAAATTGATAATATAAAGAGAGAAATCTCAGAACTCCGTAATGATATGAAGCTTTTACGAGATCATATGCCTAATGATAAGTCAGTGAAAAGTCCTCCAGACTCTTATATTCTTCAATTTATGAGCACTGTGGAGGAGAAGAAGAAGAAATGAGTGAAAAAAAGCTTGCGGTGGTTGAAGAACTGCATAAGCCAGCTCGGCGTAATTATCAACGTCGACATGTGGATATACGTGGCCTGGATGAGACTTGGCAAGCTGATCTGGTAGATATGTCTGCATATGCACAACACAACTCCAAGCATAAATTCCTCCTCACCGTCATCGATATATTCTCCAAATTCGCCTGGGCCGCACCGTTGAAGAGTAAAAGTGGAAAAGATGTGAGCGCTGCGATGAAGTCGATTCTCAGCAAAGGACGCATACCGAAAAATCTTCACGTCGATCGAGGAAAAGAATTTTATAATTTTGAATTTAAGACACTGATGGGAAAGTTTAATATTCATATGTATTCAACGTATAGTAACTTAAAAGCATCGATTTGTGAACGCTTTAACCGTACACTTAAGCACAAAATGTGGATACAATTCAGTCTGCGTGGAAGCTGGAAATGGACTGACATTCTTGATAAGTTGATTACAGAATATAATAATACTGTTCATCATACCATTAAAATGAAACCGAAAAATGTAAATATGATGAATGAAAAACAAATACTGCATAATATTTTTAGCAAAACTTTTGTTGATGGTAATAAACGATTGAAATTTAAAATAGGTGATAAAGTGCGCATTAGTAAGTTCAAAAATGTATTTGAGAAAGGTTACACGCCGAATTGGACGACTGAAATATTTACAATAGTTCGAGTGAGAAAAACCAACCCCGTAACATATTATTTGAAAGATTATCGAGAGGAACCCATTGCCGGAGGGTTCTACGAACATGAATTGCTCAATGTTAAGTATCCTGATATATACCTTGTTGAGAAAGTAGTGAAAAAGCGTGGTAATCAACTGCTCGTGAAATGGCTCGGTTTTGACAATACGCATAATACTTGGATAAGCAAAGATGATTTGTAAACAATAAAATGAAAAATAAGGATAAAAAAAAAAATGACTTTCCTTTTTTTTCTTCTTGACTTTCAGTGAAGCACTTCGTCGTCAGATGTTTTATAATATGTCATTAGTTACTATAGAAAAATGCGACTGTATAGGTCCCAAATTATAAGGAAAAAAAAAAGGACAACAACACAATGGGTTTTCAGGAAAAAATAATTTCTGTATTATTCCACTTTTTTTTTTTCACATAAATATACATCATGTACAACATTAGTTTCTTTCTCTACGTCTACACACACACACACACACACACACACACACACACACACACACACACACACACACACATTGGGGCGTTTTTGCATTTTTATCCATATAAATGTACATCCAATTTTCACTCTATTACATATACATTTACATATACATATTTACAATGGTACTTTATAGTGTCCCCATGGTAGAGATTGCACGGTTTCGGGGATGACATATCGCTTGTCGTCGTGAGGGCTTAGGGCAACTTTTGTCTCGGAAATTGTGTATACTTGATGCAATGTTGATCGAATGCATGATTGACTACGAGTCATTTCAATGTCTTCTCTCAAACATTTTGTATAGTCATCGAAGGTTATAGTCCTTGCGACGACATTACTTTTAACACCCTTAACTTTTTTAATCTCCTTTTTACCCTCAACACGAGTGGCATACATTTTTGACCTAAGCCCCACAAATTCCGTCATGATGGCTCCATTGTTCTCATCTTTCATGAGACCAGGAACCTTCTTATTGATCAACGGCATATTATAAATATTGTCTATTGGATAGTCACTCGTGTCAAACTTACTGATATTACGCTTCATATCCTCATATACATCGTCACAACGAATGTGATATATAAGACTATCTGTGTCTGTATACATAACATTGCATTTATCACGATATAATGGAGCCATAAAATCATGATGAAATTCATATAAGCATGTTTTTGAAATGTCTAGAATAGACATGCCAACATAAATAGGCTTATTGAACTTTACTTCGAGATTACGCAATTCCACAGCAATGAGGTTTTCAGCGAATATGCTGCGACTATGGAAATTGGGTTTCGCGATCATTGCTTCTGCCCCATAACGACCTCCCCATTTTGTAAGTATCTTAACTTGTACATGGGTGCGTACATCTTCCAACGTCTTGCCAAACACCGCGTTATTCATTAATTTGAACATCGTTTTTTCGAAATCATTTTTTGCATGAGTTCGAAAGTGAGTGTTCAACTCAATGTAGGATCGAAGCCACGGAGATTGCTTAAATTGCAGTATTCGATGTATTTTCGAAATTTTCAGTCCATGACGCAAGCATTGTTGTAAAGCACGATAGTGAATTACATATCGCTTCTTATCACGAACCGTTGCAAGCAACTTCTCTTGTTTCTTACCTGGAGGTTTTTCATGTATCGGGCAAAACGGTAAGTCGATGTGCGCATCATGCAAACTTTCAGGATATTCTAAATCAACTTCAAGGATGTAGCCGATCGGTGAATCTATCGCGATTGATTCTACATTGAAGTTGGTAATGTCTTTAACCCATCTGATATCTGATTCGGGCAAACATTCAGTCATTGCCCATCCGTACAGATTATTTACATCGAAATACATGAGGTATGACGATGGTTCGGATGGATTAAATGACTTCATGTACTTGTTATTAGCCTTAGCGTATCTACAAGAACATTGGCTCAATCCACCACGGATACCTCTCTCCACGAATAACACCTGATCGATGTCTGTTAATAATTCAAACTTGATTTTTGTAGATTTTAACATTGCTTCCCAGGAGTATCCGGGGAGAGTGTAATAGTGTGCGGGGTCGAGGGTATATCTTTGTAAGCACGTTTTACGGAAGTTTTCAAATACATCTGCTAATAAAAGAACATCAGTTTTCAGGTATAAATCACTATATTCACCGAGCGTTCGAATTGAAAACCGTTCCCACACTTTTTCCGCATGTTCATACTCCGCGTTGCTAATATTCTCGTTCGTTAATGAACTGTAGAATGCTTCGCGTGATGGTAAGCATGTCTCATCCAATTTTTTCATACTATCTATATACTCGTATGGGAATACACCTTTACGAGTTAATAGTATGAAATCATCAGCTGTTACATGTGGAAATTGCGACTTTAAAATTTTTAGTTGATCTAATATTAGTAATGACGAAAGTTTATCTAAACTTTCCGGGAGGAATTTGTACGAATCAATGAATCGTAATTTAATGTTTTTTCGACTGTCTCTTGATGTTTGCACTGTTTTCGAAAATGAAATATATTTTTCCTTTGTCAGTGGGAGGACGTTGGTTCTCCCCTCGAACGCGGTGGCTACTTCCTTGATAATGAAGTGTGCATCGTAACCCGATAAATTATGAAATACAATCGGAATGAAAAAAGGATTCTTATAGTTCAAATTACAATTCGAATGGGCCGGCCCTCGGAATCGTCCCGTCAGATGGCAATGATCGCGCACCCGCTGTTCATTTTCCTCAAATGGTTCTTCACAAATGTGACAATATTTATTTTCGCGAAATTGTTTCCATTCAACTGGTGTGAGCTCTATCATGGGGACCGTATGCAGTAAAACTTTTTCTATTTTTAACGCTAGCTCTTTTAAACAATTTACAAACCATTCTATACAATCATTACCACGATGAGAATGATATCCGGACAATGATTCATCGTACGAACATTTCACGTAGAAACCTGTACTGAAGGCCCGATGATGCTGATGTTGATTCTTTTTCTTTTGAAGATCATCGGTATCCTCCAGGACACATTCCAAATCTGCATATACGATGAATGGATGACGCTCTTTTCGATCGGGGTGATTGAAATGTAGCCACTTGTCCTTGTTGCTTGGTAGCCGGACAGCACATTCATTCATCTCCCCGCAATCCACATCATGTGTTTGCAATCTTTCCCGCGTTGGAAAATAATGCAAACAACTATAATTTAAAAAGAAAATAAATTCAAGCATTACAATAGAAACAAAAATTTTAATATATATATGTAGTTTATTTTTCTTGAAAAACTTACCGATCGCAGATGAACAGCTCCGATTTATGTTTGCTCAAATTGGATCCCACGAGACGAGATAAATTTTTTATCCATACGAAGTGACCAATTTGCCCCTCGCAAGAATTTTCCATGTATAATAAATTTACGTGTCTGTCCATTTTGTTGCGTGTCACATGGATCGGCACTATACGATCCTTCCTCATCCCATAAACATTGATTGAAATTTTATTCAATGCTTCAAACTTTCGCACACTGTTAACTGTTACGGGGAAAGAGATTCCTGTGAAGTTCAGCACTGTGGAGTAATGCGGGTAAGAGGAAACGCGATCACTATTATTCTCCGCGGGATATAGAGCAGCCACTACCGCCCACGCAAAACACGCATTGTCTCGTGATTTTACATTTATGACCGCTTTCTTCACACTCACATTTTTCGGAAGTCTAATGTGACACCCCGCACTTAATGGTTTATATTTATTGATGTTTAAACTTAAATTCATAATTCGAGCTAATGCCCACCCACTATCTCGTTCTTGAAATTCTTCAAGTGACGTCAGTGTGGGCTCAACAATTCGCTGCTCATACCATGCACTCAAGTCCGTCGATTCAAAAAGTTCGGTGTTTCGCACATTTATACTTTTATATGCATGCTTATCGCCCGCTGTGAACTCCCCATTGAAAACGGTGTTCACTTTTACACAATTATGTATTATAATTGACTCACGCACTTTTTCCAATACTATTGTCTTAGCATCTGTAAGGAATAGACGCGGATCAATATGATTATGGTTGATCACCGCACCGGTTGTCACTCGATTCTTAAATGCACTTTCGATCTCTCGCCAGATTAGACCACTATCACTTCCTGCACCAATGTGAACAAATTTTTGACTCGTTTGATGTTTCAATCCTTCTAGCCGTAGAATTTGAGCAGCAAGTCGATGGTGGAAACCTAGGCTCAAGCGAATGCGCTTCACTTGTGATTCCGCTTTTATCTCATCAATAAGTTCGTTGCACTTTTTTTCCCACTCATTATACTCTATGATGGAAGTGCAGAGTGCAGCTTGTTCACAAAGTTTCTTCTCAACATCTGCGAAATCCATGGTGGATAGAGACGTTGAGGAGGTGATAGAGGATGTGGACTGCGTGACAACTCAACCAAAACTGTGTCACTTTTGCTTGCCTTTTGAATAAAAACCTTTAACTCACAGGTAAAAAAAAACAATTCTTTCTGTTCTATTTTTCTCAAACATAACGATGGAACAAATCTGTTGCGAAAACTCAGGTTTCCTTATTGATTAAAGATATGGTCACCGAAGGCTATCGCAAAAACATGCACATTTTTCGGAGTTAGGACAAATTCTGAAAAAAAAATCTAAAGGAATATCTTTCAGACCGCTAATCACATAAGGGTTCCAGCGTGGACACGTTTCAAAATGGTCAACAATTTATCTCACATGCTATCTGAGAAAATAGTGTGAGAAAAAGGTACTGCAGAACCGCTAGAAGAAAAATTCACATTTAAATTCTTTCTGTTCTATTTTTCTCAAATATAACATTGGACAATCTGTTGGGCAAACTCAGGTTTCCGTATTGATTAGAGATATGGTCACCGAAGGCTATCACCAACACAAGCACATTTTTCGGAGTGAGGACAAATTCTGAAAAAAAAAAAAAAAATCTAAAGGAATATCTTTCAGACCGCTAATCACATAAGGGTTCCAGCGTGGACACGTTTCAAAATGGTCAACAATTTATCACACATGCTATCTGAGAAATAGTGTGAGAAAAAGGTACTGCAGAACCGCTAGAAGAAAAATTCGCATTCTTTTCAGTTAGACGTGTATTTTTACTATCCCAGAGATAATGTAGGATTGGATGTAGATAGTAGGTGGAAGTTTGAGAGTTTTTTTTTTTCATCCATTCTATAAACTTTAGCATTCATTTTTGGATGATTAGGTAAAAATTTTTTTACCTTTTATTACACTGAATATCTTCAAATATGATGAGATAAGTGAGCTGTTTTTTTTTTTTGTTTTTGAGAAAAGTGGGAAAAGCTTGCAGAGTGGGGTGAGTGCAAAAGGGAATAGCAAATTTGTCAGGAGCTCACAACTCTGCAAAGTTTTCTCAAAGCACAGTCATTTTTATTTTTGTTCGAGAGTCGATTCCCTTCGGTTTCTTCGTTTTTTATATTAAAAAGCAACACAATGTCAAGCAACGAAAACATCGTTCAATCCTGTGAATGTGATTCGACAAATCATGGATATCTCAAAGTGCGAAGTAAATTTACCGAAGAGGAGAAAAACATGTTAAACGAAGACTCTAAGGTGTGCATAGTCTCAGTGTATTATCGCACCGAAAGAGGTGAAAAATTGTGCGGTGTGTGCGTTCTTGGAGCGGGTGGTGAAATGTTTGAAAAACTGACCGCCGTGCGCATACATGAAACGGAGTCATGGAAAACTGTGTCTACAGCGAGTTGTCAGGATTGTAGGACTCGCTTATATCACGTCGTAACAGCAAATATCTGTCCGGACTGTGATCCATTTTAAAAAGAGTAAGTACCTTATTTTATTATTAATTTGAATGGAATCATGTCACAAAGAATTGAAAATTAATTTGAAAATTTTACTTCTATCTGTTTCAGAAACAGCATAAATATGAAAGATGATTCAAGAAAAATAAACACATATTAATACACACACACACACACACACACACACACACACACACACACACACACACACACACACACACACACACACACACACACACACACACACACACACACACACACACACACACACACACACACACACACACACACATTTTATTTTAAATTTGTATATTTCTTTCGTATAATATATGATAAATTTAACCTAAACGTGTAAGTTTATTTCATTCAACACTCGTCTCTCTCTCTCTCTCTCTCTCTCACTTGCATGCTATTTCCTTTCGGAAACATTCATCTCTCTCTCATTCTCACCATTTACCCCATCTAGCTATCTCCCTCTCTCTCCTCCTCCGGACCTGCAGACCCTTCGTCATGGGTCCTTCCCCCCTCCCCTCCACCGATATAGGGCCTACAGTAGTATAGCTATATAGGTTCTGGACTACGGCGCGGGGGATGACGTAGCGGGGCTTCCCCCCTCGCACCGCTTACCCCTCGCCCCCATTTGAGCCAGAACCCGCATAGACTTACTACTAAAATGGCTGACAGCTCTTTGATAACTCATAGGCACCATAAAAATTACGACAATCAAAATATAGACGGTGTTGTTATTAAAAACTTTAGTCACTTGAAATATTTATGTCCCCCATTCAAAATGAGCTCTTATAATTACTAAAGTTTCATTTAATCTATGACTCGTCAATAATACATGTAAATATTGTATTTTATGAGAATTTTACGGCTATCAACGACTCATGTTTGAAGTAGTCTTGAAAAACACCTGCTCGTAAGTGAGAATATGTAAAACAAATACGATTTTTTTTGGTACACTGCAATATGATGCAAGCACAACTAATTGATGTATGAATGTCAGGCCAAAATTGTCCCGACAAGAATCAAACGTTCGAAACAAACTATTCTGGAGGCAACCTACAGGTGAAATGCACTAACAACTACTACTACACAACTTCGATTAACCATAAACTAACCTAATCACGCTATTATTACTACCCAAAACGGTTGGGACAAGTACATTGATGCTTCCGTGTTTCCTGATCATATCACGAAAAATGTAATAAAAATTCCTTAAAAAAATTATGTGGCCAACTGTAAATAATTTCAACAGAACAATTGGAAAAAAATTTCACAAATTTTGACAAAACATTACATTAAAAAAAATACAAATCTGTAATTCGTTTGTAAAGTGAAAAAAATTCAAATAAAACATGAGAAATAAAAAACCGAAATATCGCGCTTGAAAACATTTCGAAAAACGATGCCCCATTTTTCTAATCTTATTTTAACAACTAAATCAATTTAAAAAAAAATGGCATCTAAGTTACTTACAGCATTAAAATTAATAATATCAATTCGAGGCCAAGTATTTTCTAATAAATTGAAAAAAGTTACCACTTGAATTACGTGCAGCACTAAAATTTATGATATCCAATCGCACGACAAGTAATTTAAGTAATCCAAAAAAATCACATGCAAGCTAGTCATTTCTTACTCTATGGTGGCAGAAACTTATAAGAAAATCGATTCAGACTTTCAGGATCTTCTGGTATTATTCATTATTCACAATATTCGACGTCGATTGGACCCATACAAATTATGTTTAAATATGAGTTAAAAGTAGTTGTCCGGCTATAAGAAATGACTAGCTTGCATGTGATTTTTTTGGATTTAAAAGCTTCTTAGAACAATTTCATAATGGTGATATTTGGAGTTACTCATAAATTACTTGTCCTTCGATTGATATCATAAATTTTAGTGCTGCACGTAACCCAAATGGTACCTTTTTTCAATTTATTATAAAATATTTGGCCTCGAATTGATATTATTAATTTTAATGCTGTAAGTAACTTAGATGGAATTTTTTTAAAATTGATTTAGTTGTTAGAATAAGATAAGAAAAATGGGGCATCGTTTTTCAAAATGTTTTCAAGCGTGATATTTCGGTTTTTTATTTCTCATGTTTTATTTGAATTTTTTTCACTTTACAAACGAATTACAGATTTGTATTTATTTTAATGTAATGTTTTTTCAAAATTTGTGTTATTTTTTTCCAATTGTTCTGTTGAAATTATTTACAGTTGGTCACATAATTTTTTTAAGGAATTTTTATTACATTTCTCGTGATATGATCAGGAAACACGGAAGCATCAATGTACTTGTCCCAACCGTTTTTTCCCTAAGGGTTTGATGAATATCCTTGATAATATTGATAATGAGAAAAAAAAATTAAACTTTGAGCTCAAATAACTCTTAAACCAATAGACTTAGCTAGAAATCATAAAAGACCTTTTTTGTAGAGCGTCAAATTCTCTATGAAAATATGTGTGTCTCGAAATTTTTAATTTATTTGTCCCAGAGTTATGTAATACTAAAGAAGGAATGGAATTTTTCTCATGTTATTCCCATAAGAATCTTAGGTTGGAATGCGGACTATCTTAGAGTTAATATTAAGAGCTCAAATTTTCAGGGAATTATTTTTAATTAATTTGGAAGCATCTAAGCCCCTGGGAGCAAAGAAATTCGAAAACACATCTTTTAAGGACCACCCTAATGTAGATATATATATTGTGACGGTTTTTTTTTTAATCGTCTTGTAAAATTTCAAAATTCACGGAGAGAAAACTCCAAGCGAAGTTCTCCCGTCTCCTCCGCTCGTTACACTGGCCACGCACCGAAAATACGAAGCCTTTATGGGATAAAAAGAATGAAAATGTACGTTAATTGACGCAACGCGATTTATTTAATTTTTTTTGAGCTATTCCTGATTGGGAAACAAATTGGGAGAGCGATGAGTCCTTCGAATCGAATCTTGTAGACGAGAGGAAAAAGGGGAGGAAGGAGAAGCGTATTCAAATGGTCAACGAGCCTTCACGACGACTTACGAGAGAACGAAGAGGGAGGAACACACACACACCACCAAATACAACATCGAACACTCGAACGTTCCCGAAAGTTCGGGAAAAATCTTCGAAATTAAAATCCAGGGGAGTCCCGTCAATAGGGGCGTCTAACCCTTTGAGAAGTTTAACATCGTCGGCAGTAACGTGATCGAAATTCCGGAAAACTTTCTCCTCTCTCCCGAATAAGTAATCATCGTTGTTATATTCGGGCCAGGGGTATTTTTCACCATTAATAATTAAATAATCAGTCCCGCGATAATTCGGGGCCCCGTCCAACGCCCAGTTATGATAATCGGTGCTATGCACCTGTCATAGGGCGAGCATACGTTAGAGAATCATCGTTAGAGACGAGAGGAGAGGGGAGCGGTAACGTACTGCCCAACAACGATCGATTTCGTCAGATTTTCGCGAAGTATCGAGCGGGTGAGACGTGTGATCCCGAGAACTATCGTATCGCTGTGAGTCTTTTTTTTGTATTCTCCGTTCTGTTCGTTGGGCTCTCGCTAAATAAATTATTCCCGGGGAATTCTAATCCTTTTGACGAGTTTCACTTTCCTTTCGAAAGTAAAACGGGGAGAATTGAGTCAATCCCGAAAAGAAAGATAATCTCGAGAAAAACGTGGTCACGGCGGTGATTCCGACACGTGCGGATTTAGCCGGTCGAATTAATAATCGTGCTTCGATCTCGTGAATTATAGTAATCACAATGAAGTCCCGATAAGTGCGTGGCTACCGCGAAGATCTCAATTTTGTTTTGTCGCGAAATAAGTAATTCGTTCAATTGATTGCACGGGAAAAAGTCGGGAACATACGTATGTGAGCGTGCGAAGGAGTGAGAGAGGACGAGAGTGAGTGGATCGGGGTTTCGAGTGCGCGTGAGAGAGACAGCTCGGCCGAGTAACCGAATAGCGGGGGCTCGGTGTTTTACACCTTCTTTATTCTCTCTCCAGAAAGAAAATTTAACATCGAATAATATTCTCTCACCGCGAGTAGAACCGTGGCAGAGATACGAGCCCGCGAAATTCCATGTAAAGAGTAGAACCCCGATCGTATGTGTGTGAGTATTGAGTGTGTGTGACGGTTCGCGACTTTCGCCCGGCTCTCGTAATCCCGTAAAATTTCTTTTCGTTTTGTAAGAATCGTCAAACAATCGAATCTCGTCGTAGCAAATTGAATGTAATTTTAAAGAAGATCGAACTAAACCAATTAAATGTGAATAAAATTAAGTGACATAATTATTTCTTGAAATCTCGTGGTTGTTCTTACAACACCCCGCCCTTCCCGCTGAATCGAGCCGGCAAACGGTTCTTCTCTCTCGTCGTCGAGCCGCTTTGCGGCTGGCGCCCATGAAATTTTTCCATCGAACAAATAAATCGACGAAAGAGAGAGAGAGAAACTTTTGTGACGCTATCGTTTAAAGTCAACAAAGAAAAATTTCGGTCACAATATATATATATATATATGTAAGACAAGTGAGTATTTTGGTGACACATTTAAAAAAATACATGGTTGGCAAAGGCTGGGCTACTCTGGGGTTTTTGACCTTAAAATTCCGTCTTTTTTTTTGAAAAAAAAAAAAAAAAAAAAAAAAACAAAATTCTTTTTTTTCAATTTTTTTAATTTGAACAAAGAAAAAAGAAAATTTTTGAGAAGTAAATGGGTGGGTCTCTCCGGCGCGAAGCGCCGGAGAGACGGAATTTTAAGGTCAAAAACCCCAGAGTAGCCCAGCCAAGGAGCGCAACGTTTGTCATCCATGTAATCTTTAAAATAACCATTGGCAAACGTTGCGCTCCTTGGCTGGGCTACTCTGGGGTTTTTGACCTTAAAATTTCGTCTCTCCGGCGCGAAGCGCCGGAGAGACCCACCCATTTACTTCTCAAAAATTTTCTTTTTTCTTTGTTCAAATTAAAAAAATTAAAGAAAAAAAATTCTTGAAAAGTAAATGGGTGGGTCTCTCCGGCGCTTCGCGCCGTAGAGACGGAATTTTTAGGTCAAAAACCCCAGAGCAGCCCAGCCAAGGAGCGCAACCTTTGCCAACCATGTAGTTTACAAATTAACCATTAAGTAAATTTTTCCGGCGCGAAGCGCCGGAAAAATCTAATTGAGGCATTTCGGTGATAGTCACCAAAGTGCATAAAAGTCACCGAAATACTCATTTTATATTAAAAAAAGTCACCAAACTACTCATTTATCATATATATGCATACACACCTATATATAATAGGTGTGTAAAACCTATTAATGTAAGCCCCCGCTCGGGCTAAAATAGCAACTTAAAAATTCAATTTCTCAATAAATATTGCCAGTCGCCAAAAATCCTTTTCGGCTAAGTCTTATATTGTTATATAGAAGCAGTATGCAAAATTTCAGCTCAAAATTCGGCTTCCGCTTTTCGGAAGTTTATCCCAGTTTTTCTGGGTATTTTGGCGCGGCCGTTTAGTTTTGCGGAAAATTTCCCAAATAACAATTGCCCGAAATACAATTTCCCGAAAAATCAATTCCCCAAAAACAATTTCCCAAAAATACAATTCCCTGAAAATACAATTCCCCGAAAACATAATTCCCCGAAAAAACAATTTCCCAAAAATACAATTCCCCGAAAATACAATTCCCCGAAAACATAATTCCCCGAAAATACAATTTCCCGAAAAACAATTCCCCGAAAATACAATTCCCCGAAAATACAATTCCTCGAAAATACAATTCCCCGAAAATACAATTTTCCGAAAAACAATTCCCCGAAAATACAATTCCCCGAAAATACAATTTCCCGAAAAACAATTACCCGAAAACACAATTTCTCGAAAATTCAATTCCTGAAAATCCCGTTCCCCGAAAGTACAATTTCCCGAAAAATCAATTTCCTGAAAAACAAGTTTCCAAAAATACAAGGGTCCGTCGTTTTGGCACGACTGTTCTGACGCGGCCGTTTGTGGCACAAGATATTTGAGCACGGGGACATTCAGATGCAAGGATTTGACGCAGCACTTCGGGCGCAGAGACGTTGGGGCGCGAAGACATTTTTACGGAACCTTATCGGCGCTAAGATTTTTTAAAATCAAAACTAAAATATGCAAAACATTAAATAAAATTATATCGTGAACGCTGAAGAAAAGAATGGTAGCTGCAAAGGGTTCGATTTTTTATGGATTCGCGATTTTCTGCGGTTTTTCATTTTCGCACGATAGAGGATGGGATTTGGTACTCATGATAATTAATTTAAAATTTTAATCGTCACTCTCGAGGGCTTCGCCCCCTGCGACTCCCATCGCCCGCGTTGGGATATTATACGAGTACTTAGCATCGAAAAATTTATACCCCTAGGGAAAAAAAAGTTGGGACAAGTACATTGATGTTCCCTAGTTTCCTGATCATATCACGAAAAGTGTAAAAAAAATTCCAAAAAAAAAATCATAAAACCAAGTGTAAATAATTTCAACAGAACAATTCGAAAAAAATTTCACAAATTCTGAAAAAACATCACATTAAAAAGAAAATAAATCTGTAATTCTTTTGCAAAGAGAAAAAAAATTCAAATAAAACATGAGAAATAAAAAACCGAAACATCGAGCTTGGGCTATACTTGTTAATATTTGACGTCAAAACTTTGGCCACGTTTCTAGATTATAGCTTTGTATCCCAAAGTCAACACATTATATAGGTCATAAGTAAAGATATAAGGAAAAACCATTGAAATTCGTGATTGAAAATCTAAAATAATACATCGGTTTTAAATTATATATTAATTTTGATAGCTCATAATTTTCTCATGTACGTTTCCAAGCAGTATATTTTCATCCAAATTCTTCGCCGCAAATTCGTTCCGTCATTACAAATTATATATTTTTTTCCTTGGAATAACTTCTGCATATAAATATTTTAGTATAACTCTCATCCCATCACTTGCGTGGAAAAAATCAGTCAGATACATTTTGTGTTCAAGATTTTTTATATTATTAAGCATTTTCAATTTACTTTTTGCAACAAAATTATATGAAATGAAACCATTAAAGATCATTTTAGCAAAACATTTCAGTCTTTGGAATTATGGTAAAACCATAACTGATGAAGCATCAGCCATCGAAGCTGCCAAAGCATGGCTTCTTATACCAAACCGAATTCCACACTGTCCATCATGCAAAAAATGTATGAACGCCGAACGCAACAATGACTACAAATTAGGATTTCGATGGCGTTGTAGACGCAAAAATTGCAACGTAATCAAATCACCCTTGAAAAAAACATTTTTCGAGCATAGTAACGTATCAATTTATAAAACGTTGCTATTGCTTTTTCATTTCTTCCGAAAAGATAAAGATTCACAGGCAGCCCAAGATGTTGGTGTCACAAAAAAAACAGCCATCCAGGTCTATCATTACTTTCGTGAAGTCTGTGAAGTAGCCGAAGCTCATGATAGAGAACCGATCGGTGCAAAAAATGACATCGTAGGAGTAGATGAAACTCACTTATTTACAAACAAATATCACAGAGGTCGGTTACTGAAAAGA
This sequence comes from Venturia canescens, assembly GCF_019457755.1. Classification (NCBI taxonomy): domain Eukaryota; kingdom Metazoa; phylum Arthropoda; class Insecta; order Hymenoptera; family Ichneumonidae; genus Venturia; species Venturia canescens. Next base: position 38,430,627 of record NC_057421.1, read on the forward strand.
CAGACCTGGAGTTTCGGATGCGTGAGTCGACTCACAAAAAAAATTCACGTTGAACTTATTGCATATAAACATAGAACAACATTGGATCCTATTATCGAGCAAAATGTAAAACGAAAATCTTACATAATATCAGACCAACACAAATCTTATACAGGCGTACACTTGCGATTGGGAATGGCAGGACATTTCTCAGTCAATCACAGCCGTGAATTTGTTGCGGGTATCGTTGACATTCCAGTACACCCTAGTCGGGGACATCCTACATCGGACTCCGAACTAGTAAGGTGCAAAATACACACCAATACAATCGAACGACAATGGCTCGAATTAAAACGTCACTGTCGTTCATGCCGAAGCCATCAGCGACTGCGATGGTATATGGGTGAATACATGTACAGACAAAATATTCTGCGCTATTTGCCCAGTCCTGCCGCTCAATTTCGTCGATTTCTACGCGATATTCATCGTGTTTATCCTGGTCTAGGGAAACATGGCATTCGGATTTCCAATTGCCGATGTCGACCAAATTGCACAGGTAATGACAAAGCAAACACGTGAAAAACTCGTGAACGAAAAAAAAGAATTCATCTTTAATTACTTACGTACGGACCTACGAAACAACGTTCTAAGAGAAAGCCCGAAAATACTTTTTATGACTTGAAATATTTGCCTGAGGAAGAAAATAATAGCAAGTAACGAAAAAATGTCTAGCTTCTAATTTGAACGAATAAAAAGTTCCCAGGAAAGAACATGGATATCTTCAATGGAGAAAACAAATTGAGAATGAAATAGAATTGAATATGAAAAACAATTAAAATAAAAAATAAAATAAAAAAAAACAAAAACAAGCTTTTTTCGTAATGTAAAGACGAAAATTATAATTGAAGTTTAAAGAAAAAGATAAAATTGAAAAAAATTGATACAAAATTTTTTTTTCAAATAAAAATAGAGAGATGTGTGTGTGTGTGTGTGTGTGTGTGTGTGTGTGTGTGGGGCGCGCCCGCGCGCGCGGTCGCGCACAAAATGACAAATCATGCGATTTGGTCATTTTCAATATACACCAATATACATTGCCCCGAAAGATACACCCCAACCTATTATTATTCACTAACTGTGCGAACGTTTGTTTGTCCCGCACTTCGTAACGTCAAACCCCGGCCGGTTCGTTACGACACAGCTATCAAAGGGAACTCGCATATATAACCTACATTATTACATATGATATATAATCACGCAACTGACGATATATTTACACTTGACAATATTCCGTGCACTCTGGTTTAATTTAAAGATTATCTCAGTAGACACTTATTTCCAATCGAACAAAATAATGAAACATTGAAAAGTTTCGTTGACATGAGCATCGCGCATTTTTTAATATTTTTCATTTTCACGCACAGATCACAATCTACATTTACGCGGCCGCTTTTATACCGGTTTAGTATACCACAAGTTTTAACAAAATCAATATTAGTATACACTTTCTTAGATGACGCGAAAATTATTTTTATTTTCCCGCACGCACTTCCTAACATCATAACCCCAAACGTCAATACGACGTGAAACTTCGGCTGGTGACTTTCGAGTGATTAGTGATTTCGAGCTCTCGAGCTCCTCAGCTTTCCGCCAAACTTCCTTGCTCTTTTTATTGAATGTCATTGGCCCAAAAATTCTCTCACCCTTCATTGGTTGCAGCAAAATTTCTCTCACCAGGGATTGGTGATCATGGGGGCCAAGGGGCCTATGTTTGTAGCGGTTGGAGTACGCGTATACACATGCGTCAAATCCTGAATGTGTTAGTAACTTTTGCATAATCTTAAGCCCGTGCAAAGTTTTTTCTCAGAAATTACGACACTGATCATGCTGATTTTGGGCTCATTCGACAGAGACCTTCTTAATTAGATAAAAGTTCAATTTTCAAAGCCGTACATAACTCATGAGTTTCGTAATTAAAGAAAATGACATGTCAATTTTACCTCCATCACCGCGAATCGTTTTATTCAGAGAAAGTATAGTCTCGGCGAGAGCCTCAGGCCAGCAGACGACAGGGCTGTCAATGTACTTGTCTCGAGACTCTGCCGAGTCTCTTGATAAAGAAAAGCGCAAATACGCGTACAAGTGCATGCATTGTATCTATACCATGTACTGCACAAATTCATTGTCAACATTACTCACAATCTTGGCGTGCATGGTTTTCAATCGAAACTTCGGCGAAGGAATGCCTCATCCGACCATATATTTGGAGAAAACTTGAATATCCAATAATGTAATTGTTTATTAATTTGCCATCCCTTTTCCATCTAACTATTTAATTGAGTAGTTCGATGTGAGATCCCGCCCTGTGTACATAAAGAAAAATATCTATGCTCGACTAGTTCGATTGATAAATTCATTACACTAAATGTTTCCTATTCAACACGTTTTCTTTTCTCAAATCAATCTTTACACAGCTTACTCCTTTGTTCATCCATTTCAGAACTTGTGTAATTCATCCAATCATCTGCCCATTTGGTAAAAAAATGAGTGTACGGACAAACGAGTGAAAGTGACGCGTGGATAAGTTAGAATGCCTATGCGCATGAAAGTGTTACGCAAATGGCTCAAATAAAACTGACTCGAATCCAACTGGCGTTCGTTATCAACTCTGCCCTTGAGCAATATACACGTCACAAGGTAACTCGTTATAAAGAACCCATGGTTTTCGAATCGCCAGGTTAAGTTGTTTGGTAGAGCCTTTCCAGGGCTGTATTACATGTTAGGATGGTAATACTCGTAACAATAGGTCTGTTGCCCAACGGTGTCTTTATAAACGGCGCAGTCTTCCTTCGTAGTCAGAATGAGGATCGAGATGAGAAGTGGAACGAATATAGTGAATATTAGGATACTTATCAAAATGTGGATTAGTATAGATGAGGATCGTTTCCTTTCTCCGGACGTCGGTCGTAGCAAACCATCGCTGTTGTGGAAGAGTGAGGATGAACCTGAATAAATACGATGCGAAACGGCAAAGAATGCGGAGGACGATGTCTTCGGGTTTACACAAAGGAGATGATCACGAGTATTTGGCACAAACGATTTATTTACTTTTACACAAATGGCACTTCACTCGCTTTCGAATAACAGTTTTCCGCGTTTAATATTTTTATGTCGCGAACGTGGAATCGTTATCCCGTACTCTGTATCGCAAGGGTTTTAATCAGCGTAGCAACTAATTTACCGGATTAGAGAGGGAGAACCTCTCTCTGCGAGTGACAGTTGACGAATCTAACGTAAGTCGTTGATGCTCAATTATGCAGAGCGCTAATGTTGAAGAGCGATTGGTGGGGCACATGATCTTTATCTGGCTTATTCTCACGGGTGAAGAAGTGCATGGGTGGTTTCGGACTATCAGTAATGAAATAAGAATACTGCATTTGGAGTCTATACATCCGGTGCGATTGGACATCGAAAGAGAATATATTTCCTATATATGATTTTATTTTATAATAAAAATAAAGATTTGCTTTAATTGAGGCAATTCTAGGTGGTTGGCTTAACAAAAGAGTGGCTGTATCTATCCGTACAAGATTAAGCCATATAAAGGGAACGATTCATTTCATTTCTTTATCCGTTCGTTTAATTGTTCAATTTTATCCATAAATTTCACCCACCTATATTTACCAAATCATTATATAACAGGGCCTCTCTTATTTTATTGGGGGATCGGTTTTTTCACAATCGTTTATACAATACTAATTAATTATTGTTTTCATAGTAAATTTAAACAATTGTTTCTTCCCGAGCTTCCGATTGAAAACCATGCACGCCAAGTTTGTGTGTAATGCTGACAATGAATTTGTGCAGTACATCGTATAGATACAATGCATGCACTTGTACGCGTATTTGCGCTTTTCTTTATAAAAGGTTCTTGTATCATATTGTGTAAAATGTTTCAAGTTTATAACCTGAGCTGGCATAAAAGCTGATGATAATCTCTTAATAACACCGGCACACAAAAAAGAAAAAGTGGTAAGTACCTAGAACCGGACCCATCAATCTCTACGTATTTTGGCCCGCTGAATCCGAATCCGAGGTCAGATTGACCAATATACCTCCAAAATGTTGAGTAAATTCCTAAAAACCGCAAAAATTGCGGAAAATCGCTGTTAAGAGCATAATAAAAATTCTCTTCGCCTTAGGCAGGGATGTTTTTTATGTAATTTGACCCGCTAAATCTGAATCGGGGGTTAGATTGACTGATACACCCCCAAAATTTTGAGTAAATTCCAAAAAACCGCAAAAATTGCGGAAAATTGCTATTTAAAGCTTGATAAAAGTTGTCTTCGACCATACGCGGGGCTGTTTTTCATGTAATGTGATACGTTGAATCTGAATCGAAAATTAGATTGACTGATACATCTCCAAAATTTTTAGTAAATTTCAAAAAACCGCAAAAATGACAGAAAATTGCTGTTTAAAGCATGATAAAAGTTGTCTTCGACCTTAATCGGGGGTGTTTTTTTATATAATTTGATGCGCTGAATCTGAATCTGGAGTCAGATCGGCTGATTTACCCGCAAAATTTTGAGTAACAGCGAAAATCTCTAAAAATGGGTAAAAATCGCTAGCATGGGTAAAAGAAGAGTTTTATTGATCTAAATCGAGTACGCTCTTTTTGTATTTTGATGCGCTGAAACCAAAACCGGGCGTCTATTTAACTCGTACGTCTCCAAAATTTTGTTTCCATAAAAAAAATTGGCTAAAATTATTCTTTACGAATTTCAAGCAGCTCAATCCGATTCCGGTAGCTAGTAGTCCCAATCATGCGTACTTTCATTGAAGATCGTCTAAAGTAACAAAAAAATAGCAAAAAAATGTCAAAAAATAGTTTTTTAAATGTTTTACATATGCATGATTCATCTTAAACTGTACACGAATAAAAAGATTTATATATTCTGTACGCAATAAACTAGAAACTGGGGAAAATTACAAAAAACTTGAATATAAAACTATCGCAGGCATGATTGTTCATTCAATTCTGCTTAATTGATTTTTTTCCCTTTCCCAAATAATATGAGAAGAAAAAAATCTTCATCTATCTTAAACCGTCCTTCTCTTGTAACGGATTCTTTTCTCTTCGAACGACCTATGCAGTCGGTTTCTCTTCCTCTTTCTATCTTCTCTTCCTCTTTCTCTCTTTAGCGTCCAGCGAAAATCTGCCATCATATTGATATTCCATCTTCCCTGATACCGATTCTCCATTTCGCTGATGTCTCGATGAAATCTTTTTCCTTGTTCTTCACTTAGATCTCCAAGGTTTTCAGGAAAGTAGTCGAAGTGGGAGTGTAGAAAGTGCAATTTGAGATTCATCAAGCAACCTAAGTTTCTATAATTTTCCAACAACTCTTCAACTAAATCCTGGTAAGTCTCACTTTTCTCATTTCTCAGAAAGTTCTGAGAAACGTTTTTGAAACTTTTCCATGCTGCCTTTTCAGTATCGTTCATTTTTTTAATGAAATTTTCGTCTCCAAATAAACTACAAATTTGTGGTCCATCAAATATACCCTCCTTTAATTTCGCATTACTCATCGCGGGAAACTTTTCTCCCAAATACTGGAAACAATCGCCATCTTTATCCAGAGCTTTGACATACTACTTTATAAGACCAAGCTTAATTTGGAGTGGTGGTTTCGAAGGATCGATCAATGATGTTCGTATGGCGTTGTTACGACCTAGATCGAAGTTTGTTCTCGTTGGCCACCCTTTCTGAACATAGTGTTTTTTTCTGTCTCTACTGTCCCATAAACATAAATAGCAGGGATTTTTTGTGAACCCCGATTGTTGGCCTAAAAGTAGTGTTGCAATTTTGAGATCATCACAAATTTCCCATTGATGTTCCGAATACTTTATGTTCTCCAATACCAATTGTAAATTTTCGTAATTTTCTAAACAAACCCACTGCATAGGTCGTTCGTAGAGAAAAGAATCCGTTACAAGAGAAGGACGGTTTAAGGTAGATGAAGATTTTTTTCTTGTCATATTATTGTGGAAAGTGAAAAAAAAAATAATTAAGCAGAATGAAAGAACAATCATGACTGCGATAGTTTTATATTCAAATTTTTTATACAATTTTCCCCAGTTTCTAGTTTATTGCATACAGAATACATAGATATTTTTATTTGTGTACAGTTTAAGATGAATCATGCATATGTAAAACATTTTTAAAAAACTATTTTTTGACATTTTTTCGCTATTTTTTTGTTATTTTTCACGATCTTCAATGAAAGTACGCATGATTGGGACTACTAGCTATCGGAATCGGATTGAGCTGCTTGAAATTCGTAAAGAATAATTTTAGCCAGTTTTATTTCATGGAAGCAAAATTTTGGAGACGTACGAGTTAAATAGACGCCCGGTTTTGGTTTTAGCGCATCAAAATACAAAAAAAGCGTACTCGATCTAGATCAATAAAACTCTTCTTCTACCCATGCTAGCGATTTTGACCCATTTTTAGAGATTTTTGCAGTTACTCAAAATTTTGCAGGTAAATCAGCCGATCTGACTCCAGATTCAGATTCAGCGCATCAAATTATATAAAAAAACACCCCCGATTAAGGTCGAAGACAACTTTTATCATGCTTTAAACAGCAATTTTCCGTCATTTTTGCGGTTTTTTGAAATTTACTAAAAATTTTGGATATGTATCAGTCAATCTAACCTTCGATTCAGATTCAGCATATCAAATTACATGAAAAACAGCCCCGCGTAAGGTCGAAGACAACTTTTATTATGCTCTTAACATCGATTTTCCGCAATTTTTGCGGTTTTTATGAATTTACTCAAAATTTTGGAGGTATATTGGCTAATCTGACCCCGGATTCGGATTCAGCGGGACAAAATACGTAGAGATTGATGGGTCCGGTTCTAGGTACTTACCACTTTTTCTTTTTTGTGTGTCGGTATAATTGCAGAATCATTCTAGAAACCTTTGCTACTTTGTGACGCTACACGAATGAATGAATTTCACAGGAACCTCAATTCATTCACTGTACTTGGCTACGTTAGAAAATGATCTCATTTTTTTTTTATTTCCAAAATTCTGAATTCCTACGAGAAACGTAATTCATTCACTGTATATGTTATAATAGATCTCATATTTTTTCATAGTTAACAATTTCTTCAAATTTTTTTATTGTCAATGCAAATATAGAAAATCCTTTGAAGCGAGGGTCACGACCTTTTAATACTTGGCGTGCCTTTTTTACAGTAATACGGGAAAATAACGTATATGCTCAATCGTATCAAATGATGGGTAATGAAATAAAAATGCAAAATCAAAGACAAATCGATGCAAACCAAACATGTGAAGAATTTAATTTGTTATTCACAACTAGAACGGATTTCGATCGCAGGAGATTCAATATCCAACAAAGCAAATGAAGTTGCTGCTGTTTTTTCAACCACCGCCGATGGTGAAATTTCCGAATCATACTTTGTCATACGTAACAAGAATACAAAAAAATTGCAATGCGTAAGTAGTATGGATCCAAACGTTGAACCGTTATCCATTATTTTACCTATTTGGAACTCGTGGCTGGTCGCATGATTTAAAACAAACGAGCAATCAGAATAAAAGTGTTACGCGTGAAGCATATACAAGATATCGCATGGCGATTCGTGATAATGATGGTACGAATACAATCCTCTTAGGACGCCGTTTGTTTCAACAATGGGTTGTTGATCAATACGTACGAGTCGAGAAAGATAGGATTGATTTTATCCGGAGAAATCAAGTGAGTATTCGTGCTGATTCATATACAGGTTTAAAAGACTATTTAGAAAAAAAAGCAGAAAATCAAAATACACGTGTTGAAAAAGTTGTAATTTTGCCATCATCTTTCACGGGTTCTCCATGGAACATGCTGCAACATTATCAAGATGCAATGGCTATTGTAAGAAAATTCGGGAAACCGGATTTATTTATAACCATGACATGCAAACCGCATTGGCGAGAAATACGAGAAAACCTGCTTCCTGGTCAACAACCATCGGATAGACCGGATCTTACTGCAAGAGTTTTCGATATGAAGAAAAAACATTTAATTGATTTGATCGTTCGTAAACAATTATTTGGAGAAGTGCTTGCATATGTATTTACGATCGAATCTCAAAAGCGTGGTTTATTACATCTACATATGCTTCTGACGCTGAAAGAAAAATTATTGACTTCAGAAGTGGTTGATCGTTACATTTCGGCAGAAATACCCGACCCAGAACTAAATCCGGAGTTGCATCAAATTGTTATGAAGAATATGATTCACGGTCCGTGCGGATCGTGGTGCGAAGTTAATGGCAAATGCTCGAAACACTTCCCAAAACAATTCCAAAACGAAACGAAATTAGATGCCGATGGCTACCCACAGTACCGTAGAAAAGATACGGGTAATTTTTATGAACGTCCGGGAAGATACGTTGTTGATAACCGGTGGGTTGTACCATATTCGCCTGTACTGTTACGAACATTTAACTGTCATATTAATACTGAAGTTGTTATCAAAGTAACTGCCCCATTGTATTTGTACAAATATGTTTATAAAGGATATGATGCTGCTGCAATCCAAATAACTGATTCTACAAACACAGATATTAATACCGAAATCAACCATGACGAATGCAAGGATTACATCGAGACTAGATATGTTGGACCAAATGAAGCTATATGGCGTATATTGGATAAGAAGATCCAAGAAAAAAGTCATCCCATAATACGTTTACCTGTTCATTTGCCAAATGAGCAAAACATTAGTTTTGCGGAAGAATGCAATGAGGAGGACGGCAGTATTACGATATCTGTGGCCCCAAGTTTTGACTATGTAGTCTTTATATTTGGCCCAAAATAAGACTTTTTTCAAGAGTGACAAAAATGGAAATTCGGCATTTTAAGGGGTGAAACAGGGGGTTGAAAGTTGAAGCATTATAATGTTTGTGGTCCCTAATTCTGACGATACTGCGTCTATATTCCATCGAAAATCAGACTTTTTTTTATTTACTCAAGATCCAAGTTCGACCATTAAGGGGGTGATAGAGTGGTTTCAAAATTGCAGCGTTTTTATAATCAAGAGACTCGGTAGAGTCTCGGGACAAGTACATTGACAGCCCTGTCGTCTGCTGGCCCAAGGCTCTCGCCGAGACTATATTATCTCTGAATAAAACGATTCGAGGTAGTGGGGGTAAAATCGACATGTTATTTTGTAGAATAATGAAACTCAGGAGTCATTTCGCTATTTGAAAATTGAAGTTTGAGCCAATTAATAAATTCTCTTTCGATTACGCCCAAAATCAGCATGATCGGTGGCGTAATTACTGAGAAAAAACTTTGCACGGGCTCAAGATTATGCAAAAGTACCAACACATTTACGGAGTTGACGCATCTGTATATGCGTTTAGACCGATACATACAAGGGCCTCTTGATGCCCATCACAACAAATCACCGTTGAGAATCTATCCGTCTCGACCAATCGCCGATGAAAGAATTTCTGATAGTCCTCAATATTTTCTTGTATACCGTCTGTTATCGTCTGTTAGGCTCGCTACACACGGTCAATAATATTGCACAGTAATATTGCACAATAAGTTTGTATGGTGTGTAGTGCGTCATAAATTTAAGATAGCTCAAACTTCTGTTGAATGATTGCCCAATGTTTCAATACTACATCTACACGTTCAATAATATTGTGCAATCACCTACATTGCGCAATATTATTGACCGTGTGTAGCAGGCCTAATAATGTAGGTTATATATACGAGTTCTCTTTGATAGCTGTGTCGTAACGAACCGGCCGAGGTTTGACGTTACGAAGTGCGGGACAAATGTAACAAACTTTATTTTTATGTGATTCGATCAGTGCCGAAGTGATAAGAAATTCTACGCAATCTGTGATAAGGAGATTGCAGTACTGCATTGATTCCAATGGCAATCACTTTGAACACCTTATGTAAAGTAAGTTCATTTCACATAAAAATAAAGTTCATGTCACTTTTTGATCTTGAATGACCTTGAACAACTTTGACCCCCGGATGTTTTTTATGCAGTTCGCCATGCTCTACAAGAAGGTTGAAAAAAAAAATGTATCGTACCCTTTAAAAAAGTGGAGGTGAACTTCACCGTGCGTCAGCGCCTCCACTGAAATGAAAAAAATGGTCGCATTTGATGACCCCTTTCACACCATCAAACTTTTGTCTGAAATATTTTTTTGTATCGTCGGTAATTACCGAGATATTTAAGGTGGCAATAGTTAGTGCCTCACCCTGTATAATATTCACGGAGTCTGAGCGCGGTCGGGGTGAGATTCAAAAGTTAGAAGGCCTAAATTGGTGATCAGGCATTCTGTATAACGCATATATAGATATACCGAATGCCTGTTCGCTATTTTAGGCCTTCTAACTCTTGAGCCCCACCCGCGGTCGGCCTAGCAGCTGGAGGAGCCGACACCGTTGAGCCAATCAGAATGCGTAGAGGCAACAACTCTACTACTACTAACCACGTCAAAACGCGTATACGTATTGTAACGGTACGATAGTGACAGAACACTCCGCTACGCGTAGATTCGAGCTGAGTAATGATTTAACGGAGCAGGTATGAAAGAAAAACAAGAGCCAAGGCAGATTTGTGTGGATGTTTTAACAAAAGAAAAGATTTATTGAATTGGAAGTCTTTTGTGCTTTGGGTATAAAAATAAACATGAAAGGGAGTTCTTACTCCAGCAATTTTCTCTTTTTTTCTTTGATTGTCCGCAAATAATATCGTTCACAAAGTAGGGTGGTTCGCAGAATGATAAGTCTCAAAAAAGAATTTATTAAGTCGCAACGATACTTAGGCTTCGCAATTAACAAGCCTCACAGCCATAATCGGGTTCTCAAAATACTAACGCACACCAATGAATGAAGTTTCGCAAAATTATGAAAGTTTCGTAAATAGGATCACGTTTCGCCAAATTCGGGATCGATAAGGTTTCACAATTTTTAAGACCACTTATAATTTCATAAAGTTTCGAAATTTTGAAGAAATTTCATAATTGATAAGGTTCGCAAATGTAAGAGATTTCATAAAGATTCGCAATGTTAATTCATAATTGATAATGGTTCGCAATTCGCAATTTTTAATTTATTCGCATTTTTGATTCATAAAGATTCGCAATTTAAATTCATAATTTATAATGATTCGCAATTTTAATAGATTCGCAATTTTAAGAGATTCGCCATTTTGATTCATAAAGATTTGCAATTTAAATTCATAATTGATCGAGATTCGAAATTTTAATTCATAAAGATTCGACACTCAGGAGGCCAGGACTTTAAACATGGATTTAAACCCACCCAGGAATCTTTGGACAGAACGAAGCCGAACTGTCCCCTCCCTCCTGGTATGAGTGAGAGGAATCCACCAAGAATCTTTTGATCGAACGAAGTCGAACGATCACCTCCCTCTTGGCAGACAAGGAATAGGTAATCTAGCCAGAAATCTTCAGACGGAACGAAATCGAACCATCCCCGCCCTCCTGACTAGATCGGTGCCCCACACTGACGATCCTGAACCCAAACGAAATCGAATGGGGCCCACCCTGTCAGCATGAGTCGGTGGTATATGAAAAAGGTTGCTTCCTGAACTCGTTTCTATTTGTTTGCGTAATGCGGACTCTGGTTTACGAGGTCAGAGTCGGCTGTGTTGCGTATGCGGATCCGAGTTGCTGAATCTCGAGATCGGCTAGTAAGAGCGGGTCTAGCGTGATGAGGACTAGACTGGCTGCTAAGACCAGTTTTCATTTTCTTCTTATACTCGCGCGAGACAACCACAAACCATCATAATAATTTTGTCGCATTGCGACAATTACGCCCATTCACCAATCAAGTTGATCTCGACCCTCATCAAAATACCTGATTGGTTAGATTTTGTATCGTATGTCCTTTGTTATTGGTTGATTGTCTTTGACCAATGCCTATTTTCTGATTTTCTAGCGATGCGCAAACGCGACACTTAGTTGGGCCAATCGTTGATGGCTAATTTCTTTATTCGTTGGACTTGAAATTCTTGTATTGGTCGGATCTTTTGATTGGCGAATGTGCGCTTGTTCTCTGAAGCGCGCGAAGCACATTTGAATTTGAATTTACGTGTTTTCTTTTATGTTATAAAATTTCTTCAATTTATCCGTAATTTTCTATTTCCACCCTCCTGATTCTCCTTATTTATTTCTTAAGTTTCGCCTATTCTTATGTTAAAAGATTGAAGTGGTTTGAGTGAGTTTTTAGAAAGGTTATTATTCCGAGTGATCGATGCGAGGTGGTTCGATATGCGAGCTCAGGTGCTGGCGCCTCGATCGATTAATTGTCGTACCACGCTCTCCTGTGTTGGTACGGCCGGTAACTATCTTACTGACTAGTACGGATCGTCTCAGTATCCGTCGAACTCGTGATGTGTCAGTAACTTTTGCATAATCTTGAGCCCGTGCGAAGTTTTCTCTCAGCAATTACGCCACCGATCGTGTTGATTTTGGGCGTAATCGAAAGAGAATTTCTTAATTAGCTGAAAGTTCAATTTTCAAAGCCTCAGATGACTCATAACTTCGGTAATTCAAAAAAGTCACTTGCCAATTTTACCCCCACCACGGCGAATCGTTTTATTCAGAGAAAGTATACTCGGCGAGAGCCTCGGGCCAGCAGACGACAGGGCTGTCAATGTACTTGTCCCGAGACTCTACCGAGTCTCTTGATAAAGAAAAGCGCAAATACGCGTACAAGTGCATGCATTGTATCTATACCATGTACTGCACAAATTCATTGTCAACATTACTCACAATCTTGGCGTGCATGGTTTTCAATCGGAACTTCGGCGAAGGAATGCCTCATCCGACCATATATTTGGAGAAAACTTGAATATCCAATACATACTTTTATAATACTGGTTACAACCAGTGTTTTGGAAAGGTCAGACAATGAGAACACTTTTGCGGGTGATGATATGGTTATTTGAGTGCAGCAACAGTAACGAAAATCGATTTGAAGGAAAAAAAACGTCAAAAATTCTTCACGTTTCAATTCAAAACGAAAAAATAATGAAGATTTTGATTTAATTTTACAAAATGAATGCCAGATTCTAAAAGAGCACCCTCAAAAACCCCCTATATCAGATTTTGGAAAATTATTCTTTTCCTCCTCAGTTAAAACTGCGTACTTGAAATTGTGTGTCCAAAATTGTCGTTTTGCGCATTAATGGGTTAGTATGGTGATGCTATACAACATTTTGAGGGTAGGAGTATTGGAAATTTTTTCCGTGTAGCAACATGCTTGTGAAATAATTTCTCAAAATTTCAAGGTGTTCAGGATTGAGCGAGGCCTCGACGGTAGCGCGAGAGAATTCGGGCCGGGCTCTCGCGCTCCGCCGCTGGCGTCGCCAGTTCGCGGGTTCGGACATTTTGGGCGCGTGCAATTAGAGCAGCCGGGTGCTCGTTTCACGCGCTCACGGGGGGCGTCGCCACCTCCTGGGCAGTAATTAGCACGGGACCGGGGAAGCACACCGCGCATGTGCGCGGGGCTTCATCATCGATCTCCATGATTGATGCCTCAGTCTTGATCCGGTCGCTGAAGCGTGCAATACGGCTAATCACTGCATCTCACCTTCTCACCAGTTTCGGTATCAAATTCGGGTTCTCTTATTCATTTTCGGTTCAAATCATTACACGGACTCTGCGCATTTAACGGAACATTCTCTCGGACTCATTTTAACGGTATATCTCTAAAAATCATCGGGTTCTTTCTCACGAGCACGCTTCGGTCGTCCATCTTGTTCGTCTCGCACGTGCTCGACGAACACCGGGTCAACTCGCCATTCTCATCATCGGGCTACTCGCCGGACTCTTTCTCAACAATTATCGGGACTCATTGTACGGTATCATCGGGAGTTGTCTCACAAATAAATCTACTTACAATTTTTCGCTATTCTCCGCCGCATTTATTATTTACCACCTACACCAGACTCCTTGCACAAACATTTTGGTCCTTCGAGCCGGATCTGGTGGTAAGTGCGCGCGGAGTGGGTGTAAAAAGTGAGTGAAAATTCAGTGGGAACAGTTTCAACGGGTTCTCACGGCGCATCGCATCTCAACGGGACTTCGAACATTCTCGTTTCCACGGCGGGGTTCGCACGTGGTTCGAGCTCAACGGGCGGCCATCTTGGTCATCGACCGCGCACTCTCATCGATTCTTCGATCTCAACGGGTTTTTTCTCAGTGAGTCTTCACATCGGGTGAGTTTTTTCGCAAACTTTATTCATCAATTTATTTGGGAAAATGGACATCAGTGCGGGAAGTGAAGCAAGTGTGCGGTCGCGGGCTCAGCGGTAGCGCTTTCTCTCTCACTCTCGGCGCGCGGGAACATTGGCGTCGATCTCGGCTCTCAATCTCGGGACGCTCACGGCGCGGCGCGGCGCGGCGATGCCGAGTCGGTAATCAGTCACTGGCATCGGGTCACGGGCGGTAAAGTAACGGTCACATTACCGCGCATCGGTAATTTATCGGTTTTCCACGGGATTCGGACATTCGGCGGCAACTCATCGGCTAAACTCAATGCATGGACAATTCTCACAACCGTTACGGGCAATTACTCGGTTTTTCACACCTTTTTGGGCAATCTTGGGTACTTCTCGGGCGTGGCCAGTGACTTCGGGCAAAATCAACGGACATTTCTCGCGGGTTCTAGCAGTGATTAGTGACACTTCGCATTCGGGTTTACAGTGACGTTCCGTTATCGAATTTTGGACAAATTCGCGGGTGCTTTATCGGTATTCTGTGCACTTTCGGGATTATCGGTGACAAATGGTGCGGGTCTGGCGGGTTCGGGGCCACCTCGTCTCTTCAAGCATTTCGGGCTTGTACAAAAAAATACGGGCTGCAGCATTCATACTCCGGGACAATATCCTCCGGGTTTCTTGGGGATTTTTTGTCGGTTTATTGGGCTCCACGCAATTCTTTGGGAGCAATTAGGTCCCTTTCTCATTTGGATCGGATACCTCGCATTTTCGGACGGTTCTATCATTCGGTTGCGCTCAACAGGTAGCATGTCGGACGGGGAATCCTCACACCCAAAATCGGAGCCGGGCGAAGAGCATCTGGTTCTCCTCGTCCCCACGGGAGACGAGGTCGCTCCTCCAGCGGAACCACCGGGATCCTCCTCACCGAGGCGGGACGTCTCCCCCGCAGTCTCACTCCAGGAACTGGACGCGGGCAATCGGGATTTGACACCACGCTCCCGGGATAATTCTCGATCGGGCAGCCGGGAACCGTCACCGGGCACACGGAATCCATCTCGAGCGGGTAATCGGGCAACGGGACCGCTCGAGCTCAAGGCGGCCACACAGAACGCTCGGGTAAAACTCCTGGAGGCACTGCTCACCACGGTGACCCAGGCAGTCGCGCGGGATTTCACACCTTCGCAGCTCGATAATTTGCGGGTGCAGTCGACGGAGCTGTGGAGCAAATTCTCACAGGTGCACGACGCGATCTCGGAGTCGTGCACGCCAGCGTTCTTATCGGGAGCATACGTCACCGGGGACGTATATTCGCAGGCGTTCCACCTGCACCAGCGCATCACCTCAATCATTTCTCGGTTTCATCCATGACGTCTCGGAGGCGTACAACTCACTCCGGGTTCTGGGGGCACCTATCGACTACTGGGACTGGGTTCTCGAGTATGCGATCACGCGACGTCTCGACACCTCGAGTCGCGTCGCCTGGGAAACAAAAGCGGGCCAATCACCAAATCAGCCAAAATTGGTAGAAACGGGCGTTCCTCACCAATCGGGCTCGGGCTCTTGAGGGCTCTGCTGTCTCCACGGGTCCTCCTCACTCTCGGAGCGGAAGCAACACGGGATCGGGCAAATCAGCACCGGGTACATCCTCAAGGCCGTCAGCAAGGGCTCATGCGGCAACAACGGGGAGCCAGCAATCATGCTCGCTCTGCCAGCAGGCGCACTTCATCATCGCCTGCCCCAAATTTCGGGAGCTCACCAACGAGCAACGGCGGGAAAAGGTGCAGTCCTTGCGGCTGTGCTTTAATTGCTTGGGTCGGCACAACGTGTCGTCGTGCCAGACGACGACGAAGTGCAAGGAGTGCGAACGGAAGCATCACACCATGATCCACGTCGGGTGGAGTCGGGACGGGAGCACTCCTGCACCATCACGTTCGGTCAAGTCGGGCGAGGCATCGGGAGCCTCTACGGCGGGACCATCCTCATCAAGCTCCGCATTAGACAACGGGGCATTAACTTTGTCCGCCTCGGGAGCTGCCAGGCCGGCAGTTCTTCTCGCAACCGGTCAAGCTAACCTCATCACACCACACGGGGCTTCTCACCGGGTAAGAATGTTGATCGACAGGGGCGCGGAGATCACATTCATTACTGCTTCTCTCGTGCAGCAACTCAAGCTTCACCGGGAAGCATCGGTAATACCGATCATCGGGATCGGCGGGACGCATTCGGGCCACACGCGCGGGGTGGTTAGCGTAAAGCTTCGGTCTATGCACTCATCGGACATTGTCTCAATAAAAGCTCACATTTTGTCAAAGTTAATGCCTACTCTCCCTTCATTTACACCTCCTAACATCTCACTTTCTCATCTGCAAGGTCTTCCACTTGCAGACCCGGAATTTCTCTCACCAGGGTCCATCGATTTAATTCTCGGGGCTGACATCTATGGGCAACTCATTCGGGAGCAGATCAAGCGGGGGCCTCACGGCACACCGATTGCACAGAATACGGTTTTCGGGTGGATCGTTCTCGGTCCTATGGACTCTTCTAAACAGTCAGCCGGGTTGGTTCATCACGCTGCAGTGGATCACGGGTATCAGGAGCTTCAGGATCTCCTCGCACAGTTTTGGGTACAGGAAGAAGTCTCGGGCTCGGGCGAATCGCACCTCACTCCTGACGAGCAGGAATGTGAGACTCATTTCTTGACGACACACAAACGGGACTCAGACGGGCGGTACGTCGTCAGATTGCCGGTTAAATCCGCATCGGGGACATTGGGCGGGTCTTTTCACACAGCTTCTTCCTGTCTCCATCGACTACAATGCAAACTCAATCGGGATTCAAGCTACAAGGGCCTCTACGACACGTTTCTCGGGGAATATGAATCATTGGGGCACATGACTCGAGTCTCGGGCAATCACGCCCCTCTCGGGCCCATTTACTACTTGCCGTACCACGGGGTGCTCGCCACAAAGTTACGTGTTGTATTCAACGGGTCGTGCAATACAGATTCGGGAATTTCGCTTAACGACATTCTGCACACGGGCGCGAAACTGCAGCGGGATATTTCGGACGTTCTCTTGTGGGTCAGACGACACCGTTTCGTCTTCGCGACCGACATCGTTAAGATGTTCCGGCAAATTCGGGTTCACGAAAGTGATTGGGACTTACAACGCATTTTATGGGTGGACGAGGGCGGGCGGGTCGTTCCATTCCATCTCACCACGGTCACTTACGGTACTCGGTCAGCACCATTTCTCGCGGGACGGGCCCTGGATCAACTGGTTACAGACGAGGGTGGGAAATATCCCGAAGCTGTCACCCCTCTTACAAAGGGGCGATATGTGGACGATATTTACGGCGGTGCTGACCAGCTCGCAGATCTCATCACGGAGGCGGAGCAACTCATCGGGATTTGTACAGCGGGCTGCTTTCCTCTGGCCAAGTGGCAGAGCAATCATCCGGAGCTTCTCACGGCGGTCGTTGGCGACCTTATCAACGGAAAACGCTCGGGTATTTGAAGAATGTGAGACAAAAGTCCTTGGTCTCGCATGGCTTCCTCACACGGACGTGTTCAAATTCACGGTTCACAAGTACACAACCGAGGACGGGATCACGAAACGCATCATTCTCTCGGAGATCGCACAATTATACGATCCATTGGGTTTTCTCTCACCGGTAACGATTCGAGCCAAAGTTCTCTTACAAAGGCTTTGGTTAGAAAAGTTAAATTGGGACGACCTCGTGTCAACGGAAGTTCGCAACTCCTGGGTCGCATTTCGGCAGGAACTATTGCATCTCGGGACGGTTTCGGTACCGCGGTGGCTCAACATCGCGACGGGTACATCGGTCGAACTACACGGGTTTTCGGATGCATCTCAACTAGCAATGGGCGCCGCTGTGTACGTTCGGGTTTCGGGGGCGGGTAATCAAACAACGGTCTCACTAGTCTGCGCTAAGACTAAGGTCGCACCGATCAAACGGCTCACAATTCCTCGGTTGGAGCTCGCAGCAGCGGTGCTGCTTGCTAAACTCACACACCACGTGCAAAACGTGCTGGGCCTTGATGACTCACGGGTATACCTATGGACGGACTCAATGGTAACGCTCACTTGGGTCACTTCTCATCCTTCACGGTGGAAGGATTTTGTTCGGAATCGGGTATCACTGGCACAGGAGCTCGTGCCACGGGCTCAATGGAGATTCACACCGGGTCGGGACAATCCAGCGGATTGCGCATCACGGGGGCTAACCATCTCACAACTCGCGCGACATTCATCATGGTGGAACGGGCCTCACTGGTTAGCAAAAGACTCATTCCATTGGCCAACTCAACGCATCGGGACGGGGGACGCAGCGGCGCTCGCAGAGCGGCCAGGTCTTACACTCTCATTCGCAACATCACCCTCACCAGTTTACGATCTCATCTTGAAATACTCATCTCTCACACGGTTGTTGCGAATCACCTCATGGCTCTTCAAGGTGATTACAAACCTGAAAAGAGCGGGCAACGGTACATCGGGTTCAGCCAACATCACACCGGGAGACCTGGAGAACTCACGGCTTTATTGGGTGAAAGCCATTCAGGGAGCATACTTCACTTCAGAGCTTAAAACACTCACATCGGGCTACGCTCTCCCGAAATCGCATCCGATCACGCGATTAACGGGCTTCATAGATCATCAAGGCATTCTCAGGGTGGGAGGACGGCTGAAGCACTCAGCCTTACAACCTGATTGCAAGCACTCCGTTATTCTCCCTCGGGACTCACCACTTACGGCACTTCTCATCGCTGATGCTCACGAGTGTACTCTTCACGGCGGGACTCAACTCACCTTGGCCTATCTACGGCAGAGCTGCTGGATCATCGGCGGGCGTGGGCCAGTACGCTCATACATTTTGCGCTGCGTGTGGTGCGCGCGCTTCCGGGCGCTCAAGGCACAGCAACTAATGGGTCAGTTGTCAATCTCACGGGTTACGCCGGCAAGGCCGTTTCTCTTCTCGGGGGTCGACTACGCGGGGCCAGTTTCACTCAAAAGCTGGCGCGGGCGTGGGAGCAAATGTCACAAAGGCTGGTTGTGCATTTTCGTTTGTTTCGCTACCTCCGCTATGCACCTTGAAGTTGTTACAGATTTAACCACGGACGGGTTCCTCGCAGCACTCAGACGGTTCACGGGCAGACGCGGGATTCCGCACACGATCCAAAGTGATTGCGGAACCAACTTTCAGGGTGCAGCAGCGGAGCTACGACAATTATTCAAGACGGGTACACGGGAATCCGAACTCATTCAGCACACTGGGGCAACTGACGGGATTAAATGGGTGTTCAACCCACCGGGGGCACCTCATATGGGCGGAAAATGGGAGGCCGCAGTAAAATCGGTCAAGTATCAACTCCGGCGGACGATTGGGGATGCCAGTCTCACGTTTGAAGAATTTACGACTCTTCTCACACAAATTGAGGGCATACTCAACTCGCGGCCGTTGGAGCCTCTGTCGGATGACCCGGATGATTATTCGGTTCTCACCCCTGGGCATTTTCTCATCGGGGACACACTCACCTCCATTCCTGAGCCCTCATTACGGGATGTGCCTCAAGGTCGCCTCACACGGTGGCAATGGCTCCAGGAACGAGTTCAATACTACTGGGAGCATTGGTCATCGGGATACCTGCAACGGCAGCAGGCTATATCAAAATGGCATCATCCGAGTCACGACATCCGGGTCGGGTCTATGGTTCTACTCATGAACGAAAACACGTCACCCACAAAGTGGCCACGGGCACGGGTCACACAACTACATCCGGGAAAGGACGGGCTCATACGGGTGGTTACTCTCAAAACGGCGACGACCACACTCATCCGGCCTATCACCAAACTGGCACTCTTGCCAGTGCCTCAACCGGGATCAATTGACAGCACTGCTGCCGATGGCGGGCGGAATGTTCAGGATTGAGCGAGGCCTCGACGGTAGCGCGAGAGAATTCGGGCCGGGCTCTCGCGCTCCGCCGCTGGCGTCGCCAGTTCGCGGGTTCGGACATTTTGGGCGCGTGCAATTAGAGCAGCCGGGTGCTCGTTTCACGCGCTCACGGGGGGCGTCGCCACCTCCTGGGCAGTAATTAGCACGGGACCGGGGAAGCACACCGCGCATGTGCGCGGGGCTTCATCATCGATCTCCATGATTGATGCCTCAGTCTTGATCCGGTCGCTGAAGCGTGCAATACGGCTAATCACTGCATCTCACCTTCTCACCAGTTTCGGTATCAAATTCGGGTTCTCTTATTCATTTTCGGTTCAAATCATTACACGGACTCTGCGCATTTAACGGAACATTCTCTCGGACTCATTTTAACGGTATATCTCTAAAAATCATCGGGTTCTTTCTCACGAGCACGCTTCGGTCGTCCATCTTGTTCGTCTCGCACGTGCTCGACGAACACCGGGTCAACTCGCCATTCTCATCATCGGGCTACTCGCCGGACTCTTTCTCAACAATTATCGGGACTCATTGTACGGTATCATCGGGAGTTGTCTCACAAATAAATCTACTTACAATTTTTCGCTATTCTCCGCCGCATTTATTATTTACCACCTACACCAGACTCCTTGCACAAACACAAGGTTTTCCAAACGGATTGAGGCCCACAGTAAAATCGTGATCACAAACGCAGAAAAATCCCATGTATTATAAACGAAAAACTTCAACCCCTGTGGTCGCGGGTTAAGCATTGATTCAAAAATCTGAAAAAATTACAGGATTACTTTTTATGTATTTCGAACGGGTTTAGGGGGCAGAAAGGTCAAAATAAAATTATGGCACTAGAAAAACAATATATAGATATATAAAATGTATTATGGCACCAGATTTGTCACTAAATAAAACAAATAAACATCAAAAATGTGTGCGAAAATCCGAGACCATTTTTTGATGCAATTAAAAAATAAATAATTAATATCTCTTTAACGCGTTAAGCTACAGCGTTCGAAGAGGTCGCAATCGAAAGAAAAAAAAATAAAAAATATCTCAACTTATAATGTTCTCCGGAATGCTATAATTAATTAATTATTGAAGAAACAAATTTTGAAAATTTTCGAAAACAATTGGAAACGCTATCGGTCCGGTAAAGAGTCTCTGGATGGATCACAAGTATTCATGCAGAGGGAATTGAGAGAATTATCTTCAAGTAATTTTTATCTAATTGCACTAATTTAATAATAAACGGAAATAAATTTTTCCGCAATATACAAGGGATATTATTCTGTATCGATAAATAAAAAAAAATTGTACATAATATATATGTTCAAGCTTCCAAAATAATTCTCCAGTTTATATTCAATGGTGGCAATTTTTACTTCCCACTTATTCTTCCAGCGAACGAATTCCATTCGGAATAAGAACTATAACTTATAGTATTATTAAGAACATTAAACTAATAATGAATCGCACTTCAACAAATTTTTTACCAGATTCTGCCATACAATTTCGTTTTTTATGATTGATTTTTTATTGAAAGAATAGTGATGGGCCGGACAAGTACTTTTAACACATATTTAAACATAATTTGTATCGATCCAATCGACGTCGAATTTTGTGAATATTACCAGAGGATCCTGAAAGTCTGAGAAGAATCGAATTTCTTGTAAGTCTCTGCCACCATAGAGTAACAAATGACTAGCTTTCATGTGATTTTTTTTGGATTTAAAAGCTTCTTAGAACAATTTAATAATGTCAAAATTTGGAGTTACTAATAAAATACTTGTCCACCGATTGATATCACAAATCTCAGTGCTGCACGTAATTCAAGTGGTAACTTTTTTCAATTCATTAGAAAATACTTGGCCTCGAATTTATACAATAAATTTTAATGCTGCACATAAATTAGATGGAATTTTTTTTAATTGATTTAGCTGTTCGAATCAAATAAAAAGAATGAGGCATCGGTTTCCAAAATGATTTCAAGCACGATTTTTCGGTTTTTTAATTTTTAATTGTTATTTGATACTTTGGACACTTTAAAAAATAGATACAGATTAGTTTTTTTTTAAAGATAATGTTTTTTCAAGATTCGTGAAATTTTTTTCGAATTGTTCTGTATTTTTTTTAAGTTTTTTTTTATAGATGGAATTATCAGCAAACGAGGGACCATCAATGTACTTGTCCTAACCTTTTTTTTCCTAGGGGAAGTTTATGGTTTGATATCACGTCTTTTTTTTCAAATGTTCCTTGATCCGCTGGACAGGACTCAGACGAGAACTGGAGACAACGGTTGGCAGCATCTCCCCTGATAACATCGTCGAGGTGATGCTGCACGAACCGGAATGGTGGCGCTTAGTCGCCACCTTCACGGAAACGCTACCTTCACGGACGAACGAACACAGACAGAACCCCCAGTCAGAAGTAATATCAACATAATCCCTGGCTGGGGGGGAAGGACAACAAGGGGGTGGCGGTTTTAGTGGGTAGGCCTGTTTTTTTTTGGGAGTCCCACATACCCATGTAGTCCGTAAGACTACACGGAATCCGTAAAAAGGATTTCCGCAACTCCTTGGTAAAAAAAAAAAAAAAATATGCACTTCGTTAGATGACGAAAATTATTTTTATTTATCCCGCATGCACTTCGTAATGTCGAAACTCTGTTGATCCGATCAAAAACTGACACATTGTTTGTACATATATATATATATCGATCGAATTTATGACTGCTGTTACCGTGCTACGTTTTTTTAATGTCTGCTGTGCTGCCGTGTGCTACGTTCTGAAGTTGACGTCATATTTTCGATCATTAACAACCAATCACAACGTCTAAAAATGGATGTCGTCAGATCCAACCAATCAGAAACTCGAGAGCATCAAAGTGCCTTTGATGGTGTTTATAAATACAGACGCATAAATTCTTGAATATGTTGGTAACTTTTGCATAATCTTGAGCCCGTGGAAAGTTTTTTCTCAGCAATAACACCACCGATCATGCTGATTTAGGGCGGAATCGAAAGAGAATTACTCAATTGACTTAAACTTAAATTTTCAAGTTGCTAGATGGCTCTTGAGATTCGTAATTCAATAAAATCACATGCCAATTTTACCCCGACCACGGCGAATCGTTTCATTCAGAGAAAGTATAGTCTCGGCGAGAGCCTCGGGCCAGCAGACGATAGGGCCTTCAATGTACTTGTCCCGAGACTCTATCGAGTGTCTTGATAGGCGCATGGCCGAGATCCGTAAACGTAGTTAGTTTCTAAGTGTCTAAAATCACAGTCAGATTGGCCGCATCTGTGGGGGAAGAGAGAGAGTTTTTCTCCGTCGTTCTAACTCCCTTGTTTCTTCTCGTTCCCTGTAGAGGCGCGTCAATCTTTTGTAGCGGGAGCGACCGAGTCGCCACAGAAAGACACGCACCGTGACATCTAACGGTAGTATGCGGTAGCTCCTTATGAGCTCCTCGTGAGAAAAAATTGATCAGAAGAATTCCTATGAAGCATTTCGCGGGTTTTTTTTCGTCATTTTACAAAAAATTTATGTGGATTTAAAAAGTGGAATCGAGAGTATCATACATGATTGTGCTATAAATTTCCTAGAAAATAGTTGATCCGAAAAAGTGCTAGAATTGCTTACCTTTGTCCAGGATCTGCCAAAGATTTTTTGTACAGCGCTTCGAATTCTTTGGAGTTTGATGAAGATTTTGCCGCCCAAAATGAGTGCAAGGACAGTCGCCATTATAGTCAAAGTTAATGACACTTTCACCAGGGTTGTAAGTCTGTCAATCTCGGCTGGAAAAAAAAATTCTTTTATTAATTATGTTGTACTGGTGGCTTTGCGTAAAATTTTCCAAATAACAATTGCCCAAATACAATTTCCCGAAAACAATTCCCCGAAAATAATTTCCTGAAAAATCAATTCCCCAAAAACAATTTCCCGAAAATATAATTCCCCTGAAAACAATTCCCCGAAAATACAATTTCCTGAAAATACAATTTCCCGAAAATACAATTTCCCGAAAGTACAATTTCTCGAAAAATTAATTTCCTGAAAAACAAGCTTCCAAAAATACAAGGGTGCGTTACGTTTTGGCACATCTGTTCTGACGTGGCCATTTGTGGCACGAGATTTTCGGGCACGGGGACATTCTAATGCGAGGACGTTTCGACGCGGCTCTTCGGGTGCAGAAACGTTGGGGCGCGAAGACATTTTTACGTAACCATATCGGCACTAAGATTTTTTAAAACCAAAACTAAAGTATGCAAAACATTAAATAAAATTATATCGTGAACGCTGAAGAAATAAGGGGTAGCTACAAAGGGTGGGATTTTTTATGGATCCGCGATTTTCTGCGGTTTTTCATTTTCGCACGATAGAGGATAGGATTTAGTACTCATGATAATTAATTTTAAATTTTATTCGTCACTCGAGGGGGCTTCGCCCCCTGCGACCCCCATCGCCCGTGTTCGGATACTATACGAGTACTTAGCATCGAAAAATGTATAAACCAGGAAAAAAATTCTATAGATGTAAAAAAGGGAAAATTTAAAAGTTCAAAAAAATTCAACAGAAATAAGAAACAATCGAAAAAAGTTCTATAAAGGAAAATAAAAAATTTTCAAAAAAATTCATAAATATTGAGCAAATTGAAAAATGTACTATCCAAGTTTCATGCAGTATAAAAATGTATGATATCAATTGGAGGCCAAGTTTTTATTGATAATGTGGCATCCCGTGTCTGTAAGGTGCTGCCTCGTCAATGTGGGATCAATATAGTTCGTAAGAGGTACGTACAGGTTGAACTACTATATAACGAGTCAGTCAAGCTCGGACCGAGGTCGTACACAGTACTCATCAATTACCCGAATAATAAAGAATATACATCTATACGTGCCCGTGTGTTCGTCTCATTGCGGCTCCCTGTCCCAAGTTACCACAATGGCGACGAGGATGGGATTGTTTCGATCCACCGAAGATTAGTGCGGTAAATTAATTATGCACGAAGAAAGTGGTGTAAGTGATCGGGGACTGGTAGCCGAGGAAATAAGAAAAGGGCGGACTTCGTGGATATACCAACTCAATAAAACCGAGCTAGTAGACATTTGTAACGAATACGGCATTGAAGTAACGATCGTGGACAGCATCGATATCATTCGACAAGCATTAAACACCTATGTCAAGGCTGCCAAAGGAACACAAGGCAAGGAAGACACTAGACGAGACAACATCGAAAGTGAGGTGGCGGCAAACGGGCGGAGCCCGAGCACCGAACCACGAGCAATGGCCTCCATTTTGGGAAATGTTAATACATTCAAGAGAGATTCGTGTTGGGATACATTCGAGGACCAGCTTGAAGCATTTATCTTGCTCAATGATATACCAGAAGAAAAAAAGGCAGCGCTGTTAATTACTCAGTTAGCACCAGAGGTATTTAAAGATTTGCAGATAATTTGCGAGCCGGAAAAGCCAATTAAGTTACCATACCAAAATTTAAAAGAAAAATTAGTACAACTTTTCGCGCCGAAGCGGAATGAACATTTGCAACGCTATACATTTCGCGAACGGAAACAAAAACCGGGCGAAGAAATTAAGGATTTTGTGTTATCTCTGAGATTGCTAGCGAAGGAGTGTAAATTCGCCAACACCGAATTTGATAAACAAATCAAGGATCAACTCATCGTGGGGGCATCAAACGACCTAGTAAGATATGAACTTCTAAAGTCATCCGAGAGCACACTAGCAGAAATGGAGCGATTAGCCATAACGGTGGAAATGGCTAGTACACATAAAGCAGATCCGGTGAAGGCAGCATCAGAGAGCGTGAAAGAAAACCACACGGCAACGGAGATTAACGTAGTCCAGGCGAGTAACAAAAACAAGCAATCGAAACGCTACTCAAGCAATAGAAATTACGGACCAGCGAGTCGAGGGAATAACGCGGCGAGAGCGTCAACAAGTACGGAGAACCGAACTTGTTTTTGTTGTGGCAAAGATAATCACGTGCGCGATCAGTGCTCACTGAGAGATAAATATTGTAGTGAGTGCGGGACGAAAGGACATATATTTCGAGTGTGCCCAATCAGGAAGAAAAAAAATGGAGCCCAACATCGCATAGATGCAGAATTCACGGACGAACTCATCTCGGAGGAAGAAGAGGACGACGAAGAAAGCAGCAGCGACCCGTGTTACGAGTCAGACACCTTCACGATCCGAGCAAATGATGAAATAAATGTGTATAAGGTGGAGGCAGAAGACTGCGAATTGAAAGAGAAAAGCGTCGAACCCCATTATATCACCATCAAAGTCGGTAATATTTTTCTAAAAATGGAAATGGATACAGGGGCCGCATACTCGGCAATATCAAGTAGGTGTTATAAAAAAATGTTTGCGAGAACACCATTGTTAACGGCCAGCCGAACGCTCAGAGCTTACAATCGGAAACCGATAAAATCGTTAGGCTATATCAAAGTACCGATCGAGGCGAACGGAATAAAAATGGAACGAATTTTGTATGTGATTCCGGGAGGGGGGATCCCATTGCTAGGTAGAAGTTGGTTAGTAGCTTTGAAAATGTGGCCACCACAGTATGAAAAAATAGTGAAAATACAAGCTATGAATGATTCGACAACCGAAATTACGAAGTTACGTACGGAATTTGTTAGCGTATTCTCATCGGGTTTGGGAATGTTCAATAAAGGTAGTTTAGACTTACAGCTAACTGAAGGGGCGCAACCACGCTTCATGCAACCAAGGCGTATACCATTAGCAATGCGCGAATCGGTGGAGAAGGAAATTGAACGTTTACGTGATAGGGGCATCATCTCGCCGGTTGAATATTCAGAGTGGGGTACGCCGGTGGTACCAATTGTTAAAAAAAACGGAGCCATAAGATTGTGTGGCGATTTTAAAGTTACGTTGAACAAAGCGCTGAAAGTCGATCATTATCCTTTGCCGAGAGTCGAGGAGGTGTTGGATGTGTTAAGAGGGGGAAAAGTGTTTACGAAACTCGACTTGTCAGAGGCGTATCAACATCAACAGAGGCGTATTAACAGAGAGAGCAAAAAAACTAGTAGTGATAAGCACTCACATGGGGTTGTTTCAATATAACCGCTTACCGTTTGGAGTGTCCACAGGACCAGGTTCGTTTCAACGCGTTATGGCATCATTGTTGTTGGGAATACCGGGGGTAATAGTGTTTATAGACGATATTTTGATCGCAGCATCGAACTGGGAAACACACATAGACCGCGTACGAGAAGTATTGCGGCGGTTAAGGGATGCCGGACTGCGGCTGAAGTTTGAAAAATGCGAATTCGCACAAGAAGAAATTGAATATCTAGGCTTCCGCGTGAATTCGAACGGGATCCACCCCTCCGAGAAGAAAATAAACAGTGTAAAAAACGCGCCAACGCCAAAAAATATTTCAGAACTGAAAAGTTTTTTGGGCTCTATTAATTATTATACACGGTTCATTAAAAACATAACGGACAAACTTTATCCGTTATACGAGTGCTTAAAGCAAAAAGAATTCAGTTGGTCAGACGCATGTAACCGAAGTTTTACGGAAATAAAAAAAGAATTATCATGCGAGCTAACGTCGGCGCATTTTGACCAACAAAAACCGATAGTACTTACTTGCGACGCATCACCGTATGGAATAAGTGCAGTCCTATCGCATCGTGAAGCGAATTCATACGATAGGCCGATTTGTTTTGCGAGCCGCACATTAACTTCGGCCGAAAAAAAATATGCACATCATGACAAAGAAGGTCTATCGGTAATATTCGGAATTCGCAAATTTTATCAATATTTATATGG
Organism: Venturia canescens; assembly: GCF_019457755.1. Classification (NCBI taxonomy): domain Eukaryota; kingdom Metazoa; phylum Arthropoda; class Insecta; order Hymenoptera; family Ichneumonidae; genus Venturia; species Venturia canescens. The sequence continues at coordinate 38,458,694 of NC_057421.1, forward strand.
AAACGAATTTATAATCCAGACCGACAGTACAACGTTGTCACGTATATTCCATCCCGATAAGTCGATCCCGGAGATCACAACTGCACGTTTGCAGCGGTGGGCCATATTCTTATCGGTCTTCAAGTATAAAATCAAACACATACCTGGAAAACAAAATTACGCGGATTGGCTCAGCAGACTCCCGATCGAACGATCACAAGATTTGGAAGATAAAATCCAAATGTTAAATTACGTAGACGATTCATTCATGAATAATGTTATAGAATCTGATTTTGCGTCATTAGATTGGAATGCGGTTCGAAAAGCCACGCGTAAGGATGCTGTATTGTGCCGCGTAATTAGATATTGCATGGACGGATGGCCGGAAGTCAACCCGAAAGAGGAGGGGATGAAAAGTTTCTGGGAAAAACGTGACGCGATGTCCGTAGAAAGCAATTGCGTATTGTGGGGACACCGCGTGATCATCCCTAGGCAGCTGAGGAAGCTAGTGCTGAAGGAACTCCATCACAGCCACTTCGGCGTAGCACGTATGAAAGCTTTAGCACGGTCATATGTTTGGTGGCCACAAATCGATAAAGATATCGAAGAAATTACGAAAGCCTGCCTGGCGTGTCTAAAAAAACGTAAAAATCCTCCTAAAGTACCCCTTACGCCGTGGCCGTGACCACCCGCGCCATGGCACCGTATTCACTCGGACTTTTTAGGTCCGATTGGCGGAAAAATGATATTAATAACAATTGATAGCTATTCCAAATGGCCGGAGATATTTATTATGCCGAATATGAGCGAGGCAGCCACAGTAGATGCGTTTCTTGAAATGTTTTCTAATCACGGCTACCCAGCGCATATTGTAACGGATAACTTCGCTACATTCACGGGAGAAAAATTTCGACAGTTACTTCGAGAAAGAGGCATCAGACACAGTACCATCGCACCCCACAGTCCGGCCACGAACGGCGCGGCAGAGAACCTCGTCGATACGTTCAAGAGGAAAGTCAAAAGTATGATGGAAGACGGCATGTCCCTTCGGGCAGCGGTGCGTCAATTTCTGTTTGATTTTCGAGCGACGCCCCACGCGACGACACAGCGATCGCCGGCAAACATGATGATGAATAGGGAATTGAAAACGCGGTTTTCTAAGTTGCGCCCACCGTCGGCGACCGAACATGTGCAGGTACAACAAGAGCGCCAAATAAAAAATTACACCGGTTCACGTAAAATTGATTTTCGAATAGGCGATGCAGTCATGGCGAAAGACTATAGGTGTGGGGGTGAGCGTTGGACGCCGGCCGAAATAATACGAGAGCGTACTCTAAGATCAATTTATGATGTTAAAACAGAAGACGGGTTGATCTGGAAACGGCACGTTAATCAGCTCATTGCAGCAAACATCGGCGGGGCCGAGAAACAACCATTGCACGCGGAACCGGTGATTGTAGAACCGCGAAGATCGGAGCGAATTCGGCAAAAGAATCGTGGTAACGTTTAAGCTAGTTTAAGAATTAAGGAAAGAATGTGCAGTATATTCAGGTATACATTATTGTAAGACCCGCTAGAAAATATAGCGGGGGAGAGTGTGGCATCCCGTGTCTGTAAGGTGCTGCCTCGTCAATGTGGGATCAATATAGTTCGTAAGAGGTACGTACAGGTTGAACTACTATATAACGAGTCAGTCAAGCTCGGACCGAGGTCGTACACAGTACTCATCAATTACCCGAATAATAAAGGATATACATCTATACGTGCCCGTGTGTTCGTCTCATTGCGGTGTTACGTCCCAGGAGGGAGGATTAGTTGGGGGCGCACAGTCGCCGATTTAGAGAAGCAGAGTGTACGTTGAGTACCTCTGCCAGTGAGTCTTCTTTGGGACTTGTGCGAGGCCTGAGAACATATGCTATATTTTTCAGGTATACGTGACCTTTTATTGTGGTTGTGCCCGCGAATTGGAAGGATTTTCCAATTGTTGAGCGGTGTCGAAGGCTTGATGAAATAAATACACTCGATGATATTTTGTTTATTACAAAATATTCTGATGTGTTTATTGAGACACTTATGCACTTATTAACCTTACAAATTAAGAAATTAAACTGTTAAATAAAGAGTTAGCTATTATTCGGAGCTCTCTAAGATGAATTAGGATTTAGAGAGAGGAGAGTTCTCCGATGTTAATGTCTTTAATGTTCGATGCTAACTAACTAACAACTAAGATTCTTAGCCTAGTTAGAGTTCGAGAGGAGGATGTGTTTTTTGGGGGTAGGATGCTGTAGAGGGGGTTTGTTCTCTGTGGTTTTTTAGTTTGGATTGGGTAAAAAGTATCGTCTGATTTGATGATTGGATTTGAATATGGGGGAGACTTTTCCGGAGATATGATTGGAGGAAAAGTCGCTCGAGATTTCTTAGAATTAGGGAAAGTGTGTTGAGCGGAGTTCTGAGATGTGCACGTGTTGCACTTGAGATAAGAGCATCTGTTTTCGGGACTCGTGGGAAACGCGAGTTTCGGAACGCGTCTCTGGAATTTTGTGTGGATTTAGGAAATGCTGCATTGATAATAAATTCAAGGATAGGAAATCGGTCTTGGACTGTTTATTTCTGGTTTTCCGTGCTCGTCTTGTAGGATTATTTATGGCGCCGGAACGTCGGGGAGAGTCTAGGGCACGCGTTGTGAGTGTTTAAAGAATGGACAGTTGAGGAAAAAAATATGTGCGAGCGCCGAGTGTCTCGCAGGATGTATTTGTTATGGATGGTCTGGATACGCTCTGTGTTTATATATATTCTTAGATACGAACTATGTATCGACAAATGATGATAAAGGTTAGAAATATACTCGTGATAGCGTTTGAGTTGAAGAGAAAAAGTGAGGGGCGTTTAGCGTAATGCTAGGACGTAACACCTCCCTCCTTTAGATTGAGCGTCTCGCTCAATTAGATTAATCAAAATTTAATCGTGAGAGTTTATGGAGGATTGGTAATCATCGTTTGTCGATTTACACTGGAGTTAGATTTATTGAGCTAAATTCTTAAATCTTAAGATTACAATGTTGTTGTGACATTTATTTTATTGTCGTTTTACGTTCTTACTAATAGGCGTTTGAAGAATATTTGTTTGTTATTATTTATTTCCTATATGTAGTGATTAAGATATTCGTTGAGTTTCGACCAGTTGTTCTGGCTAATTTTCATTTGATGTGTTGTAAAATAACGAATTAAGGTATGTATTGTGTTACAATATATGTTACAATATCTTAATCAATAATTTTGAGGTATTGTTTATTATTACATAGATTTTGTGTCTTCAAGATTATTGTTAATTATTTTTATTGTTCTTATATGAAATGTATATATATATATATATTCTAGTTTAACATTGGTATAATTTTCCTGAGTTTCAGAGTTCGATGGGGGTATTCGAGGTGGGGTTGCTTTTCGCTTCATTTCAGCGTAGGAGTGGGATGTGGGACTAAGGGTTTGTCTTTAGTGATGGTGGGGACTAGGGGTACGACTACGTTTTTGGTGTCTTGACCAATAAGCGATGGCGATAGTTTGAGTCTAAGGGTGGGTGTTACCTATTGTGCTTATTTAAAGCGTGGTTCGAGTAATTTTTCACACAATTCTTCACCGAGTAACGGGTCTTCTAGTTCCCTTCACGCGATTCTATACCCAGAAGGAGGAAATAGAAAAATGGCGTGCAAAAGGCAATTTTTGCAAATGATCAAGGTTTGTGAGGTTACTTTGTTTTCCTTGTTTGTTTGGTCTCACTTTAATTTCTGTGTTTCATTATTGATGTTTTGTTTGTTTTTTATTATTCGTTTCAGGAGTCCGGTATCCTCTTCGTCGAGGATTTGAAGCGCCGGTGTTTGGAGAAAAAAGAGGTTCGGTTGCTGAACCGGCGGTTCGAAAACTCGGACGGCTTCGATGTCTGGTGCATACGGTGGCTCCTGGAGGGTCGTCTGGGGACAATACATCCAGACGAAGACTGGGACCATCCGGCCTGGTTATCGCCTCGCGGTATTTACGCCGCTTATGATGATGATTAAGGAAAGGGGAATGAGGAGGGAAAAGATTTCGGGAGGAATTATTCTGTTTTTCCTTTACCCTGAGTTGATGTAGTGGGAGTTTTTTCGGGCCTTCCTTCTCTTAATGGGGAGGAAGGAATAAAATTAAAAAAAAAAAAAAAAAAAAAAAAAAAAAAAAAAAAAATATTTTCTGTTTTTTTTTCTTTATATAAAAAAAATTTTCTGTCCTCTTCATTTTTAAGTTCTCGTCGTTTGTCGTCGATGGGTGTTTGTCTTTGTTGCGTCTTTCGTCGCTGGTTTTCGATTGATTTCTGTCATCGTTGGTTTTATTTGACTGTTTGTCGTTGTTGGGTTTTCGTTTACTCATCATCGTTGGATTTTGTTTATTCGTCATCGTTGGATTTTGGCTTTTCGGGTTTGTTCGATGTTGAGAAAAAGAGAAAAAAAAGAGAGAAAAAAGAAGAGAGAGTATGTTTCTGTTAACTGATTCATCCTACTTTGGAATAAAATTAAAAAAGGTAATTTCTCCTTGTAAAATATAATAATAGAGGACAAAAGAAATTTGGGGATAGAGAATCAAAAGTTAGAATTTATTTGAAATGTTTAGTTTAGCTAAAGTATTTGATTATTATTATTATTATTATTTTTTTTTTTAATGTTTTAACTGGGTTATTTTCATAATGATTAAAAAAAATGTTAAATTAGTATATTCGCGTTTCTGTTTTGCTCGCGTTATACTTGTTCGTTACCCTGCTTTATGCTGGGGTGGGTGCGCGGCTGCCAGATTGGCGTTGCCGTGTTTTCCGCATGGGGTGGGGGACAGGTAGGGTATACCTGCGGCTTTTGGGCTTTCGCTGGTTCGTTTGGTGCTGCGGCGCTGATACTCTCTAAGGGTACCTCTCCATTTCCATCCTCTTCTAGCTCGCTGTTTTCTTTTTTTATGTTTTCAGGTTTCCTGGCTAGGTGGAGGAGGAGGTTAGTAACCGAGTCCCAAATCGAGCCTATGAGCCATACGCTCCAACCGTATATGGAATGGAGTGCGTAACCGTGCACTAGTGTATCGATTACAAATTTTATGATTTTCAGAGTGACCCACATTCCAAGCAGTGTTGCACTGAATGTGCCCACCGTATTAAAAAACGAATAGACTTTTCCCCAAGCTCGTTCAACTGACTCCTGGATGAATTTGTCGTTTATCCAGTGGGTTATTGTAATGCCTTGGTCAGCTGCGGCTCGACCTGTCGCACCACGAGCTAATGTGTTCAGTACGGCATTGCGTTCGACTGGAAACATTATGCTGGTTCGCAGGTTGTCGAGGTCGCGGGGTGAGTAGATTCCGCTCTCTGCGAGGTGTGCGGGGGTAATGAAGGTCCATGACGGTTGCGTCATAGCCGTGATTTCTTCCGGCGCTGCGGCCGGTGCCAATTGGGGTAGGGATTGGTACCAATTATTATTAATGCGGTACATAGGTGAAAGAAAAGAATTACATTCGATTTGATGTCCCGTTTTTGTGATAATTCGAGTTCTGGGCATCATAAACAGAGATTCATTTCCTCTTTTGATAGGGAGTTCTTGATAACACTCTTCTGTTTTTCTGGTAGCTACATTGACCGGTACGCATTTCGCTATTCGGATTACCTCTCCCGCGACGTGCGCTATATAACCCGGTTCATTCATGTAGTGATATGCAAATTCGGCTGGTGCGAGAGATGCGAAGCCTAACGTATTACGCAAGACTCGTTTTTCTATTTCGCACTCCTGCCTGATGACGTTATTATAAAGGCTAGTTATTTGGCTACCGAAGTGCTTTACGACGTATACGAATTTTGAGTTCATGTAAGCGAAAATGTCCATGTTCATTACCGATATATGTTTGGTTGTGAAAACGTCGCCGTTTACTTGTTCGAGTATGAAAAGTTTGGGGTGTTCGGTTCTGATGAGTTTATAGCCACAGACGGAAGTTTGCCCTTTTATTGCCAATGCGAATGTTATGTCGGTAGAAGTGATCGAAAAGATTTCTTCTCCACTTGGGGAGCCTTTGGTATCTTTTATTCTTTCGGCTTTACCTTCGTAAATTATTTCGTAGTTTTTAAATCCGCAATGTTCGTTTGGTAAGGGGTCCCAATGGGTATAACCGCCTTCCCAGTCGAGGCATCTTCCCGACGTGTGTTTACAGCGATTACCCGATCGTAAAATAATTTCGTTCAGATCGAGGCTCACTTCGGCTGTGTATTCGTGAATACCTATATATATCTGGCCTGTGACGACTACGTTTTCCCAGGTACCGTAAGGGTCTGAGTATGACGTTCCTTGGCAAGACCCGTGTCTGTCGACGCTACCTGCCATTGTAACTGACCTAGGGTTGGTGGAGTTCATTGCCAAGTTGCCAAACACGACATTGTACGCTTGATACGTGTTCGATCTGTGAATGCTAAGGCATTCTTCCGATGAAGTTTCTTTTATGAACTCTACTATTCCGTATTCTACGTCTGAGCTATGTGAAAATGCACCACAATGCCTTACTGTTCTATGAATTTCTATTTTGCATTGTCGAACTTTAATTTGCGAGAACTGAACTCTCTGTAGAAGCTGAATTTTTGATGTAGTGATTATCGGTTTATGAATCGGAATATCGCATTCCTTGATGTCCAAGAGAGACAGTGTTGTTATGTTCATGGCCGGTGCTCCGCAATCGTATGCGATTAGGGCGTGACCCGCTTGCCATGAGGTTGTTAGAAGAGCGATGGTCAAAAACATCCTGAACGCGGTGTCCATGATCCTGAAAAGGTTCCGATTTTATGAGTCCTGAGCAGTTTCGAATGATTCTTAATGTGCTATTTTTGCTCTATCGCAATGAATGATTTTCCTCTTTTTATTTTCGAGTTCGATTTCGATATCATTCTGTTCTGGGAAGGTGCGTGTTATTAGATAAGGACCTTTATAGTTGTCATCGAATTTTCCGATCTTTGGATTCTTTACTAAATAAATTTTTTCGCCGACATTAAATTTTACTTGATGGATATTTCTATCGTAATAGGTTTTCGATTTTTGTTTTGCGGCTTCTAAATTGTTTCGCGCTAATTTTCGTACTTCCTGTAATTGAGTCGCGAGGTTTTTCACGTGATCATCGAACGTGATGAAATCGTCCATTTGTGTGAATTGAGATGGAAGACGAGGTTCTTTGCCAAAGACTAGACGGTATGGCGAGAATTTTGTGCCTTCGTGTATGGTCGCGTTGTATGAAAGTGTTGCTGGCTTAAGCCATTTATGCCAGTCTTTTTTGTTGGTATAGTGCTTCAGGTAATCTGTGAGTACCTGATGGCTTCGTTCAAGGGACCCGTTTGACTGTGGGTGAAAGGCTGTAGTTTTGATTTGTTTAATTTTGAAGATTTTTGTTAACTGTTTCATGACGCGGCCAATAAACGCTGCTCCTTGATCTGTCAAAATTATTTTTGGACAAGTGAAAACACATATGAATTCTGTTACCAGTGCGTCTGCGATTTCGTTTGCTGTCGCGCTCATGAGCGGAATTGCGAAGGAGAATTTCGAGAGATTATCTTGAATGGTGAGGATAAAACGATGACCTAGGGTTGATACCGGTGTTATCGGTCCGACTATGTCCATTGCGATCTTATCGAATACGTCGATCGGGGTATCGGTAATGACCATAGGTTGTTTCGTTTTTATTCGAACCAATTTTCTTCTTTGACAACTTTCGCATTGCCTGACGTAGTCTTCTACTTGTTTTTTTAGATTGTCCCAAAAATATCTTTGACGGATTCTATTATATGTCTTGGTGACGCCTTTGTGGCCTGCTACCGGGGAGTCGTGGCACTCTCTTATTATTTCTAATCTGTGCTCTTGAGGTGGAGTTGTAATCTCGTCTTTACATATTTTTATCTGGATTTTTGAATGTGCGAAAATTTCGCGTATGAGATTTTTTATTTTGATCCAAATTGAAAGGTCGAAATTATTTCTTTTTTGAGAAATTGCTGCTGAATTCAACTTTAATTCTTCCATCTTGATTCTGAGATTTTTTAATGATTTTGTGAAATTTTCTAGAGTGATGGGTGATGAATCGTTTTCTTGAATAACTAAGCCAAATGTCTTTTTATTTTTAGAGCCTGAAACTAGTACTTGACCTACTTCCAGTTTGTTGGAGGGGGATAAGGTGAGGAAGCCTAGTTCGATTAGTCTCTTGCCAATCTCGCTTGACACCGTACCATCTGCTGAGATGAAACATATATAGTTGTCTTTGACCATTTCTAAATTGTCATTTGTTTCGATAATGTTGACGGTGTCGATTTCTGTGCCGCTATCGTTCACGATATTTGGGGTGCCTCCCGCTGGAGGGGGAGTTTCACTCGGAGGTTGTGTGACGATATTTACGGTCGGTGTAAGGGGTTCGTGCCTCTGGGGGTTTGACGGTACTTCGTCCTCGTGCAATAATTCAAAATTGTTTTCATTGTGGAGGCTTAGCGGCCTTTCGTTTTCGGACGACGCTTCTTTGTCGTTTTCGTTTTCCGGGGATATGCAAATTTCGTCTTCGATGACTGTGTCATTTCGTTTAAGAACTTTATGAATTTTATCCGTGCGTTTTTGTTTTTTGTTTTTAGGAGGGTTTGCTGGAATGCTCGTCGTTGATACGACTGCAGGCATTATTCTTTGGGGTGGGCTAAGCCCGGTTTTGTTTGAATCTTGGATTTGTTTGGTGTAGTTTTTATATTCATGCGTGTGTTGTCCCGCTTGTGAGCAATATGTGCATTGCTTTGGTTTTCTTTCTCTTGACGATCTACGAGTCGGTAACAATGGTGGTTTTTTCATTCTTTGCTTCTTGAGGGGCTTGGGAATTTTCCACTGATCGTTGTGAACCGTATTTGCCATTACTACGGGGTCTTTACTGTCTTTTGGGGATTTAATGTGTGTTAAAATGGTATTTTCTTTATTTTCTATGGCGTTAGGCTTTTCGTTCGAGAGCGTTGTGCATATTAAATTTGTGTCAGGTACCGTTTTTTCGTTAGGGGCTTTTTCTTTCCCGTTTAGATCACTTGGTGTTTCCTGGCTGTTTTCGGGGTTCTGTGTATCGCATGTTTGAGACTGAGTTTCGCTCTTTTGGGTTTCCCTATCTGGATTACTCCCTGATTCGAGAGAGCTTGTGGTGCTGTGCGATTTTCTTTTCGTACGTTTACTAGGGGGCGGTGTGAATTCTGCCGTTTTTTGTGTACGTTTTTCTAAAGGTTTTTGTGGGATCTCAGTTATTCTTGGTGACATATGGTCACTGAGAATTGGAGGGGTTTGAGGAGTAAAGTACAGGGATTTTTCGTCGGATTCTGTGCTGGTTTCGGCCGAAGGTGTGTTTGGACAATGTGGTGATGTGACCTCCATTGATTCAGCAGGGTTAGAGTTTTCGGAGTGTATATTTTCGAGGGTTATGAAGGATTTGTCCTGTTCCTCAGAAATTTTCTGATCCGAGGATGGGCAAATCTCTTGATCTGTTGCAATTGAAGAGACCGCGTCGACTGTATTGTCTTCGCATTCTTCTGAAGAAGAGGGAGATCGATTTTTATGAGTGCTGTAGGATTTGTGTCGTTTATCGCGATCTTTCTTCTTCATTAGGATTTTCCTTTTACATCTATCGTATTCCGAATAGAGTTCTTGGTTTTCTGAATTGCTACTTTGAGATTTTTGTTTTTTGATTGAATTAAGAGACAAATTCGCGTCGCGTTTTGAGTTGGTTGATTTGGACGAATTTGTTTTTAGATTTTTTGATAAATTCGTGTGATGCTCTGAGTTTGAAGATTTAGACGAATTTATTTTTAAATTTTTTGATGAATTCGTATGATGCTCGGAATTTGAAGATTTAGACGAATTCTTTTTTCTTTGCAAACTTGTATGAGGGTTAGGGTTAATTGATTTAGACAAGTTTGCTTTTTGATTTTGCAACGAGTTCGTATGATGCTCTGTGCTACTAGATTTAGACGAACTTGTTTTTTCTTTTTGCTCTCGTAAATTCGTATGATGCTCGGAATTAAAAGATTTAGACGAATTTATTTCTTCGAGCTCTGGATTTAGGATGCTCCCATTATTGAGGCATATATCAGACGATTGATCAGATCGCTGATGATTTAGGATTTCGTTTGTTTCTTCGCCAACTTGATTAACGTACGTTTCTCTAGGAACTTCCGTATCCGTGTAATCAGTTAGTTCTGAAACAGGGTTTGATGTGGAGGGATCTTTTTGATCACCTTCCGAATTAGAGAAAGAAACTTTGGGTCTCTTTAAGTTTTTGTCTGAATTTGAAACAGACGAGTATGTTCTGGCGATACCTGGGTTCAAGCTTAATAGCTTTCCACCTGTAGGTGTCTGACTGATTCGCCATTTGAGTTTTATCGGGAGAGTTATTGGATTACGCGATAGTGCGTCAGCGTTTGTGTTTATTTTTCCCGGTTTGTATTCGATTTTATATTCGAACTCTTTTAATCTTTCTCTCCATCTCAGTACACGCGACGTCGGGTCACTCATTGAGTCGATCCAAGCAAGTGGTCGGTGATCCGTTAGAAGTAAGAATTCCCTGCCATAAAGGTAGGGTCTGAAGGTTTTTATTGCGAAGAGCACTGCGACCATTTCTTTTTCGGTGGTGGAGTAGTTCCGTTCCGCTTTGTTTAGGACCCTTGAGGCAGCAGCCACCATAGGGTCTTGACCGACTTTGCCTTGTGAAAGAATTGCACCAACCGCATAATTAGATGCGTCGGTTGTCACGATGAAGGGTTCGGAGAAATTTGGGTATTGAAGGATTGGAGCAGAGCACAGCTTATCGCGTAGCGTTTCGAATGCTAATTGATGTTCTGAATTCCAGTGGAATTCGACATTTTTGCTCGTTAGATCTGATAATGGTTTTGCTATTGCTGCGAAATTTTTTATGAAACGCCGGTAGTAACCTGCAAGTCCTAAAAACTCTTTAACGTTTTTTGGGGTTTTTGGTACGTTAAATTTTTGAACCGCTTCGATGTTTTTAGGGTCGGGCTTTACGCCATCAGCTGATATAAGGTGACCTAGATATCGTACTTCCGTTCTTAAAAATTCGCATTTATCGGTTTGGAGAGTAAGATTAGCATTTCGTAGACGTTCGGCCAATTTTTTGAATTTACTATTGTGTTCGTCTAAGGAACGAGCGTAGATGACTATGTCATCCAGGTATACGAACAGTTCATTGCCCTGAAGACCTTTAAGTACGAGGTCCATTAGGCGCTGAAAGGTTGCTGGTGCATTCTTTAGACCGAATGGCATTCTGTTAAACTCGTAGTGACCGTGGGGGGTTGTAAAAGCTGTTTTATGTTTATCTGCTGGATCCATCTGTATTTGGTGGAATCCAGATGCTAAATCGAAAATTGAAAAGTATTTTGCTCCGCCGAGTTGATCAAGGATATCGGTTATTAAGGGTAAAGGATAAGCGTCTCCTATCGTGACTTCATTGAGTTTTCTAAAATCGATCACAAGTCTCCATCTTTTATTTCCTTTTGAGTCTGCTTTTTTCGGAACTATCCACACCGGTGAATTGTACGGAGATTTAGATGGTTCGATTATATTGAGTTCTAATAAATCGTTAATTTGTTTTTCGATCTCTGGTCTTTGAAAGGGTGGATGTCGGTATTGTCTCGTGTTGACAGGTCTGTCGTTCACTGTTAAGATTCGATGCTTGCATTCGCTAGTTGGTTTCAGAGGGTCGCCCGGTAAATGAAAGAGGTCTGCGTTTTCTGCAACGAGTGCATTTACCGCGTCTCGCTCTTCGACATTGAGGTGGTCGAGGCGCAAAAGGTTTATCACGTTTTCTACACGATTTTCTCGCGTCCGAGAAGGGATACTATGTATTTTAGCTTTGCCAATTGCGGAATCTTCGTTCTGTTCCTCGTTTTCATCCGTACTCATATCAAAAGGATAGAGGGATATAACGGGAACGTCCACTTTAACGTCTTTGTCAAGGGTATTGATAGCGTAAAGGTAAGCTTTGCCGTCGGTGTTTTTCACCAATGCTTCGCCTGCGTAAACGCCTTCTGGAAATCTTATGCGGGGTACGTAGCCTGTCTCTAGAGTATTTCCCACTCGAACAAACATGACCATTTTCTGTCTGGCCCGCAGAAGAAATGATTCGGTGTTTGTAAATGGTACTTTTACATCATTGATTTGCACGCACCTCTCCATCCAGTCAATTTTACCGTTGCTATTACCGAGGGTCTCATGACCAAGTATTGCATCAAATTCTACAGGAAAATCGTCGCCTACAACGTGAAACATTTCCGGTTTTCCATGAATAGCGATGTTAATTTGACCGAGAGTTTTAGGTCTATCGGAACTTGAGATTCCGTATAGTTCGTAAATGATTGATTCGTTTATTGTATTTTTATCTGCGATATTTTGAATTTTGATTAGATTTAATTGCGATCCCGAGTCAGCGAGGAATAGGGTTTGTTCTTTGATTAAGTCCCGTGACTCTAATACGATGGTTGGCGCGTTATAGTTATGAGAAGACGCGCTGAGATTGCAATTAGCCCGAAGGATATTTCGTTTTATTTCTTCGGGTCTTTCGGATTTTGGTGCCTCTACTGATTCTGTCCCGTCGAGGCACCTGGCCGAGGGGTCGTTGACTCGTTTCCCGGCTGGTTACCTGCATTCGCCGCAGCCTTTTTGCCGTTATTGTACGCTCTCCTACGACAGTCGTTTATTACGTGTCCCGGTTTTTTGCAATAGTTGCAAGATACACTACTTTTGTTTTCAGTCGTTTGTTGTTGCTGTAATTGTTGAGGTTTTTGTTGTTGTTCTTGTTGTTTGTTTTGTTTTGCAAGAGCGTAACAGTCGTCCGTAACGTGATTTGTTTTCTTGCAAAATTTACAAAGTTTACCGGTCGTGTTTGCGTTTTGCATTGATTTATTATTTGAGTTTTTGTTATCTTGCGAACTAATAGGGAGGCAGGTTGATTGATTTTTGTTATTTCTTTCAATTGGTCCTACTAGTTTTTCGATTTCGATTGTCTGTTGATAAATACTTTCGAGGGTAGCGAAGACTGTGATAGGTATGTGAGCGCTGTAAGCTGGGTTTACGCCTCTACGGAATTGATTTATTGCCATGTCTCGAGCGTAATTTTTTGCTCCTTCCGGGTCTTGCAACTTTGACAAGCCGATGGCCTGTTGAGTTTGAGTAAGATGCAAGTTGATTCGACTATAGAAAGCGAGCAATGTTTCTTTATCTTTTTGTTCGAAAGTGTTTAATTCCTCGAGCCACGCGAACAAGGGTTTCGATGTAATGAATCTACTTCTCAAAATGTTGATGAGGTCATCGATTGTTGAAATTGTAAAACTTTCTAGACTTTCGCATGCAACGCCTTTGCATTTACTTCTCAGTAATGCGACTACTGGTCTTTCGCCAATCGCTTGAGTGTATTCTCTTGCGGATTCACAATAATTAATAAAAGTATTGAGGGAACATGTTTTTGTTGTACCATCGAACTCTGGTACATACCTAGTGAAATCTTTATAATTCGCATGTATGGGGTATGGTGTGTTTTCTGGTGCTCGATTAGCATTGACATGTTGGGGAGCTTGACGTTGAATATTATCTGCAATATATCTACTGAGTACATCTATATCTACATTAACTTGTAGAGGGTTGGGATTTGGTCCAAATTCATTCTGTGGATTCGGCTGACCTGCGTTATCTTGATTTGGCGGTCCGCCCTGTCCGTAGACGTTCATGGGGTTTTGGTCTTCGTTGGACATTGTGAGTTTTATGACTTACGTTACGAAGATCTTGTAGTCGGGTGACGCGTGCCGATGAACCTGTTGTTGAGTTGTGGTGATGATCCTGCTAGTGGTCTACCGCTGCTGGTGTTTTTGACCTGCTCTTCGATGATGCCGATGGTTTATGGCTCTGTCCCTCCGATGGCTTGGAGTACTCGTACGTGTTGGAGGAGATTTCTGGAGTTCGTTGATACTTGTTGATGTTTATTTTCGATGTTGTCCTTCGGTGTGAATTCCGTTGACACCAATTTTAAATATAAAATTAAAAGTGGTGGGTTTTTGTTGGTGTTTTCCGATGCCACCAATTTGGAGATAAAATTGAAGAATTGGTGTTTGCTGATTTTTGTTGTTTTCCGTTGCCACCAGTTTTGAAGATAAAATTAAAAATGGTGTGTGTTGATTTCCTTGTTGGTTTCCGCTGCCACCAGTTTTTAATATAAAATTAAAAAATGGTGTTTTTTGTTTTTTTTTTTTTTTTGGTTTCCGCTGCCACCAGTTTTTAATATAGTAATATGTTACGTCCCAGGAGGGAGGATTAGTTGGGGGCGCACAGTCGCCGATTTAGAGAAGCAGAGTGTACGTTGAGTACCTCTGCCAGTGAGTCTTCTTTGGGACTTGTGCGAGGCCTGAGAACATATGCTATATTTTTCAGGTATACGTGACCTTTTATTGTGGTTGTGCCCGCGAATTGGAAGGATTTTCCAATTGTTGAGCGGTGTCGAAGGCTTGATGAAATAAATACACTCGATGATATTTTGTTTATTACAAAATATTCTGATGTGTTTATTGAGACACTTATGCACTTATTAACCTTACAAATTAAGAAATTAAACTGTTAAATAAAGAGTTAGCTATTATTCGGAGCTCTCTAAGATGAATTAGGATTTAGAGAGAGGAGAGTTCTCCGATGTTAATGTCTTTAATGTTCGATGCTAACTAACTAACAACTAAGATTCTTAGCCTAGTTAGAGTTCGAGAGGAGGATGTGTTTTTTGGGGGTAGGATGCTGTAGAGGGGGTTTGTTCTCTGTGGTTTTTTAGTTTGGATTGGGTAAAAAGTATCGTCTGATTTGATGATTGGATTTGAATATGGGGGAGACTTTTCCGGAGATATGATTGGAGGAAAAGTCGCTCGAGATTTCTTAGAATTAGGGAAAGTGTGTTGAGCGGAGTTCTGAGATGTGCACGTGTTGCACTTGAGATAAGAGCATCTGTTTTCGGGACTCGTGGGAAACGCGAGTTTCGGAACGCGTCTCTGGAATTTTGTGTGGATTTAGGAAATGCTGCATTGATAATAAATTCAAGGATAGGAAATCGGTCTTGGACTGTTTATTTCTGGTTTTCCGTGCTCGTCTTGTAGGATTATTTATGGCGCCGGAACGTCGGGGAGAGTCTAGGGCACGCGTTGTGAGTGTTTAAAGAATGGACAGTTGAGGAAAAAAATATGTGCGAGCGCCGAGTGTCTCGCAGGATGTATTTGTTATGGATGGTCTGGATACGCTCTGTGTTTATATATATTCTTAGATACGAACTATGTATCGACAAATGATGATAAAGGTTAGAAATATACTCGTGATAGCGTTTGAGTTGAAGAGAAAAAGTGAGGGGCGTTTAGCGTAATGCTAGGACGTAACAGCGGCTCCCTGTCCCAAGTTACCACAGATAATTTGGAATACTTATCGAACAAATTGTTGGAAACTTTCATTGAAAAATTGACGTTTTATGCATAGGAGCCACTAATCATTCATAATAATTATTTTCGAGAAAAAAGAAGTTCGTGAAAAAAAAGTCATAACGGAAGTTACGTGCAGTACTAAAATTGATTATATCTATTCGAGGCCAAGTATTTATCAATAATTTGAAATATAATCTCCGGCGACAAATGAGTGTTGAGAATCCTCGTCGGGCTCAGAACGTTTCATCGAAATTACTAAAAAATTAATGGAAATAAAAAATCGTAGAACCTTTCTTTCGAACAATAAGAACGATATCAACCCATTTTTTTAACCTGAACATATAAAAATCGTTAAAAATTCACATGAAAGTCATTCGTTACTTCAAGAAGGTACAGACTTTAAAAAATCGATTCCCCTGCGATTTTCAGGATCCCCCGGTATTATTCACAACATTCAACGTCGATTGGATCGGTACAAATTATGTTCAAATACGTCTTAAACGTACTTGTCCGGCCCATCACTTTTTATTCAAATTGCTCATTCGAAAAAAAATCAGGGCTCTTCTATGATCACAAATATAATAAAATGGATAGAAATAAAAACAATATCTCCGAGTAATTTGAACTTGATTGTTCTCGAGTTCGTATTGCAATAATAGTAATTTCCACTTCTCATTTCCTTCAGCGAGCACATACCATTCGGTAGCAACCAATGAAAATGATAAATAATAAGTCGCATTACAAGAAATTTTCGGACCTACTCAGCCATGTAATGTTTTTTTTTTCGATAGTCACGTACATATTTTGATAAATATCACGAGACGAGTACGATAAGAGCGATTCCTGTAATTTGAAGGAAAATTATTTTCTTGGAAATTACGGTTCTTCAATATTAACACATGGATTAATTTCGTTTTTGATATTTTTTGGAATGAGCAATTTGAATAAAAAGTGATGGGCTGGACAAGTACGTTTAAGACGTATTTGAACATAATTTGTACCGATCCAATCGAAGTTGAATGTTGTGAATAATACCGGGGGATCCTGAAAATCGCAGGGGAATCGATTTTTTAAAGTCTGTACCTTCTTGAAGTAACGAATGACTTTCATGTGAATTTTTAACGATTTTTATATGTTCAGGTTAAGAAAATGGGTTAATATCGTTCTTATTATTCGAAAGAAAGGTTCTACGATTTTTTATTTCCATTAATTTTTTAGTAATTTCGATGAAACGTTCTGAGCCCGACGAGGATTCTCAACACTCATTTGTCGCCGGAGATTATATTTCAAATTATTGATAAATACTTGGCCTCGAATAGATATAATCAATTTTAGTACTGCACGTAACTTCCGTTATGACTTTTTTTTCACGAACTTCTTTTTTCTCGAAAATAATTATTATGAATGATTCGTGGCTCCCATGCATAAAACGTCAATTTTTCAATGAAAGTTTCCAACAATTTGTTCGATAAATATTCCAAATTATCAATAAAAACTTGGCCTCCAATTGATATCATACATTTTTATACTGCATGAAACTTGGATAGTACATTTTTCAATTTGCTCAATATTTATGAATTTTTTAAAAAATTTTTTATTTTCCTTTATAGAATTTTTTTCGATTGTTTCTTATTTCTGTTGAATTTTTTTGAACTTTTCAATTTTTCCTTTTTTACATCTATAGAATTTTTTTCCTGGTTTTGAATATTTTTTCTATGTCATCTAGAAACAAGAGACCATCAATGTACTTGTCCCGACCTTTTTTCCCTAGGGGAATTTTGGGGTTTTATATCACGTTCTTTTCTCGACTTTCTCGATTTCATTTTGATGGCTATAAAATTTAAATTTCAATTTTCATGTGTTATTTTGTTAGTATGTTTTTTAAGAATATTATTTTGTTAGTGCATTTTCAAAGATTTTAAACACGCACGATGATGATATGATACTGTGATCTCTTTTCCGCACCACCGCAGGGGTAGAGTTCCAGGTGCGTTTTTTTTTACGTCACGTTATGTCCATTAGGAACCCAAGAACATGAGGAAGTTAATGTTGGTGGCAGGAATATGATTTTCGGCTCTTAACGTCGGATTCCGAGAAAAAAAGACCGATTTTTCGTCAAAATTATACTGATTATACTGATTATACTGAAAATATTTCGTCACAGGTCTGTCCTTGGCCTTTAGCGATTTTTTTCCCTTTACTCTAATATATTATGGCCATTAGAAACCCAAGAGCACCGAGGAATGCACATTGGAGACCGAGATATTATTTTCGGTTTGTCACTTTGGTTTCCACGAAAAAGGACTTATTTTTCGTAAAATTTGATGTAAAAAATTATCGGCACAGATCTATCCCTAGACTTTGGCGATTTTTTCCAAGTCTTTAAATTGTTGAATGTGTTGGTAACTTTTGCATAATCCTGAGCCCGTACAAAGTTTTTTCTCAGCAAATACGCCACCGATCATGCTGATTTAGGGCGGAATCGAAAGATCATTACTCAATTGGCTTAAACTTCAATTTTCAAGTTGTTAAATGGCTCCTGAGCTTCGTAATTCAATAAAATCACATGCCAATTTTACCCCCACCACGGCGAATCGTTTTATTCAGAGAAAGTATAGTCTCGGCGAGAGTCTCGGGCCAGCAGACGACAGGGCTGTCAATGTACTTGTCCCGAGACTCTACCGAGTCTCTTGATAATTCTGGAATAATTACTCCTCGAGAGTTCACTGAACAAAACGGACAATGAATAGAGTAAGACTCACGGTATTGCGCTCTCGAGATCACACGTCTCGCCCGCTCGATACTTCACGAAAATCTCTCGAATTCCTGCCTCGTTCCGTAGCGCGTTATCACTCCTCCTCTCACTCTTCGCTCGCTGAGTCACAGGTGCGTCACTCGAAATTTCTATAATAGGCGTTAGACGGGGCCCCGAATTTTCGCGGGATTAAATATTTGATTTTTGATGTTAACTATAACCCCTAGTCTAGATTTTACTTGTGTTATTGCGAATGCTGACGGGAAAGAGGAGTATTCCAACATCGGATTCTGGATTCTTAATAGTAGATCTTGAAACTCCGAAAGGGTTCGACGTCCCTTTAGACGGGACTCCCCTGAGATTTCGACACCGCTACGTCGATGATTCCTCCCAGGATCGGAAATCTCGATCTTCTCGAACTTTCGAGCATATGCTACAGCGTGTATCATGAAATTGTGTGCGTGTGCGTATGTTGTCCGGCATGTTTTTATATTCCTGCGTACGAGCTCTGCTCAAAGTACACCGACGTTTTGAATATTCAACCCTCAGATAATACCTTTCTTCTAAAATTCCCATCTTCTTTGTCAATTTCTCCAGACGGCTCGCATGGAAACAAATAAAACAAATCGCTTGATAACAATTAAACGTTATCTTGAGAATTTCGACCTATAAAAGCTCTGCGGAGTCGTTGCGTGGCCAAAGTAAAGAGCGAGCAAGACGAGCATATGTTTTCCTGTGTCTCACTCTCGATAAACCCTATACGTGACAATCTTAAAAATAAAAAATTGTCACAATATATATTATCATTATGCGTTCAGGGAGCTAAGCGTGATCGGTCAGCCGAAGTGAGCCGAGATCGGTGAGCCCAAAATGCGTCGAGGCAACAACTCTACTACCACTAACTACGTCGAACGCGTATACATATACATCGATACGGCGATGTGTTAGTCATTTTTGCATATTCTTGAGCCCGTGCAAAGTTTTTTCTCAGCAATAACGCCACCGATCATGCTGATTTTGGGCGCAATCGAAAGAGAATTTCTTAATTAGCTGAAAGTTCAATTTTCAAGTTGCAACATAACTCCTAAGCTTCGTAATTCACGAAAATGACATGTCAATTTTACCCCCACTACCAAAACAGAGATAATATAGTCTCGGCGAGAGCCTGGGGCCAGCAAACGACAGGACTGTCAATGTACTTGTCCCGAAACTCTACCGAGTCTCTTGATGGTATTGTTCGTGGAGAGAGATATTCGAGGTGGTCTTAGCCAATGCTCCAAAAGACATGCTCGTGCCAACCAACTATTCCATCATCATATTTAATTTATTTCGATCTTAACAATTTGTATGGATGGGCAATGAGTCAATCACTGCCTTATGCAGATTTCGAATGGATTGAAGACATTGCAAACTTCAACATTGAGTCTCATCCATCTGACTCTGAAATTGGTTATATACTAGAAGTTGATTTGGAATATTCAAAACTCTTGCACAATGCACATAGTGATTTGCCATTTTGTCCAACGCAAGAGAAGTTTCTTACAACGGTGAATGCGAAAAAGAGATATGTTATACACTATCGTGAATTGCAGCAGTGTTTAAAACATGGTTTGAAAATCACCAAAATACACAGAGTCTTGAAGTTCAAGTAATCTTCCTGGCTCAAAACATACATTAATTTGAATACGCAGTTCTGTACACGTGCGAAAAATGATTTTGAAAAAAATCTGTTCAAATTAATGAATAATGCTGTGTTTGGAAAAACCATGGAGAATATTCGTAGTCACGTTCAAGTTAAACTTTTAACGAAATGGGCAGGCTGATATGGAGCAGAAGCTATGATTGCTAA
This sequence comes from Venturia canescens, assembly GCF_019457755.1. Taxonomy (NCBI): domain Eukaryota; kingdom Metazoa; phylum Arthropoda; class Insecta; order Hymenoptera; family Ichneumonidae; genus Venturia; species Venturia canescens. The sequence goes on from NC_057421.1 coordinate 38,478,775, forward strand.
ACCTAATTTTCACAGTCGAAGAATTTTTGCGGAAAATTTAATCGCGGTTGAGTTGCGAAATCTCCAAGTCATATTTAACAAACCGATATATGTCGGCCTGTCCATTTTAGATACTTCAAAAACTTGTTTATGTCAATTCCATCACGAGTTCATGATACCGACGTATCACAATAAATGTAAAGTCATGTATACAGTGTGACGATATTCTTACCTGGTTGACTGTAGGCGGGGGAGGACTGTGAGGGGCGGGGCGAAAATAAAGATTACAATATGCGATCCGATTTAAATGGAAAGAAGTAACAAAAATTGGCTTTATTTGGTAACACAGTGGTTTTGGGCGCCAGTTAGTTTTATAAAAAAAATAACAAAAATAAATCGATCTCGTTGTCGAGTTCTACGATAACAAATCGTTGTTAGGAAAAGAATATAAGAAAAAAACAGCGGGGTCAGTCTAATTACAATTCTAATACTCGCAGTAATCAGTCGGGGCTAACAAAAGTAGTGAATAACAAGGAAATAATAACCGCTATTTGAATCGCGGGGAACGCCGACTAGTAATTAGCTGAGGGCCAACGGAGGGGGAAGAAACGGCTAAGAGACTCGATATCACCGGGTCGAGGGGTGCCTGTCGCTCAGGCGTCTTACTATACCCGTGAATTTCCAGTGATACAAAAAAAATAGTTTCGCAGCGGGACAGATACGCAGGACTTATTAGTCCTTGCATTAATACTTGCTATTGCAAGAAAAAAAAGGGAGGGGGGGGGCGGAGATGTTACACTCGCGGGCCGAGTTATATTAACCGCGACACTCTCGTGACCGAGCACGAAAATAATCGTAGCGAACACAAAAAGAAACTAAGGAAAAATCACTCACGAGCCGAATTTCGGCTGCCGGCTAATAAATTCGCAATAGGACACGCGGCTCGCACTTCGCGGCCACGAGGCCGGCGGTACGCGATCACGAGAGGGGCGGGGAGGGGAAAGAGGGCCGCTGCCCACGCACTTTATCACAAGGATTTCTCTGACCCTAACACCACAGCACTTTTTACCATTCGGATGAATAGTCGGGCAAAACCGGGGCGAAGTGAAACAAATTCGTTCAAACGAGCCTGACGGGCCCGGAGAATACTCAGGGTAAACGGGAAAATGACTCGGCGAGTGCGCAAAAGAGCCGGGGCGAAAGATGGCTGTCGGCCACGTGTTCCTTTCGTCGCGGCTGAACAGAGAGCGAAAACGACTTACTTGTAATCTCGCGTGCAAAAATCTCGGATCAATCCGACGCCAACAATCCAATAAATCAATTCGGTAATCCGGGAAAAAGCTCAGTCGTCGTATAATTGCTCGTACAATCGTTCTATCTCTCGCTGGGCAGGTACGGAGAGCCACGGTATGCACGCCGAGTCGTGAAGAAGTGAGGCCTCGTGCCGGCTTCCGCGATCTTCTTCTTGGTTGCACAACATCGATCGATAATTGATCGATGCGCACGTCGACGGGGGGTCCAATGGCGATGACTCATTTCGCGCACCTCGATGTGGTCGGTGGCGAGGGGGAGAGGCGGGGAGGTGAACGGGGCTGGGAAGTCGGGGCTGGATTGGCTAACGACGTCGTGACGTCACGATCGCTGATTTATTATTCGCTCCATGTGTGGCGCCTCGGGTCGATACATCGATGACAGGCGCCGCCGTGGTGGGTTGCGTAATCTCGGCGTTGGATACTCAAGCCCCGTAGGGCGCCTCGAGCTGGTACGCTGATGACTGGCGCCACCGTGGCCGACTGGGGCACTGCGAGCGACGGCTCGCCCCGCGAGTTGTTGACAGCTCGAACATTGGGCCGAGGAAATACGGTGGTGCGACGGTTGTTGTGTACTCTGCGTGGATTTTCCTCGGCAACTCGGGTCGGTGTTGTGAACACGGGGGACGCCTGCCGTGCTCGAGTCTTCGACGTCGGAGGCCCGACGGGCAGCCGTTCGAGGCCTAGTGGCTGCACACCAGAGTCGACGTTTTGAGGTTAGGGGCCTCCGACTCGACTCCTGTCACTCCGCTGGCGGCTCGGTTGTTGCGGCTCTTCAGGCTGGTAAGGGGTTCATCCCCTTACCCGAGGTGAGTTGCCAATTGGGCCTTTTGTGGGAATCAATGGGAAAAGGGCTGCGGGGGAGTATGAAGGAGCTGGGAGTGTCGGGTGGTTTAGTGCGGGGGGTGATCTGGGGCTGAGCGAGGGAGTATTGTCGGGGAGAAGCAGGCTTGTGAGGGTCTAGGGGCTGGTGTAAGGGGGTGAGGACTCTTCTTGTTATTTGATGGTATCGGTGCTGATTTTTTCTGATGATTTGCAGGTGCTGCGGTGGTCTTCTCTCTTGTGTTGGTGACGGCGTGCGCAGGCTAGGGTTTAAACTTAGGACTACTGCGAGGACTCCTAAGGAGTCGAAAGACAAAAGGGGGCTCGCTGGCTTAAAGCTACGAGGGAGCGAAAAGTGCTGTGGTGGGACACCTCCACGACTGCGGTGACGGAGTGGCCACAACGTCACAACAGATACTGAAAGTTTAATCTACCATATTGAGTGTGAAGATGTGTACGAGGACATGAAATGTAATCTCGACAAATATGACACCAGTGACTATCCCCAAGACAACGTCTATGGCATACCGCTTGTCAACAAAAAGGTTCCGGGTCTCATGAAGGATGAGAACAATGGGGCCATAATGATTGAATTCGTTGGACTTAGATCGAAAATGTACGCGACACGAGTTGAGGGCAAGAACGATGTTAAAAAAGCTAAAGGAGTCAAGAGCCGGGTTGTAAGTAATGTATTACTTTTTGTAATGCATTACCATTTTTATTACTCATTACATTGAATTTTTTAATGGAAAAAAAATCCATTACTCATTACTTTGAATTTTGTAATGGAAAAAATTCCATTACTCATTACTATGAATTTCGTAATGGAAAAAAATTCCATCACTCATTACATTGAATTTTGTAATGTAGAAAATTTTTCTTTCTCATCACATTGCATTTTGAAATGGTATCAAATTTGCTTAACACATTCCATTACATTTTTTAAGTAAGGATAATCATTTTTACCGTGGGTCAAACTGACCCAATAGTCATAATGACGTGTTACTCGGCTACCAGTCGGTATAAAGCTGTTCGCACCGGGTCAAAATGACCCGATAGCAGTTACAACGTCTTTTACTGGACTGCCTGTACGTGTAATACAGTGGCTCCTGGGTCAAAATAACCCAATGGTAGTAACGACGTGTAACTCAGTTATCAGTAGGTTTAACGCTATCTGCCAAGGGTCACAATGACCCATTAGCACTATCCATGTTTTACTCGGCTACCAGTCGGTGTAACGTTGTTCGCACTGGGTCAAAGTGACCCGATGGAGTTACAACATGTTACTGGACTACCTATACGTCTTATGCAGTGGCCCCTGGGTCAAGATGACCCAAAGGTAGTAACGACGTGTAACTCGGCTACCAATAAGTCTAACGCTATCTGCCTAGGATCAGATTAACCCATTGGCAGTATCCACGTGTTACTTGGCCACCATCCTGTACGTTACCACCTACAGGTAGTCCAGTAACACGTTGTAACTCCATCGGGTAATTTTGACCTGGTGCGAACAACGTTACACCGACTGGTAGCCGAGTAAAACGTGGATAGTGCCAATGGGTCATTCTGACTCTTGACAGATAGTTAGACCTACTTATAACCGAGTTACACGCCGTTACTACAGCCACTGCATTACACGTACAGGCAGTCCAATAACACGTTGTAACTGCTATCGGGTCATTTTAATCCGATGCGAACAGGTTTATACCGACTGGTAGCCCGCCATTACGACCATTGGGTCAGTTTGACCCATGGTAAAAATGATTATCCTCAGTTCATAAATGTAATTCAATGTGTGAAGCAAATTTAATACCATTTCAAAATGCAATGTGATGAGAAAGAAAAATATTCTACATTACAAAATTCAATGTAATGATTGATGGAATTTTTTTCCATTACAAAATTCGTAGTAATGAGTAATGAAAATGGTAATGCATTACAAAAAGTAACGCATTACTTTCAACCCTGATTCGAATCAAAGTTCATGCTTACAGGCACGTCTTCCTCTTAACGGACATAGCTGCGGCTTTGCGTAGATTTTTTTTTTTTTATCATTTGGAACCGTTTTGGGGAACGGCGCGATCATTTTTTGTTACCCATATTAAGGGCCACCCTAATATCTATATTGTAACGGTACGTTCGTGCTTGTGCACACCGTCACGCCTGGATTCGAGCAATTCTATAATAAAGAAGAGCGGGCATGAAGGAAAAACAAAAGTAAAATGAAATTAAATTGAAATGACAAATGTTTTATTTCATTTTTAATTGTTTTAAACCAAATTACAAAAATAAAGGCTTTTTATTTGAAATCGTGTTTTTCCGCTTTTTTTTAAATCGCATGAAAAATTTTATTTCCGGTATTTTTCTTTTTATTGGAATTTCGCAATTATTTATTTTTCGAAATGATACTAATTATTATCTCGCACGAAGGAATTTGTTTTTTAATGTCAAATTTCTAATATTTTTCGCAATGTGTTCGGGAATTAGCGAGGCTTCGGTGCTGGCGAGCGCTCTCGGGCTCGAGTGCTCGCCCCACCGCGGGCGTCGCTAGCTCGCGGGCTCGGGAATTCGGGAAACGTGAGACAATGGGCTTTTCGTGCTCTAGTTCTCACGCTCTCGCGGGGGGTCAGCACGTACTGGACAGGCAATTCGGGTGCGGTCGACGCGACGTGTGGCGCATGCCCACGGCGCGTCTTCATCGATCTCCATATTGATTGACTAGTCTAGATCCGGTCGTTCAGCGTGCTGACGTGCTTCTCCGTTCAAGTTTAACTTTCGGCTAAATCTCTCCGGTAATTACGGTGTTTCACCAAAAATACTTCGCTCAATATCTTCAGGACATTCACGGGAACAAATTGGACTACTCATTCGGACTTTTCTCTCATTGATTGCGGGTATTTCTCACGATAACTATCGGGCACGCGAAAGCACGCTTCGAGCGCTCCTCGTAGCTTCGTCGAACGAGCCTCGTTCGACGTTGATCGGCTCTTCTCACTCGGGTAATCTGCATCGGTTCGGGTGTATTTTCAATAGTGGGCATACTGTCCACGTCACTCTACGAGCAATAAAACCTTTTTTTACACTTTTATCCCGCTACGCATTGTGTCATTTATTTTCTCCCCACCAACACCAGATCCTTCACGCAACATTTTGGTCCTTCGAGCCGGATCTGGTGGGTGGCACAGCGCAAAAAGTGATACAGAGTGTGTGAAGTGGTTTTTTTGAGTGGACTCGTTCGGAATTTTGGGAACTTTTCATCGGGAATTGGACATTTTTCATCGGGTCTCGGCGCGTCGCAGTGGGCTCCACGTGCTTCGCTCACACGGCGGCCATCTTTGGACGCTCTCGCTCACGGGTACCGGCGTTCGACTCGGACTCTCAACCGCTTCGTCAACCATACTGGTGAGTCTCATACGAATTTTTTGGGTCACGCGGAAAAATTCAAGTGCGCTTCCGTTGAATTGCGGAGAACATTGTTCGGTTCACGATAATTCGGTTCTTCGAGCTCATTCTAAACGAACAGTGTCGGGTGTTCGGGCTCAACGAGGAGCGTCACATTGCCGGGACTTGAATTTTCGGTCGCGGCGCTCCGTGGCGCGAGTTTACGGTGCTCGTAGTGACTTTTCTCGGTTCCCTCGGTCCGCACGGTGCATCTTTCGGGGCATTTTCGCGGGCATTGTGCGGGTTATTCATACGTGTGTCCGGGTTTCTCCGTTTTTCAGCCGGGCTCAACGGGAGTGACGCGGGATGTCCGACAGTGAAATTCACATCGGGAAGGTGGAGGAGGGAGACGATTCGGGAGCGTCACCCGGCGTACCATCGTCGGTATCGCTGGCTCCCCCCCTTCCAGCGGGCACCACTCGCCGGGAGCCGTCTCCGGGCGCGGAGTCGCAGGGCAAACAGGGCTCGTCACGCGACAACTCACCGGGAAATTCGGGCAAACGGCCGTCGGGCTCAGTCGCTCTTCGGGCAGCGACTCAAGCGGCGCGGATACGGCTGTTGGGGGCCATATTCGAACGGGTTTGTGCCGTGGACGTCGGGAATACTTCCGTGGCCCAGCTCGACGGGTTTCTCTCAAATGCCAAGGACCTTTGGGGTAAATTCAGCCTCATGCACGACTCCATACTGGAGAACAGCACGGACGACTTCCTCCAGGATGAATACTTCACGGAGGACTCGTACTCTCGGGCCTTCACGCTCTTTGGCGACATCACCGGGCAGGTGGCAGTGCTGAAGGACGGGATTCAGCATCGCGATCGGGAACGGGCGGGATCACCCTCACTCGATACGAGCGTGGCAACGGGAGACAGGTCATACCTGCCAAAAATCGAGCTACCATCATTTTCCGGGGAGTATACTCAGTGGATATCGTTTCGGGATCTGTTCACTTCGCTCGTCATCAATAATCGGGCCCTCTCAGATGTCGAGCGGATGCACTACTTACGGGCGTCAACCACGGGTGAAGCCGCGAAGCTGACCGCCAGCATGGCGATCGAAGCGGACTCCTTCTCAACGGCCTGGGAGACTCTTACAGAGCGCTACCAGAACGATCGGGTTTTGGTCACTTCTCATCTCGACACGCTCTTCAAAACAGCGGTGATCACTCTTCGCTCGGCTCGGGATCTCCACGCGCTCGTACACAGCATCACCGAGTCGTACAACGCACTTCGGGTGTTGGGCGCTCCTATAGAGCATTGGGACTGGGTGCTTGTGTACCTCATTGCCAGACGTCTCGACCCTGGGACTCGGGAGGAGTGGGAGCTCAGGACCGGGCAATCTAAAGTCCCCCCGTCATTCACGACACTGCGGGAATTTCTGGGTCACCGAGCTCGTGCATTGGAGGGAGCGGGCGTCGGGACTATCTCCACCCCAAAATCGGGCCCGGGCAAGGAGAGCACGCAGAGGAATACTTCCTCTCGCGTATATGCAGCCACGTCGGGTGGCGGGACAACCTCACAAGCTTGTGCCTTCTGCCAGGAGAAGCACTACGTTGCCGTGTGCCCCAAGTTCAGGCAGTTGTCTCCAGAGGCGCGTCGGGGCGAAGTACAGAGACTCAAACTGTGCTTCAACTGCTTGGGCCGGCACAACGTCAACGCGTGCAACATCGCTACGCGATGCAAGGAGTGTGGGCGCAAGCACTACACGATGATTCATACCGGGTGGTCCAAATACGGGGATGCAGCCAGGGGTACGGGAGCCCCCTCAACATCGGGCGGCCAGCAGGCCAACTCTGGGGACGCAGGCGCGTCAACATTGGGTACTTCTCAATGAGATACGGCGGCATTGACTTGCGCGATTACGGGAAGTGCACGACCAGCGGTGCTCTTGGCGACACACTCGCGGGATGGTCTCATGCACACTTCGCTCAATTCACACCACGGATTCTCTCTTAATAAAAGCATTTATTATCCCCAAGTTAATGCCAACTCTGCCTTCATTCTCTATTTCGCACCCCCACTGGCCTCATTTACAGGGTATTCCTCTAGCGGATCCAGATTTCTCAGTTCCGGATACGGTGGATCTCATACTGGGCGCAGATGCATACGGGAAAATGGTACGTTCTCAAATTCGACGCGGGTCCCCTGAGGAACCCATCGCACAAAATACGATATTCGGGTGGGCAGTATTCGGGCCCTGCAACGAAGCTCACAATTCGTCGGGTTGGGTGCAGCATGCCGCTGTCGATCACGGGTTTCAGGCTCTCCAGGACCTCCTCGCGCAATTCTGGGTGCAAGAGGAGGTGCCAGTGCAGTTCGGATCGGATCTCACACCGGAAGAGCAAGAATGTGAGGCTCACTTCGTTGCTACACATTCTCGGGACAATTCGGGTCGATATATCGTTCGGTTGCCTCTTCGGTCGTCCGCAATCCAGCTCGGTCAGTCGTTCCCTACGGCGCACGCTTGCCTCAATCGGCTCGTACGAAAGCTCGACCGGGACACTCACTACAAGGGACTTTACGACACATTTCTCGGGGAGTACGAGTCCCTCGGGCACATGTCGCGGGTGCGGGACGACGAAGTCGGTCGGGATCGGGTCTATTATCTCCCTCATCACGGGGTCTTGACGACAAAACTTCGGGTAGTGTTCAACGGGTCGTGTAACACGGATTCCGGGACCTCATTAAACGATCTCATGCACACGGGCGCCAAATTACAACGGGACATTTCGGATGTTCTCCTCTGGGCACGGCGCCACCGATTCATTTTCGCGACTGACATAGTCAAAATGTTTCGACAAATTCGGGTTCACCGGGACGATTGGGATTTACAACGAATTCTTTGGGTGGATGAAAACGGGAACACGGCTCATTATCACCTAACTACAGTCACCTACGGGACACGGTCAGCTCCGTTTCTCGCGGTACGGGTGCTACTCCAACTGGTAGCAGACGAAGGGGAGAAATATCCGGCCGCAGTCGCTCCTCTTACAATGGGGCGATATGTGGACGATATTTACGGGGGGGCTGACCAAATTTCGGAACTTCTCACCCAGGCGCGACATCTCATCGGGATTTGCACGGCGGGCGGCTTCCCGCTGGCAAAATGGCAGAGCAACAGTCCGGCTTTACTCACAAATCTGGGGTTCGGGTCGAGTCCAGAGGATTCACGCTCATTCGACGAGTGCGAAACAAAAGTTCTCGGGCTCGCATGGTTTCCGGGGCCGGACGTCTTCAAATTCACCTCACTTCCGTACACGGGCGAGCAAAGCATTACCAAACGGGTCATACTCTCGGAAATTGCTCAGATCTACGATCCCCTCGGGTTCCTCTCACCGGTGGTCATTCGGGCAAAAATCCTTCTACAACGATTGTGGCTGGAAAAACTCGCTTGGGACGACCCCGTATCCATGGAGGTCGGGAAATCATGGGTCACATTTCGTCACGATCTGGTTCACCTCGGGAACATCGCGGTTCCGCGGTGGCTCAACATGACCTCGGATTCCGCCGTCGAGATTCACGGGTTCTCTGACGCCTCACAGTTGGCAATGGGTGCGGTCGTGTACATTCGGGTTACGGGTCCGGGAAAGAGCACCAGAACCGCGCTGGTCTGCTCGAAAACGAAAGTCGCGCCGATCAAACGGCTCACCATTCCGCGGTTAGAGCTCGCCGCCGCGTTATTGGTCGCCAAACTCGCGAAATACGTTCGGGATACGTTGCAACTCCGGGATTCGCGGGTATATCTGTGGACGGACTCCACAGTCACGCTTACATGGGTCACCTCTCATCCTTCACGATGGAAGGATTTCGTTCGGAATCGGGTATCCTCAATTCAAGAGCTCATTCCTCAGGGTCAATGGAGATTCATTCCCGGGCGGGACAATCCGGCGGATTGTGCTTCACGGGGACTAACCGTCTCTCAGCTCGAGCAATTTCAATTATGGTGGAACGGGCCACACTGGTTAGTCAAATCATCCTCACATTGGCCAACTCATTTCACCGGGACGGCAGATTCAGCGGCGCTCGAAGAGCGGCCAGGTCTTACGCTCACTGTCTCAACGCAACCCTCACCGGTCTTCGACCTCATTCATCGGTATTCCTCCCTCGCCAGGCTGTTGAGAATTACTTCATTACTTTTCAAGGCGCTTACAAACCTGAAAGGTGCGGGTCAGGATTCATCGGGCTCACTCCTCACACCGGGCGACCTGGAACACTCACAACAATACTGGGTCAAGGCAATTCAAGGGGCCTACTTCGCGACGGAGCTCAAGATCCTCTCGGCGGGTCAAACGCTTCCGAAGTCGCATCCATTCACACGACTTACGGCGTTTATTGATTTTCACGGGACCATCCGGGTGGGGAGACGGTTGAAGCTCTCAGCCTTACAACCTGAGAGCAAACATTCAGCCATCCTCCCGCGGGACTCACCACTCACGCGTCTACTCATCTCGGACGCTCACACGCGCACGCTACACGGGGGAACGCAGGCAACTCTGGCGTTTCTGCGCCAGCGGTACTGGATAATCGGAGGTCGGGCCCCGGTTCGTTCCTTCATACTGCGATGCGTGCATTGCGCGCGCTTTCGGGCGCATCGGGCACAGCAACTCATGGGCCAGCTGCCTTCAACACGGGTCACTCCAGCACGGGCTTTCTTATTCACCGGCGTCGATTACGTCGGGCCAGTCTCTCTCAGGAGCTGGCGGGGGCGCGGGCACAAGAATTACAAAGGCTGGCTGTGCATATTCGTCTGCTTCACCACTTCGGCGATGCATCTCGAGGTCATAACTGACGCCACCACTGACACATTTATCGCTGCATTCCGCCGTTTCACCGGGAGACGGGGTCATGTGCATACACTGTACAGTGACTGCGGAAAGAATTTTCAAGGCGCGGATGCAGAGTTGCGGAGACTTTTCAACGGCGGGACTCGGGAATCGCAACAGCTGGCGCAGTTACTGACCAACGACGGGACAAAGTGGGTTTTCAACCCCCCGGGCGCACCTCATATGGGCGGGAAATGGGAAGCAGCGGTGAAATCGGTCAAGTTTCACCTTCAGCGGACGCTTCGGGAGACCAGCCTCACGTTCGAAGAACTTACAACTCTTCTTACGCAAATCGAGGCTGCGCTCAACTCACGACCGCTGCAACCACTCTCGGAAGATCCGGACGATCTCTCCGTACTCACCCCCGGGCACTTCCTCATCGGGGACGCACTCACGGCTATACCTGAGCCATCACTTCGGGATGTGAACCTCACTCGGCTGGCACGGTGGCAACTCATCCAGGAACGGGTCCAATACTGTTGGGAGCATTGGTCATCGGGTTATCTCCAGCAGCAGCAATCCATCTCCAAATGGCATCACCCCTCTCACCAAATCCGGGTTGGTACAATGGTGCTGCTGACTGACGAGAGTCTACCTCCGCTCAAATGGCCACTGGCACGGGTGGTCGAGGTTCATCCGGGACCGGACGGGCTCATTCGGGTCGTCACCATTAAGACGGCGACCACGACACTCAAGAGGCCGATCGCCAAACTAGCGGTCCTGCCAATTCATCCGGGAGAATAATCGACAGCACGGCTGCCGATGGCGGGCGGAATGTTCGGGAATTAGCGAGGCTTCGGTGCTGGTGAGCGCTCTCGGGCTCGAGTGCTCGCCCCACCGCGGGCGTCGCTAGCTCGCGGGCTCGGGAATTCGGGAAACGTGAGACAATGGGCTTTTCGTGCTCTAGTTCTCACGCTCTCGCGGGGGATCAGCACGTACTGGACAAGCAATTCGGGTGCGGTCGACGCGACGTGTGGCGCATGCCCACGGCGCGTCTTCATCGATCTCCATATTGATTGACTAGTCTAGATCCGGTCGTTCAGCGTGCTGACGTGCTTCTCCGTTCAAGTTTAACTTTCGGCTAAATCTCTCCGGTAATTACGGTGTTTCACCAAAAATACTTCGCTCAATATCTTCAGGACATTCACGGGAACAAATTGGACTACTCATTCGGACTTTTCTCTCATTGATTGCGGGTATTTCTCACGATAACTATCGGGCACGCGAAAGCACGTTTCGAGCGCTCCTCGTAGCTTCGTCGAACGAGCCTCGTTCGACGTTGATCGGCTCTTCTCACTCGGGTAATCTGCATCGGTTCGGGTGTATTTTCAATAGTGGGCATACTGTCCACGTCACTCTACGAGCAATAAAACCTTTTTTTTACACTTTTATCCCGCTACGCATTGTGTCATTTATTTTCTCCCCACCAACACCAGATCCTTCACGCAACACAATGATAACAATAATAATCTCGACAACGCTGGTTTTGATAAATGTTTAATTAATTTTATTTGATAATTTTATAAACTCACTTTTTGGCTCGATATAATAAAAATTTGATTGTTCGAGTGGATTTCTTGCTGATCTCACTCTTTTGACTCGATATAATTCAAATAATGATTTTTAGTGAGTGATTTCGCTTTTGGAATAATTTAATTAACTCAAAATAATAAATAACTCGAAATTGTCTCGTTTTGAGAATAAAGAAAACTTGCTTGGTTTTAATGACTTTTAATGAATTTGATCACCACTCAGAAAACAATGATTCGTTGATGGACAAGAATCTACCCAGAGATCTTGAGACAGAACGAAGCCGAACTGTCCCGGCCCCTCTGGCGTGGAAAGGTAGGAGTCCAACCCAAGAATCTTGTGACCGAACGAAATCGAACGGCCACGGCCCTCTTGGATAGAAAAAAGGATTGGAAATCTACCAGGAATCTTGAGACAGAACGGAATCGAACTGTCCCGGCCCTCCTGGATAGATCGGAAACTCTCACCTAAGAATCTTGAGTTCAAACGAAATCGAATGAACCCGGCCCTCTTAGCGTGAGAGAGGAAATGTGTTATTCTATTTGAATTCTGCGTGGTATAATATCGATGTTATTTTGCTCTTTGATTTTAGAGCGATTTTTAAAATGAGTGAAAAATTTGATGTTTCTTTATTCTCGTTTTAATGGCGAGTACACGCGGCGAAATCCGGAGGCAAGACTGGCTTTTGGTTATCGGCATGCGAGTCGAGCTCTCAAGGATTCGAGACGTGACTGGCTCTTTGTCTGCTCAGTGAGCGTTGTTGCGTAAGCGAGTCTAGCGTGGCGAGATTCAAGACGAGACTAGCTTCCGGAGCTTCTATGCTCGGGTTTTTATACCCTTTCAAACAAAGGAATAATAATAATAATTAATTTGGACTTTGTCCCTCTCTATGATTTGCTGCGCGAGTTAATCTCGAACCAGGGACTCCCACTCTAAATTCTCTGATTGGTGCGCTAACTCCCCCGCGTGGGTCCCAATTGGCCGAGTCGAGCTGTAGTCACAATGCGCATGTGCAAGAATTCAATAAAATTTAATAAAATGAATTTTGGATCGATTTTTATCCCTTTAAAGTCTTCTTCTATTATTTGATTTTGTTTTCTATTGATTTTGTTCACAAGATTATTTTTATTTGATTTTATTCACTAATTTGCCGAAAGTCATGTTCTTGCACGTGCCTGTTGAATGTAGGTCATCGCGCATGCGCACTGTGCACGCTCGATCTTTCAAAGAAAAATTTTCTTAAATTTTTAAATAATTTAAATCTGAAATCTTCACCCATTTGTTCCAAATATGTTTTTCTAATGATCCGCATTAATTTTCTGAACAAGAATAATATTATTTAATTAAAATTGAATAAAATCAAGAATTTTGCGAATCTAGGGAATTTTGGTGAAGCGAAATTGAGTTGGCAACGCTGAGCGCCTCGCTTCCTGAGCGCCGCTTCGCGAAATGACAGTTTTGCAACATGGCCGCCGATGTAAACACTCGTGCGTGCCATGTCGTCGAAATAAGTGTTTGAGAGTGTGTTTCGCTTCAATGGGTGTCCCATTTTAATCTTACACCTGACTTTTCTCGGAAAATATTGCTCGGATCAAATATAGTGTGGGACAAAACTTTTAGGGGTTGAAGGGGGACGTATGATAAAGATTGGTTTGTGGATCCAAAATTCAAAATGGCGGCGTTAGAATGGCCGACATGTTTTTTTCGAATGGAAACATAACTTTTTTTCATCACCAAAAAATTTTTCAGCGCAAAACCAACAACTTTTGTTGGAAATATTTTTGATTAAATTGATATTTTTTAAGTGAGAACATCATTTTCAACTATTTTAGAGGTATCCAGGATGGACCGCGAAGAGATCTTTAACGTACCAAGTACAAGTGCGTTTGCGTGTGCGTCTGCAAATGCATGCATACGTGGAGGTGCATGTGTGTGTGTTTTTTATTTTCATTTTATTTTTCAACTTTTTTTAAAAAGAGGGGCATGCAATGCCTTTATGCCCATAGGTACGAGCTCACAAGGATTAGGTCTCTGCGGTTCGTCACTACCGCAGTATTTTCGGACTCCAAACCCTCCTTGTGAGTGTACTCTGATCCCTCCCTAGAGATGTTCAAAGATCGCTCCATTCATGTTTAAACATGTCTGAACTCTTCTCTCAAAACCATCAACTGTGCGTAGGAGAACATCTCTCGGGATCGCACGGCAGGCAGCTCTTATCCGCTCCTTTATGTTCTCTCGTGTTGTTGGAGCTTGACGGTAGACAGCGTCTTTTAAGTACCCCCACAAAAAGAAATCAGGAGACGTAAGATCTGGTGACCTTGGAGGCCAATTTACAGGACCGTCTCGACCAATCCACCGTTGACCAAATGTTGTATCCAGATGATTTCGAACAACATGAGCCCAGTGAGCGGGTGCACCGTCTTGCTGAAACCACATCTGTTGACGTGTTTCTAAATCCAGATCTTCTAGCAAAAGAGGCAGTTCATTTTGTAGAAAATCAAGGTAACGGACAGAGTTCACATTTCCCTCGAAAAAATGGGGATCTATTAATTGGGGGGGACAATACCACACCATACGTTCAAACTCCATCGATGCTGGTGATCGATCTGTCTCAACCAATGTGGATTCTGATCAGACCAATACCGAAAGTTCCATCGGTTCATTTGACCACGGTTGTTGAAAGTGGATTCATCACTGAACATAACGTATCGAAAAAAGTCCCTGGATCGCTCGATTTGTCTCAACCCCCACTGACAAAACGCCACCCTTCGCAACGGATCTGGATTAGGAGTGTCTTGGTGGAATTGTAGTCGGTACGGGTGAAGTTTCGCACCTCTCAATATACGGTGCACTGTCGATTTGGGAAACCCCAGTCGTTCCGAGATCACTTTGGCACTCAAATGAGGATCAATTGCTATCATGGCTAAAATAGCCATGTTTCGGGCTTCATGCAATCCACCAAAATTATTGACGTTTGAGAAATGTCGACGGTGGCGGATCATCCGACCTGCCCTCACTCGCTGCTCAAGGGTTCGGATTGTCTGCCGTGATGGGTGACGACGATCAGGATATTCACGTCGATACAAATTTTCAGCTCGGAAGTAATTGCCCCGACACCTCCCTAAAATAAGGAGCATATCAACGATTTCGTTGGGACTGAAATCAGCCATTGTTGCTAATTTTCAGAATTTTCCTCTAATTTAAGAACTTTTAAAAATTTCGAGAATCAAGAATTTTTCTCTGATTTCAGAACCTTTACAAATTTTCGATTTCGTCTCTTGCTAATGGCTGCGGAATCAGAAGATAAACGTTTCAATTAATTTTTCATCCGTGGGCGATCACAATGACTTCTAAAATAAAAAATTCTTTTGATAAAAAATCCAATTCTTTGGATCCACAAACCAATCTTTATCATACGTCCCCCTTCAACCCCTAAAAGTTTTGCCCACACAATATTTGATCCGAGCAATATTTTCCGAGAAAAGTCAGGTGTAAGATTAAAATGGGACACCCTGTATATATATATTGTAACGGTACGATGGTGACAGAACACCCCGTTACGCGTGAATTCGAGCTTCTTATAAATAAAAGGAGCAGGTATGAAAGAAAAACAAGAGTCAACTCAAAGTAATGTCAAAATAAACCAAAAAAAAACTTTTATTCAATGTTTGTTTGTTGTTTTCGATGTCTTGTTTGAGTACAAAATCTCAGCACCTTTCCTTTTGAAGTCTTTCCAAATTAATAGTTCGCAAATAGGTCTGCCTCGTTTAATAATTTAACAAAATGAAAGAATTGATTTCTAGTTCGCAATTACTTTTAGTTCAAATGTCGCAAAATAATTTGACCGCATTGATGTTTTTTATTCATTCGCAAAAAGGTTCGCCATAAATTTAATTTGGTCCTCATCAATCGCTCTTGATAATTTATGTTTCGCCAATAGATTCTAAATGATTTCTAAAATAATTCTTAGATTCGCAAAATAATTTTCTATTAATTTCTTTTACCGCCAATGATTCTAAGTCTGCACACTATCAGATGTCTCGCAATATAACTCGATCAGGGTTTCGCAAATGAATATCATAATATTTCAGTCTTTCGCATAGTGACTTGAACAATAATTTATATTTCACACCATAATTTATATTTCACAAGATAATTTAGTGTTTCGCAAAATGACTTAATGTTCGCAAATGAAATGTGATGTTTCGCAAAATGATTTAGTGTTTCGCAAATGAAGTTTAGTGTTTCGCAAATGATTTAGTGTTTCGCAAATGAAATTTAGTGTTTCGCAAAATAATTTAGTGTTTCGCAAATGATTAAGTGTTTCGCAAATACAATTTATATTTCCTAAATGACTTAGTGTTTCGAGAATAAAATTTAGTGTTTCGAAAATAAAATTTAGTGTTTCGCAAAATGATTCGATAGTTCTGATTGATTCGCAAATTAATTTGGATTCGTAAAAATTGTTTGTTCAATAACTTTTAAATGGACTCTACTTGAGCTCAGGAAGCCAAAAAGAGATTTTTTTAAGGATTAGAACCCACCCAGGAATCTTCAGACAGAACGAAATCGAACTGTCCCCGCCCTCCTGGCATGAGTGAGAGGAATCCACCAAGAATCTTTTGATCGAACGAAGCCGAACGATCACCTCCCTCTTGGCAGACAAGGAATAGGTAATCTAGCCAGAAATCTTCAGACGGAACGAAATCGAACCATCCCCGCCCTCCTGACTAGATCGGTGCCCCACACTGACAATCCTGAACCCAAACGAAATCGAATGGGGCCCACCCTGTCAGCATGAGTCGGTGGTATATGATTAAGGGTGCTTCCTGAGCGATATTTCTTTTTTATGCGTAAAGCGGGCTCTGGTTTCCTAGGCCAGAGTCGGCTAGTTTGCGTAATGCGGATCCGAGTTGCGAGTCTCGAGATCGGCTAGTGACAGCGGGTCTAGCGTGATGAGGACTAGACTGGCTGTTGAGACCAGTTTCCATGGCCTCTTTATACTCACGCGAAACAACGACCAACTATCATAATAATTTTGTCGCATTGCGACAATTACGCCCATTCACCAATCAAGTTAATCTCAATCCTTCTTAAACTACCCGATTGGTTAAATTTTGTGTCGTATGTTCTTCGTTAATGGTTGATTGGCTCTGACCAATGCCTTTTTTCGGAGTTCCAGCGATGCGCAAACGCGACACTTCGTTGTGCCAATTGTCAGTGAATGATTTCTTAATTCGTTGTTCTTGAAAGTCTCGCATTGGTCGGATCTCTTGATTGGCGAATGTGCGCTTGTTCTCTGAAGCGCGCGAAATACATTTGAATTTGAATTTGCACGAGTTGTTTGATATTATAAAATTTCTTCAATTTGTAAGTGCTTTTATCGTGAGATTTCCACCTTCCTAATCTTCCCTAATTCTTTCGTAAGTTTCAAATATTCTCATGTTAGACGATTGGATTTATTTAAGTGAATTTTAACGAGATAGTTAACGTGTATGATCGATGCGAGGTGAGTCGATACGCGAACCCAGGCGCTGGCGCCTCGATTGATTGATTGTCGCACCGCGCTCTACTTTATCGGTACGTCCGATAACTATTTTATCGACCCGCCTGGATCGTCTCAATATATATATTAGGGTGGTCCTTAAAAGGGGTGTTTTCGAATTTCTTTGCTCCCAGGGGCTCAAATGCTTCCAAATTAATTAAAAATAATTCCGTGAAAATTTGAGCTTTTAATATTAACTCTAAGATAGTCCGCATTCCAACCTAAGATTCTTATGGAAATAACATGAGAAAAATTCCTTTCGTTCTTTAGTATTTCATAACTCTGGGACAAATAAATTAAAAATTTCGAGACACACATATTTTCATAGAGAATTTGACGCTCTACAAAAAAGGTCTCTTATGATTTCTAGCTAAGTCTATTGGTTTAAGAGTTATTTGAGCTCAAAGTTTAATTTTTTTTCTCATTATCAATATTATCAAGGATATTCACCAAACCCTTAGGGAAAAAACAGTTGGGACAAGTACATTGATGCTTCCGTGTTTCCTGATCATATCACGAAAAATGTAATAAAAATTCCGTAAAAAAATTATGTGTCCAACTGTAAATAATTTCAACAGAACAATTGGAAAAAAATTTCACAAATTTTGACAAAACATTACATTCAAAAAAATACTAACCTGTAATTCGTTTGTAATGTGAAAAAAATTCAAATAAAACATGAGAAATAAAAAACCGAAATATCGCGCTTGAAAACATTTCGAAAAACGATGCCCCATTTTTCTAATCTTATTCTAACAACTAAATCAATTTAAAAAAAAATGGCATCTATGTTACTTACAGCATTAAAATTAATAATATCAATTCGAGGCCAAGTATTTTCTAATAAATTGAAAAAAGTTACCACTTGAATTACGTGCAGCACTAAAATTTATGATATCCAATCGCAGGACAAGTAATTTAAGTAATCCAAAAAAATCACATGCAAGCTAGTCATTTCTTACTCTATGGTGGCAGAAACTTATAAGAAAATCGATTCAGACTTTCAGGATCTTCTGGTATTATTCATTATTCACAATATTCGACGTCGATTGGACCCATACAAATTATGTTTAAATATGAGTTAAAAGTAGTTGTCCGGCTATAAGAAATGACTAGCTTGCATGTGATTTTTTTGGATTTAAAAGCTTCTTAGATCAATTTAATAATGTCAAAATTTGGAGTTACTCATAAATTACTTGTCCTTCGATTGATATCATAAATTTTAGTGCTGCACGTAACGCAAATGGTAACTTTTTTCAATTGATTAGAAATTAATTGTCCTTCGATTGATATCATAAATTTTAATGCTGCACGTAAATTAGATGGAATTTTTTTAAATTGATTTAGCACTTCGAATATCAAATAAGAAGAATGAGGCATCGGTTTCTAAAATGATTTCAAGCGCGATTTTTCGGTTTTTTATTTTTTACTTGTTATTTGAAACTTTTGACACTTAAAAAAATAGATACAGAATAGTTTTTTTTTAAACAGTTTTTTCAAGATTTGTGAATTTTTTTTCGAATTGTTCTGTATTTTTTTAAAGTTTTTTTTTATGGATGGAATTATCAGCAAACGAGGGCCATCAATGTAGTTGTCCCAACCTTTTTTTTCCTATAAAAATGATATCTGAGAAGGAAAGCTTGTTATAAAACGAGATTTCTACTTTAATTATAATTTTTTGTATGTTTGAAAATAGTATTGTAGGGCGTAAATATTTTGTATGAGTGTGTATGCGTGTTGAGCGGGGTTGTCTTTTGTTTTTGCTCGGAGAGAGAAGATATTAACGAGTGACGACGTGAGCCGCATCAATGTTTTTCCTGTTATCTCTTTTATAATAAAACACTAAAAGTAAAGTTTTTCTCGTACGTTGATTCGTCCCCCTTTCACCTGATTCCTCACTAACTCAGATCATTGGCATTGTTCATCATATACAACGGCCATCCCTTTAGTATTACTTAAATTTTCAATAGAAACTGAATTTACCTTTGAGAATTTCGACACGACTCATTTCGACCCGAAGGACATATCTTCGATCATGCAGATATTCTGTAACAAACGAAATTCAATAGAATGAAATAACAATATATTCTATGAGAACAATAGTAATTATTATTTCTTCTTAATTATTTAACAACACAGGCACACAAAAAAATAGAAATGTGCAGTTCACACGCAGTAGTAGTGAAAATTTCCGTCATCTGAACATCGAGAAAATGAGATGAATGCGGCATCAAGAATAAGACAATTGCAGGGTTTATTTACTATAATGCCAGTATCAACTCAACCAAAGAGAGCACCGTAGCCAATGCGAAATTCATCTTAAAATTTTCACCCCAAACCATGGGAGTTTAATCATAATTTTTTTTGAGAATCCGGGATAATTTTGACGTGTACTTTATTAAATTCTTGTGAATGAATTCAATTACAGTCTTTATCATTTAGTTAAGAGAATTGTTAATTGTCACGATAATTACTGATACGCCATGGTCTCATGATCCTTGTTATTGTGCATTGATGTCGATTTACAGAGTGACTAACTAAGGGAATATCGAAAATATTGTCATCACTTATTTACGTCTCAGAAAGAACTGGAAAATTCGATGACCATACTATTTTATCTAGGTAAAGATCTTGCGCATATGCTCGTAATCTTTAGCATTTAAAGGTAAACAGTGAAAACCCTTTTCTTCTATTAATAAAATTATGTAATAATTTCGGAATTATCTCAAGGGAATGGGTACATTTTTTTCTCCCGATTCTTGTGACACTCCTTGGCATTTTTTTCGGCATATGTAAAATTTTTTATTAAAACTGAAAAACTATAAAAATATACGTTCACACCAAAAATAATACATCACGCTGTCTATCGACACCTTTGTATCGAAGGCTTTGTAACACGTAGGCATACACAGTCGTACTACACCACGTACAAACACACACACGTATAACGCTTAGACCGAAGCAAGTATTAGGCAGTGGAATATAGACATAGATACTATACTTACTAGGGTGGTCGTTATTTGGGTCACATGTGAATTTCGCAAGTCCTCTCATAAAAACACAATCAAGGTGTATAATAAATGAGGTATGCAAATTTTCAAGACGCCCGGAAAATTTTAAACTGTGCCCCTAGAGGTTTGAATTTTGAAGGCCAAAATAAATGTATTTTGTCATGCTCTCACTCAATCGTTTCTCCTACGTTTAATGTTGGTGAAAAAAATCTAAAACTCAGCACATATTGTAACGAAACGCTCTCGCCGACCTGGCCTGAACGCCGCCACGCGTCGGTTCGAGCAACCTTAATAATAAGGAGCAGGTATGAAGGAAACGCGGACACTATTAATTTTGGTAAAATACAAAAATAATCAATTTTATTTAATTATTTGACCGAATTCTGACAAAAATAAAAGAAATTTTGCCCCTTGGCTCGCTAATTCTAAAACAATTTTGTGTTTTTTGTTTTTAAACTGTCGTGCTCTGTTTAATCGGATCTGGCGAGAAAAAAACCCGAAAGACCCGAAAACGTTGCAAATTCTCTGTCTGAGATAATTTTTAATTTCTCAATTTTCGGAATTTAATTGTACAAAAATAATAATTAGAAATAAAACAATCTTAAATTAAATGGTCACATTCGTTCTAATCTTTCGTTACGCCTCGAACTTAAAAACCTCTCGATTCGATGCTTCGTGCTATTAGACGCGGTTTTTCCGATGTCCTGTTACGCTCGCTTTTAAAATCAAATAAGAGTATTTCTCACTTTTACAATTCTTATTTCCTTTTTTAGTTCGATATAAATTCTAGTATTATCTATCGCCTTTTGGATGATTATTTTCTAAATCGGTCTAGATCTCCCTACCTGGACCACCTCGGACAATGTATTTCAAATGAGAATTTAATTTTTGATAATAGGATAAATTTTGATCCTCCTCAACAATAAGAGAAAAATAAAATGTGAAACGGTAGGAAGTAGACCGCGGGCTATGGGATCGAAACGTCGCCGAATCTTTCCAAGAGTCCGAGCATCTACAGGGTAAAGGTAACTTCCCGTCCACGTGTTATGGGATCGAGACGTCACCGAATCGATCCGAGAACTCCGTGTAACGGAAGGCCGGAAAATTTTTTTTAGAGGTTAGGTGCGGACCCTGGATTATGGGATCGAGACGTCGCCGAGTCGATCTGAGAGTCCGCGCTACGGGAACCCCAGAAATTTTGAGGATAGGTTTATTATTATTGAGGCTGATGTAGAGGTGAACTGAGAGAGGTCCGAGTTGATCTTTTAGCCAGGGAGAACTGTGTGCCGAATGAGTCGCGAAGCGCTTCTTATACCCGTGTCCCCACTATAAAATTCTCGAGCGCCGAGAATCTCCGTTTTCGCTCGGTTCTGCGCACCTTTCTGTAACGCCTACTCTGATTGGCCCAATGCCATAATTCACGCTCGCCCGTTGGTCGAGCGGGCTAACATACGATGCGCGGACTACCGCTTTTTATATTTTTCAGCTTGTTTCGATTTTTAACAACAAAAACCTGAATTTGATCAATTATTATTTAATTTTTTCTTTGATTTGGCGTTATTACTTTGTTTAATCTGATTCAAATAATTACAATCGCTAAAAGTCACGTACGCGTCCTATAGCCCATCAACGCTCTGCCCGCGCATGCGTCGCAGTCGATTTTTACATTTTTCATTGTGATTGGATTTTACATTATTAATTTTACTTGTGATCATTTTCCTTAAGTTCATATTATTTTTTCGATGATTTTAAACCTAATTACGCGCTTGGGCGAGTTAAATAATAAATAAAAAGAAAAGAATTATTTTCCGAAAATATAGCGCGGCGAAGTTCAGAGCGGCGCCGGTAGCTCTACTCGGGCTCATGCCTACCGGCCTAAGATGGCCGCCACCGGAACTCCTTACGTGGAAATATATTACCAAATGGTATTTTATAGTTAATTTTTCGTACGATTTATTTCATTTATTTGAAATTATTTTTTTGTTTAAATTCGAAATTCAAATTTAGTTCTAGGGAATTTCCAGAGCTTTTACAAAAATTGAACTTTTAAGTATGGAATTTTATAGATATAGTTGAAAATTTTATTAAAATAGCAACAAACACAACCAGCAATGGTCGACATGAATAACTTAAAAAGTCAAAAATAAGGTTATCTGTGTACCGCTGGTAATTATAATAATAGTTGTTGGAAAAATCTAAAAAAAAATAAATTTCATACCTCATAATATACGCAATATATGTGCTGAGTTTTAGATTTTTCTCACCAATATTAAACGTAGGAGAAACTATTGAGTGAGAGCATGACAAAATACATTTATTTTTTCCTTCAAAATTCAAACCTCTAGGGGCACAGTTTAAAATTTTCCGGGCGTCTTGAAAATTCTCACATTTCAATTTTTATACACCTTGATTGTGTTTTTACGAGGGGACTTGAGAAATTCACATGTGACCCAAATAACGACCACCCTAATACTTACTATACGACACCTTTCACACGGCTAGAAGCGGCAATATGCAAGCACACACAAGTTAACATAGATATAACGCTTGATAGAGAAAATAGGGGTGGCTAGGTAGGACCGCACAAGCAGGAAACGAAGAAAATAGGAAACACCGTATTTCTGTATTCTATGAAGAGACTCGGTAGAGTCTCGGGATAAGTACATTGACAGCCCTGTCATCTGCTGGCCCGAGGCTCGCCGAAATCAAGAGACTCAGTAGGGTCTCGGGATCCTGTCGTCTGCTGTCACCGAGACTATATTTTCTCTAAATAAAGCGATTCGCGGTGGTGCAGGTAAAATTGACATGTGATTTTGTTGAATTACGAATCTCAAAAGCCATATAACAACTTGAAAATTGAAGTTTAAACGAAAGATCATGTCACAGCACGATTACTGTTGAAAAATTGGAGACAAGTACATTTATGTTTTATGTCACCTGGACAGTAATCTCAGTGAAACCCTATGTGACACTCATGTAGTTCAAAACACAAATGCAGGTTTATTTATAAGAAGTTGTTCGATTTATTCTCTCGAAACTTGCTTCAAATAAGCAATTCATTACTAAAGGTCATAAAAAAACCATTTCAAACGTAATGAATAAAAAAAATTGAATCTGCTAAATCTTGATAATGTATGAAAAACGTTTGGTGTTCAAATAAACAAAACGTTGTCAAATAAATGCAAAAGTGACGAGTATATGGGATGACGAATGAAAAAAATTAAAAACAATGATATGTATTCAAAAAAAATTGCGAAACCAATTGCAAATAATTTCAACAACACAATTAAGAAAAGCTTTCGCCAATCATGAAAAAAACATTATATTTAGAAAAAAATACAAATCCGTAATTATATTGTAAAGGAAAAAAAAATTCAAATCGAACGTGAGAAATTCATTCCTACGAGAAGCATCCGGAACTTGAGAAAATTCTAGTGAATCAAAAAGTTACCAAAAAATCGCATCAAAGGTAAAAGTCATTTGTTACTCTATGGTGGCAGAGACTTAGAAGAAAATCGATTCTTATCAGACTTTCAGGATTCCTTGGTATCAAGAGACTCGGTAGAGTCTCGGGACGAGTACATTGACAGCCCTGTCGTCTGCTGGCCCGAGGCTTGCCGAGTATACTTTCTCTGAATAAAACGATTCGCGGTGGTGGGGGTAAAACTGGCATGTCATTTTCTAAAATTGCAAAGCTCAGGAGATGTTTTATAAATCAAAAATTGGTTTGGAGACTAATTTTCAAAATCTCTTTCGAATGAGCACGAAACCAACACGATCAGTAGCGTAAATGCTGAGAAAAAACTTTGCACAGGCTGAAGATTATGCAAAAGTTACTAACACATTTATGGATTAACCGTGTCTGTACAGAACACCATCAAAGGCCTCTTGATGCCAGCTATAACCCATTTCTATGGAAGCTCGGGTCCCGGGATCCCGGCTACAGAAATAATGAGTTGTGATTGGTCAGGACACTCGCTGTACCGTTCCAGCGGAATAAAGTTTATGAAAATATACCTACATAGAAAAAAGACTCAGCACCAGGAAAAAAATTCTATAGAAATAATAAACAAAAAATTGAAAAGCTCAAAAAAATTCAACAAAAATATAAAACAATCGAAAAAAATTCTGGAAAGAAAAATAAAAAATTTTCAAAAAAAATCATAAATATTGAACAAATTGAAAAATGTACTATCCACGTTACATCATGCAGTATAAAAATGTATGATATCAATTGGAGGCCAAGTTTTTATTGATAATGTGGAATATTTATCGAACAAATTGGAAACGTTAATGAAATTCA
The DNA here is from genome assembly GCF_019457755.1 of Venturia canescens. Taxonomy (NCBI): domain Eukaryota; kingdom Metazoa; phylum Arthropoda; class Insecta; order Hymenoptera; family Ichneumonidae; genus Venturia; species Venturia canescens. The sequence goes on from NC_057421.1 coordinate 38,503,535, forward strand.
TGATAATTATTTTCACGAAAAAAGTTAATGAAAAAAAAGTCATAACGGAAATTACGTGCAGTACTAAAATGTATTATATCAATTCGAGGTCAAGTATTTATCAGTTATTCGAAATATAATCTCCGGCGACAAATGAGCGTTGAGAATCCTTGTCGGGCTCACAACGTTTTATCAAAATTACTAAAAAATTAATGGAAATAAAATCATTAAAAATTCACATGAAAGTCATTCGTTACTTCAACAAGGTACACACTTTAAAGAATCGATTCCCCTCCGACTTTCAGGATCCCCTGGTATTATTCACAACATTCAACTTCGATTGGATCGGTACAAATTATGTTCAAATACGTCTTAAACGTACTTGTCCGGCCCATCACTTTTTATTCAAATTGCTCATTCGAAAACAAATCAGGGCTATAATGACAAATATAATAAAATGGATAGAAATAAAAATAATATCTCCAAGTAATTTGAACTTGATTGTTCGCAAGTCCGTATAGCAATATCCACTTCTCATTTTCTTCAGTGAACATATGCCATTCGGTAAGAACCAATGAAAATGAGAAATAATCAGGCACATTACTAGAAATTTTTGAACCTACTTAGCCATGCAATGTTTTTTTTTCTATAGTCACGTACACATTTTGATAAATATCACTAGTCGAGTACGACACGTGGATTCCTGGAATTTGGAGATAAATGATTTTGTTGTGAATTATGACTCCATATAATATAATCACCCATAAAAAAAACTTTAAACAAAATTTTTTTTTAATTGTAAAAAAAATTATTTCATAAAAAAAAATACAGAACAATTCGAAAAAAATTTTACAAATCTTGAAAAAACGTTATATTAAAAAAAAACTAATCTGCATCTATTTTTTAAAGTGTCAAAAGAATCAAATAACAAGTAAAAAATAATAAACCGAAAAATCGCCCTTGAAATCATTTTGGAAACCGATGCCTCATTCTTCTTATTTGATTCGAACAGCTAAATCAATTGAAAAAAATTCCATCTAATTTACGTGCAACATTAAAATTTATTATATCAATTCGAGGCCAAGTATTTTCTAATGAATTGAAAAAAGTTACCATTTGAATTACGTGCAGCACTAAAATTTATGATATCAATCGGTGGACAAGTATTTTATTAGTAACTCCAAATTTTGACATTATTGAATTGTTCTAAGAAGCTTTCAAATCCAAAAGAATCACATGCAAGCTAGTCATTTCTTACTCTATGGTGGTAGAGACTTATAAGAAAATCGATTCTTCTCAGACTTTCAGGATCCTCTGGTATTTTTCACAAAATTCAACGTCGATTGGATCGATACAAATTATGTTTAAATAAAAGTACTTGTCCGGCCCATGACTTTCCGTTTAAATTGTTTATCCAAATAAAAATCAGGGCTTGTCTAGAACTGATGGATCACAAGTATTCATGCAGAGGGAATTGAGAGAATTATCTTCAAGTAATTTTTACTTAATTGCACTAATTGAATACAAAACGTAAACAAATTGTTCCGCAATATACAAGGGATATTATTGTGCATCGATAAATGAAAAAAATTATACATAATATATATGTTCAAGCTTCCAAAATAACTCTCCAGTTTATATTCAATGATGGCAAATTTTACTTCCCACTTATTCTTCCAGCGAACGAATTCATTTCGGAATAAGAACTAACCTATACTATTATTAAGAATATTAAACTAATAACTAATTTTATGATTGATTTTTTATTGAATGGATAGTGATGGGCCGGACAAGTACTTTTATTTAAACATAATTTGTATCGATCCAATCGACGTTGAATTTTGTGAAAAATACCAGAGGATCCTGAAAGTCTGAGAAGAATCGATTTTCTTATAAGTCTCTACCACCATAGAGTAAGAAATGACTAGCTTGCATGTGATTCTTTTGGATTTGAAAGCTTCTTAGAACAATTCAATAATGTCAAAATTTGGAGTTACTAATAAAATACTTGTTCACCGATTGATATCATAAATTTTAGTGCTGCACGTAATTCAAATGGTAACTTTTTTCAATTCATTAGAAAATACTTGGCCTCGAATTGATATAATAAATTTTAATGTTGCACGTAAATTAGATGGAATTTTTTTAAATTGATTTAGCTGTTCGAATCAAATAAGAAGAATGAGGCATCGGTTTCCAAAATGATTTCAAGGGCGATTTTTCGGTTTATTATTTTTTACTTGTTATTTGATTCTTTTGACACTTTAAAAAATAGATGCAGATTAGTTTTTTTTTAATATAACGTTTTTTCAAGATTTGTAAAATTTTTTTGGAGTGTTCTGTATTTTTTTTTATGAAATAATTTTTTTTACAATTAAAAAAAAATTTTGTTTAAAGTTTTTTTTATGGGTGGAATTATCAGCAAACGAGGGACCATCAATGTACTTGTCCCAACCTTTTTTTCCCTAGGGGAAGTTTATGGTTTGATATCACGTCTTTTTTCTCAAAAGATCCTTATTTATGTTCAGATGACTATAAGATTTTAGTTTAAATATCTATGAATTGTTTATAATTTTCGGCGTATAACGTTGGTTTTCACGAAAAAAGACCTATTTTTCGTCGAAATTGTACTGAAAATATTTCGATAGAGGTTTATTCTTGTACTTTGGTGATTTTTCTCCTTGTCTTCTAATATGTTTCGTCCATTGGGAACTCAAGAGCATGGAGCAATGCGTGTTGCGGGCCGAGATATGATTTTCGGCTGATTACGTTAGGAAAAAGAAAGGAAAAGAGGAAAGATAGATCAAATTCAAGACACAACAAATCCAACAGAATTGGCCCTTTTTAAATGTTGCTTTTGCATTCTGAATCTAGACATTTTCGTGTCATTCAAAACGTGTCCCCGATGAAATATATTTCCAAAGTTTGCAAGTGGCCGCTGAGATCCTGTTCAGAAAAGGGCATAGTTCGCCGTTCTCTCGTGGGAGGCCCTCAGTCGACGGTCGGTCTCTCGCTTGAGCTCGGCGGTGCTGTGCACCTCTGCGCGCGCTCCCCTCCCTCGTGCTTCGCGTGCCGGTAGTTGCCGGCGCCTTCCTCTCTCTCTTCTACTCGGGACGTTGCGCAAGACGCCACGTGCTTCTGTCTTTTCTAAATTCCTTTCGTGTCTTCTACCATCAAAATTTCTTGAAGTGTCCGGCTTAATTTCGCGATTTACGCCCGCGGTGTTGAAACGTTCGCTTCAAGTTGTTTTCGGGCTTTTCTAAGTGGTTTTTTTTCGTTCTAACTTCGGAATTCTTTCGCCAACCGGCTTTCTTCGAACACATCGCCGCCATCTTGGCCACCTGTAGACTCTTCGAAACATTGTGAACTCTTCAAAGAATAAAACCTGTGATATTTTTGTTATATTTTTACACGGAATTCCTTCGCTTTCAAGTTATTTATTTTTCTTCACCCGGCAATACAATTCCATCCACGATCCCAACTCACACACCAGGAGATATTCCTTCAAAAAATTACATGGTCCTTCGAGCCGGATAGTGAAGTGGGAATTCGTAGTTTTTTTTGTATTGGAACTTCGGTATGTGCTTCGGGTGAACTTCATGTGAAAATCTGTCGGACTTGTGAGGCTAAAAAACTCGGTGCCATCAAGGGATTCAGTGCAGTGAAAATTCTCGTGACTGCGGCACGTGGTCGCGCGCGCGCGAGCTCGGTATCGACCTCCGCTTTGTGCGGATCTTCGTAGCGCTGTCTCCGTCTTTCATACAAAGCCTCCAGAACGTGCTTCGCTCTCTTCTGTCACTTGGCAACAAGTCTCTCGCCGGAACACTTCAATCCTTCACCGGGTAAGGCATCGGAGCTCCGTGACGTCACCGCTCTGGTTTCTCACTTCGCGAGAGAGCATCAAGTAGTAAGTACTGACCACTCTCGCACAATTTCAGTGCTTCAGCTATCGGTTCTTTTCGATCGAGCCCACTGATTCACCGGAGCGATCAATGATTGACTCTCTCTAAAGACTTTTGTTGAACATTTTTGGAAATTTTGCGCGAGTGTTTCGCCGCGGCATTTCGGACACTTCCGCGAGTGATTCCGCGCGATTTTCAAAAAATTTTCTCGGTTCAATTTTCAGACTTTTGTTTTCGCGATTGTTTCGCCTCGCTATTTTTCGAACTTTTTTCGCGAGTGATTTCACCGCGATATTTGGACGCTTCGCGAGTGACTTCGCCGCGCTTTTTTGGACACTTCGCGAGTGATTTCGCCGCGCTTTTTTGGACGCTTCGCGAGTGATTTCGCCGCGCTTTTTGGACGCTTCGCGAGTGATTTCGCCGCGCTTTTTTGGACGCTTCGCGAGTGATTTCGCCGCGCTTTTTTGGACGCTTCGCGAGTGATTTCGCCGCGCTTTTTTGGACGCTTCGCGAGTGATTTCGCCGCGCTTTTTTGGACGCTTCGCGAGTGATTTCGCCGCGCTTTTTTGGACGCTTTGCGAGTGATTTCGCCGCGCTTTTTGGACGCTTTGCGAGTGATTTCGCCGCGCTATTCTGGGCGCCTTCGCGAGTAATTTCGCCGCGGCATTAAAAAACTCCTCTCGGCCTTCTTCAAACATTGTCTCGAGTGTTGACATTATGACTACGGTTCAAGCCAAGGTTGACCGTCGCATCGCTGGACTCTACAGCACATTCCAGTGCATCATCGGCCTCGCTGAAAATGCGCAGGAGGCTTCCACCAGTAACACTTCGCGAGTGCTCGCAACAACGCGCCTGGAGCTTCTCGAAGCGGAATGGATACGGTTCAAATCGGAACATGCGGTCCTTCTCGACATGAATTGTGAAAATTTACAGGAACAGGCGTACTTCCGGGAGTGCGTAGAGGCTCAATGCCTTCAGGCTTACGAGACGGCTAAAGTAGCCTATCTCACGATTAAGGAGCATTACGACCGCACTGAACCTACCGGCGCACTTCTCGCCGACGTCTCAGCTGCAGAGTGTCAGGCCGCTCTTCGTCGGTCCCTTCCAGAGATTAAACTAAAAACATTTTCCGGAGAGTTTTCAAAGTGGCGGGAATTTCATGACATGTTCGTCTCCATGGTGGGTGAGAACACATACATCACCTCCGTTGAGAAAATGCATTATCTTCGAACTTCACTAAAAGGAGAAGCAGCTCAACTGGTGTCAAACCTTCCTATTTCGGCCTCTTCGTTCGCAGCAGCTTGGGATATTCTCGTTGAACGGTATGAGAACAAACGCCTCCTCATCACGGCTCAGCTCGACTGTTTGCTCGGCATCCCGAACATAACCACTCGGTCCGGTAAAGCTCTCAACAACCTTCTCAACACATTGTCTGAGGTCCTCCACGCCTTACAAGCGCTGGAGGTCCCCATTCAATCGTGGGACTGCATCTTGGTGCACATCGTCGCTTCAAAATTGGATCAACATCTTCGTGAACAATGGGAAGTCAAGCTCGGCGCTGCAAAAGAACCGGCAACTCTCCAACAACTTCGAGATTTTCTCAACACTCGGGCTCGAGCTCTGGAGAGCATCGAGATTCGTGTGCCTCAGTACTCTTCTCGGCAGTCTTCAACCGCAACGCCTCCACCGAAACCGGCCACTTCACGGATGTCCTCGTCATCGGGCGCCGTCAAGGCATATACAGCGCAGGTCCCTTCAAAGGGTCTCATCCCCACAACTGTGGATCACAAGGCCGCTATGGCATCCACGAAGCCTCTAAATCCAGGCGGTTCTGCAACCCAGTGTTGTCATTATTGCCTCAGCCAGCACTTCATAGCCAAGTGCCCCAACTTCAAGCAGCGGACCCCTCAAGAACGCCGGACAATCGCAGAACAGCGGCGATTGTGTTTCAACTGCCTCGGACCTCATTCTGCAGTAAACTGCAAGGTAACCGGCCGCTGTGCCGAGTGTGGTGGTAAGCACCACACACTCATTCACACCGGATCAATCTCGGCTACTCCTTCACCACCTGCCGGAGCTCCTCATCCGAAACCATCGGCATCTTCGTCGCCGAATGAGCCTCAGGCTTGACTCCTCCAGAGTCACCTATCGGATATTTCAAGAGGATCAATTCCAACGGGTACTTCGCGCGATAGCGCTCCGCTTTTCTCGGATACTTCTACACAAACGGTGCTTCCATCGGACTCTTCGAGCACCCTTCTAGCCAACGCAACCGTCGCCTCGTGCATTCGGCCGTCAGTGCTTTTGGCCACTTGCCTAGCGCTCATCACATCTTCAGCCGGTCTTACTTCTACCATTCGGATTCTCATCGATCCCGGGTCCGAACTTTCGTTCATTTCAGAACGCATAGTGCAATCGTTGCAGTTAAAGCGTCAATCGGCCTCATTAAATGTGTTAAGCCTCGGCAATCAACGGACTGGGCCCACGCGGGGAGTAGTCACCGCTCACCTCTCGTCTCTTCACAACTTCTCGGCTTTCTTCTCGGCCACTGCCTTCATCCTCCGGGTTCTAACCACGTCTCTTCCTTCATTCACATCAACGGAACGGCAATCTTGGCATCACCTCAACGGCTTGCAGCTAGCCGACCCGGATTTTCTTCAACCTCGGCCCATCGATCTGATTATCGGAGCCGATTCCTACGGCAAACTCATCGAATCAGAAGTCATAAAAGGCCTTCCCTCTGAACCAATCGCGCAACGAACGCTGTTCGGATGGATCGTCCTCGGACCAATATCGGACACTACCGCTACTTCGGCATCTCTTCATCACGCCTCAATCGAGGATGACGTGTCCCTTCAACTTCGGAAATTTTGGGAAATGGAAGAACTTCCGTCAGATTCTGCTTCAACTCAAGATGAGGATACGGAATTTTGCGAGCAACATTTCAAAAACACACATAAGCGCGACGCTTCGGGCCGCTACACTGTTCGGCTCCCCTTCAAATTGCCTCCAACGTCACTCGGAGACTCCTTCTCGGCCGCTTCCCGATCACTTCACCGACTTCGAGCTCGGTTGGCTGAAGACGAGTATATCAGCCAGCTGTACAAGGAATTTCTTCAAGAATACGAGGCTCTTCATCACATGATTCCGGTTTCCGACGTAAGACCGACGAATCCGTGCTTCATCCTTCCGCATCGCGGAGTCGTGCGTGAGCACAGTGTCACCACAAAACTCCGCGTAGTTTTCAACGGGTCGTGCAAAACTAACACCGGTTTCTCGCTAAACGACATACTTCACACCGGGCCGAAGCTTCAACAGGACATTTCCGATGTACTTCTATGGATTCGGCAACATCGGTTCATCTTCGCTACGGATATTACAAAAATGTATCGGCAAATCCTCATACACCCGGACGATCAAGAGTTCCAACGGATTCTCTGGTTCGATTCAAACAACGAGCAGATCAGCTATAAACTCACAACCGTAACATACGGTTTGAGTTGCGCCCCGTATTTGGCTATTCGGGTAATGCTTCAACTTGTCGAAGACGAAGGCCATGAGTTCCCTCTGGCCGTGCTTCCGCTAACTCAAGGACGCTATGTCGACGATATTTTCGGCGGAGCTGATTCTGTCTCAGAGCTTCGAGAAATCTCTCTTCAACTGGAAAAAAATTTGTGCCCGCGGTTGCCTTCCCCTTCAAAAATGGACTTCGAATTCACCAGCGGCTCTTCAACATCTAGACTCTTCAGCCTTACAACCTGAAGCAGTCTCGATTAATTCGGAGGATTCGACGACAAAGCTTTTGGGGCTAGTCTGGGATCCAATCAAGGATGCGTTCCGGTTCAATCTTCAGGCAAACTTCTCCTCAGCAATCACTAAGCGGATCGCACTCTCGGAAACTGCTTCATTATTCGATCCCCTTGGGTTTATTTCTCCAGTGATTATTACTGCCAAAATCTTCATGCAGGAGCTCTGGCTCGCAAAACTGCAGTGGGACGATCTTCTTCCGGAACGACTTCAACTTCGGTGGTGGCAATTTCGCGAAAGTCTAAGCGATTTGCCCCTCATTTTGATTCCTCGGTGGCTACATTCTTCTCCAACGGACTCGGTCGAGCTTCATGGGTTTTCTGACGCTTCGCAGCTCGCCATGGCTGCTGTGGTCTATCTTCGATCATCTTCTCCGGACGGCTCGACGTCAGTCAGGCTCATCTCTTCGAAGACAAGAGTAGCTCCTCTAAAACGGCTGAGTATTCCTCGCCTCGAGCTTTCGGCTGCTCTTCTTCTGTCTCGGCTTATTTCATACGTCCAGAAAATGTTCCCCCTAAACGGCGCGCCTGTCTATCTCTGGACGGATTCATCGGTTACTCTCACCTGGGTCTCTTCGCAACCAGCTCGCTGGAAAGACTTCGTCCGGAATCGAGTTTCACTCATTCAAGACCTGACTTCAACGGCGAAATGGCGCTTCATTTCGGGAAAGGAGAACCCAGCGGACTGTGCTTCGCGAGGACTGACTCCTCTTCGGTTGTCCAAGCATTCTCTCTGGTGGTCCGGTCCCACTTGGCTAATGAACACTTCGGAAAACTGGCCGGCACAGCCACTAAATCTTCCCACGGCCGCTCCACTTGAGCATCGGCCCGGCTTCAGCTTCACTTCAAATCTCGAGCCAATAGGCGAGATTTGGGATCTTGTTCATCGGTATTCTTCATTGACACGACTTCTTCGAATCACGGCAATGTGTCAACGGGCTCTTCATCGATTCAAGCGCTCCTCACCGGTTCGGACGGACATACAGCTTACTCCAGACGATCTTGAACAAGCAAGACTCTTCTGGGTACTACATATACAATCGGCTCATTTCGCTGCGGAACTTCGGTCAATCTCAAACGGAAATTTTTTGACACGGTGTCATTTCCTGTCGGCCTTGACTCCCTTCATCGATTCGCATGGAACTCTTCGCGTCGGGGGACGCCTGCAGCATTCCAGTCTAAACTTGGAAGCAAAACATCCGGCTATCCTTCCACGTCATTCGACATTCACGACGCTCGTCATCGCTGACGCGCACCTCAAGACTCTTCACGGCGGAACTCAATCGACCTTGACTCTCCTTCGTTCCAATTACTGGATCGTCGGAGGTCGAGCACCAATAAGATCATTCATTCTTCGCTGCGCTAAATGCGTTCGGTTTCGAGGACTTCGAGCTCAACAGCTCATGGGGCAACTTCCGATCAGTCGTGCTACTCCTTCTCGGGCATTCCTTCACACCGGACTTGATTACGCCGGACCCTTCACAGTAAAAACATGGCGAGGCCGGAATACCAAAACATACAAAGGATATCTGGCCGTCTTCGTTTGTTTTTCAACGTCAGCTGTTCACTTGGAACTGGTGACAGACTACACTTCGGATGCCTTCATCGCTGCCTTTCGGCGGTTCACGAGTCGTCGAGGCATTTGTCATACGCTCTATAGCGATTGCGGGACGAACTTCATCGGAGCTGATGCCCAACTTCAAGGACTCTTCAAAGAAAGTGCGGCAGAAATGCCACACATAATTTCTTCGCTGACTAACATCGGAACTCGGTGGTCCTTCAATCCCCCCTCGGCTCCTCACATGGGAGGAAAGTGGGAGGCCGCCGTCAAATCGGCAAAACATCACCTTCAACGGATTATCGGGGACTCAGCACTTACGTATGAAGAATTTACAACTCTTCTTACGCAAGTCGAGTCAGTGCTAAATTCACGTCCGCTGGGCGCCATGTCAGACGATCCGGATGACTTCTCTGCCCTGACTCCTGGCCACTTCCTCATCGGCGAGGCCCTAAATTCAGTTCCGGAACCTTCGCTCACTTCAACTCCGGAGCTAAAACTTCCGCGCTGGGCCCAAATTCAACGGAGATTCCAGCAAATTTGGCAACGCTGGTCATCGGACTATCTTCAACACGGTTTAGCCACTTCCAAGTGGCGACATCCTCGGAACGAGATCCAGGTTGGCTCCCTGGTCCTCATCACGGACGAACGACTTCCGCCTTCAAAGTGGCCGCTCGCCAGAGTGGTCTCACTTCATCCAGGGGAAGACGAACTCACCCGAGTCGTCACACTTCGCACGGCGTCATCCACCTTCAAGCGGCCAATTTCAAAGCTCTGCATTCTTCCGGTTACTTCTTCGACAACATCGGTTGCCGAAGGCGGGGAGTGTGTTCAGAAAAGGGCATAGTTCGCCATTCTCTCGTGGGAGGCCCTCAGTCGACGGTCGGTCTCTCGCTTGAGCTCGGCGGTGCTGTGCACCTCTGCGCGCGCTCCCCTCCCTCGTGCTTCGCGTGCCGGTAGTTGCCGGCGCCTTCCTCTCTCTCTTCTACTCGGGACGTTGCGCAAGACGCCACGTGCTTCTGTCTTTTCTAAATTCCTTTCGTGTCTTCTACCATCAAAATTTCTTGAAGTGTCCGGCTTAATTTCGCGATTTACGCCCGCGGTGTTGAAACGTTCGCTTCAAGTTGTTTTCGGGCTTTTCTAAGTGGTTTTTTTTCGTTCTAACTTCGGAATTCTTTCGCCAACCGGCTTTCTTCGAACACATCGCCGCCATCTTGGCCACCTGTAGACTCTTCGAAACATTGTGAACTCTTCAAAGAATAAAACCTGTGATATTTTTGTTATATTTTTACACGGAATTCCTTCGCTTTCAAGTTATTTATTTTTCTTCACCCGGCAATACAATTCCATCCACGATCCCAACTCACACACCAGGAGATATTCCTTCAAAAAATTACAGATCCAATTATCTACAGTTTGATAGTTGCTGAAAAAAGGCACCCAGAAACATTTATTATGTCAGAACTCAAAGAAGCAAAAAAAACTGAGCGTACTTAATTCAACAGAGCAACGGAATTCAAAGACGTTTAAGGTATCTGCATTGGTTTTGGAGAAAAACAATTTCAGGAGAATTCAGGAATGAATTTAAAAGTTTAAAAACTCAGAATAAAATAGACAACGGAAACTTTAGGAATTTAGAAAAGCTGAAGACGTTTGTGATGAATTTTTGAGATTACATGTTACGGTTGGAGTAAAAAATTTAAATGATTGGCACACATGTTGCGACACAAAAATATGAAAGTTTGGAGGTATTTGCTTCATACCGCAGTAATACAAACTTCAATAGTATTTAAAAAGAAATACTTTAAAACTTGCTAAACCAAGTTCTATTACTCATTCTCATAATCAAAGATAGGGGGTGATACTTAACACACATATTTATGCACAGAAATTTCAGAGTTCGCAGGTATCTGCTGCGATTCAATGTATCTGCGCAATAAATTTTGAAGACAGCAATTTAAAATCTATCCATAAATGAGCAACTGAAGACTTCTGTGATGAGTTTTTTACTTCATATATATGTTACAGTTAGTTTTAAAAAGTAAAATGAGTGGCACAGTATATCAATTTTATAATTCGCAAATTTTTGCTGTATTTCAATAATCCAAATCTGTAGTATTATAGAGAAAAGTTGGCAAAAGTCATGATGTTACGTTGAAATGACATAGCGAATATTGTATTCAGAAATTCTGTATGTTCCCATGGATGTTAGCTGGCATTATATTTGATCACATCCAAAACTGAGCAACTGTAGACTTAGCGTAATGAATCTTTTCACTAATAATTCCACATTTGTAGTTTGCAAAGTGGGAATACTCAACATACATGTCATTTCATAAGTATTGTTGTCAAAATTTGTGTTTGCCTACTGCATTCCAAAGATTCGACTTTTCATATGATCAGCAAACAAAGCATCCAAAGACTTTTTGGAATAAGTTTCAAAATTTGTTACTCGACAGACCAGGTGGAAAAAGAATAACTACACTTATATCAAGACCAGAAACTGTTTTGAAAATCTGATGTACAAAATGTGAGATTGATGATCATAGCTGGAAACCTCTTGAATCACGTTACCACAATCAGCATGAAGAAATAGTAGAAAATCATAGGACACATATTAGGCAATTAATTAATGATATGTATCGATCCGCTGCAAACCGATGGAGTGAAAACAAGGATCAGAGAGGGCAGAGCCAAACTGAATATGAAGCAAAATATGGAAAACATGAGAAATAAATTAGAAAACACTTATTCAATTAAAGTTTACAACATCATTGTAACAGTTCTGTGTGTTTTTGTTGTATTTATTCATATATATAATCTGACGCCTTCATATATATAACCTAGCCTACTGACGATATATTTACACTGCACAATATTTCTCGCACTCTGATTTAATTGAAAGATTACTTTAGTTAACGCTTATTTCCAGTCGAACAAAATAATGAAATCTTGAAAAGTTTTCGTTGACATATGCATCGCGCATTTTTTATATCCTTTTTCGCACACATATCACAGACTACATTTACGCGGCCGCTTTGATACTGGTTTAGTATATCACAAAATTTAACGAAATAAATAGTAATATGCACTTCCTTAGATGACGAAAATTATTTTTAGTCATCCCGCACGCACTTCATAACATCATAACCCCAAACGTCAACATGACGAGAAACTTCGGCTGGTGACTTTCGAGCTCTCGGCATGTGACGTCAGTCCGCGACACCGCCGCGAAGTTAGACCGAGGGACATGAGGCCTTTGATGGTATTATATACAGACATGTCAAATTTCTATATGTGTTAGTAACTTTTGCATAATCTTGAGCCTGTGCAAAGTTTTTTCTCAGCAATTACGCTACTGATCGTGTTGGTTTCGGGCTCATTCGAAAGATTTTGAAATTTAGTCTCTGTTACGTCCTAGCATTACGCTAAACGCCCCTCACTTTTTCTCTTCAACTCAAACGCTATCACGAGTATATTCCTAACCTTTATCATCATTTGTCGATACATAGTTCGTATCTAAGAATATATATAAACACAGAGCGTATCCAGACCATCCATAACAAATACATCCTGCGAGACACTCGGCGCTCGCACATATTTTTTTCCTCAACTGTCCATTCTTTAAACACTCACAACGCGTGCCCTAGACTCTCCCCGACGTTCCGGCGCCATAAATAATCCTACAAGACGAGCACGGAAAACCAGAAATAAACAGTCCAAGACCGATTTCCTATCCTTGAATTTATTATCAATGCAGCATTTCCTAAATCCACACAAAATTCCAGAGACGCATTCCGAAACTCGCGTTTCCCACGAGTCCCGAAAACAGATGCTCTTATCTCAAGTGCAACACGTGCACATCTCAGAACTCCGCTCAACACACTTTCCCTAATTCTAAGAAATCTCGAGCGACTTTTCCTCCAATCATATCTCCGGAAAAGTCTGCCCCAAATTCAAATCCAATCATCAAATCAGACGATACTTTTTACCCAATCCAAACTAAAAAACCACAGAGAACAAACCCCCTCTACAGCATCCTACCCCCAAAAAACACATCCTCCTCTCGAACTCTAACTAGGCTAAGAATCTTAGTTGTTAGTCAGTTAGCAGCGAACCTCGAAACAATTAAGATCGGAGAACTCTCCCTCTCTAATCCAAATCACTTGGGAGAACTCTGTCATAATCGCTAACTCAAAAGTATATAGAAAAACATTTCAATTTCAAAGTGTAAATAAGTGTAATAGTCAATCAATAAATTCATCAATATATTTTGTAGTGAACAAAATATCATCGCATACACTTATTTCGCGAAGCCTTCGACACCGCTCAACAATTGGAAAATCCTTCCAATTCGCGGGCACAACCTCAATAAAAAGGTCACGTATACCTGAAAATATAGTATATGTTCTCGGGCCTCGCACAAGACCCAAAGAAGACTCACTGGCAGAGGTACTCAACGTACACTCTGCTTCTCTAAATCGGCGACTGTGCGCCCCCAACTAATCCTCCCTCCTGGGACGTAACAGTCTCCAAACTAATTTTCGCTTAACAAAACATCTCTTGAGCTCCGCAATTCTAGAAAATGACATGCCAGTTTTACCCCCACCACCGCGAATCGTTTTATTCAGAGACAAGATAGTCTCGGCGAGAGCCTCAGGCCAGCAGACGACAGGGCTGTCAATGTACTTGTCCCGAGACTCTACCGAGTCTCTTGATAGATTAATCAACTTCATCTTTTATTTTCGTTTCATTTTGACAAGAGCGATTCGAAGGAAAGTTATTTTCTCGGGAATTACTGTTCCTTAATATTAACACATGCATTAACTTCGTTTTTGATTTGTTTTCGAATGAGCAATTTGAATAAAAAGTGATGGGCCGGACAAGTACGTTTAAGACGTATTTGAACATAATTTGTACCGATCCAATCGAAGTTGAATGTTGTGAATAATACCAGGGGATCCTGAAAGTCGGAGGGGAATCGATTCTTTAAAGTGTGTACCTTGTTGAAGTAACGAATGACTTTCATGTGAATTTTTAATGATTTTATTTCCATTAATTTTTTAGTAATTTTGATAAAACGTTGTGAGCCCGACAAGGATTCTCAACGCTCATTTGTCGCCGGAGATTATATTTCGAATAACTGATAAATACTTGAACTCGAATTGATATAATACATTTTAGTACTGCACGTAACTTCCGTTATGACTTTTTTTTCATTAACTTTTTTCGTGAAAATAATTATCATGAATTTCATTAAAGTTTCCAATTTGTTGGATAAATATTCCAAATTATCAATAAAAACTTGGCCTCCAATTGATATCATACATTTTTATACTACATGTAACTGGATAGTACATTTTTCAATGTCTTCAATATTTATGAATTTTTTTGAAATTTTTTTATTTTTCTTTACAGAATTTTTTCGATTATTTTTTATTTTTGTTGAATTTTTTTGAACTTTTCAATTTTTCGTTTATTATTTATATAGAATTTTTTTCCTGGTTCTAAATCTTTTTTCTATGTCATCCAGAAACAAGAGACCATCAATGTATTATATTTGATCGCATCCAAAACTGAGCAACAGTAGACTTATCGGAATGAATTTTTATTATAATAATTCCATATTTGTAGTTTGCAAAGTGGAAATACTCAACATACATGTCATTCTATAAGTTTTGTTATCAAAATTTGTGTTTGCATACCACATTCCTAAGATACGACTTTTCATATCATCAGCAAAAAAAGCATCCAAAGACTTTTTGGAAGAAGTTTCAAACTTTATTACTCGACCGACCAGGTGGAAAAAGAATAACTACGCTTATATCAAGACCAGAAACTGTTTTGAGAATCTGATGTAAAAAATGTGCGATTGATGATCATAGTTGGAAACCTCCTGAATCACGTTACCACAATCAGCATGAAGAAGTCGTAGAAAATCAGAGGACACATCTCAAGCAACGAATTAATAATATGTATCGATCCGCTGCAAACAATGGAGTAAAAAACAAGGATCGGAAAGAGCAGAGCCAAACTCAATAGGAAGCAAAATATGGGAATATTTAAAAATAATGATGACACAAGAAATAAATTAGAAAACATTTATTCAGATGGAGTTTCGCACATTATATACTAACAGTTCCGTGTGTTCTTGTTTTATTAATTATCAACCATAATATTTCAGATCGCAAAAAGAAATCTTGACACATTATAGATTGACGAACATTTGTCCTTACAACTTCCAGACCTATTTTTGATAAACTGATTTGCCTTATTTATATTATTATTCACTAACTGTGCGAACGTTTGTTACATTTGTCCCGCACTATTCGTAACGTCATACTCCGGCCGGTTCGTTACGACACAGCTATCAAAGGGAACTCGCATATTGTAACGTAACGCTCTAGCCGACCCGGCCTGAACGCCGCCACGCGTCGGTTCGAGCTACCTTAATTTTAAAAGGAGCAGGTATGAACGAGACGAGAGACGAGAATTGTGTTGATAAGATAACAAAAAGAATTTATTAAACAATACTTGTGTGTTTTTACAAAATGATACGCGTCTTTATTTTTAATCTTTGTTTGTCCGTGTTGTTTGACCAAGTCAGGCGAGAGAAGATTCGAAAGACCCGGAAAAACGGAGCGTTTTTCTGTATGAAATTTCGATTGAATTTTCAAATTTGTTTTCGTTTTTGTTTATACAATAAAGAACGCTTTATGATCTATCATGCCCCCTGTTTATTCTGTTTCCTTTCCTTTCCGCTTGCATGAGATTTTTCAGACAAAACAAAAAAAAACAAACAAAATAATGAAATTCGCAACACTAATAATTGACAACCGATGTCCTGTAATCCTATACCGCTTGAACCTGGATTTTAATGCTTCCTAGTAATTCAAGAGTGTTGTACGCTTTAGTTTTTACAATTTCTCAATTTGTGATCGCTTGGACGCTATACAAACTCTAGTCTCACCGCTGCCTCTTGAATTAACGCTTTTATTCACTTGTTATTGTTTTTATTGATTATAATTTGATCGGATGATTTATTTTGACTTTGAAGTCTTACAATGGTTCAAATAAACTGTAGATTATTGAATTATTCAATTTTAATGCTAATATCTTCGTTCGACCCAACCAAATCGGATCAATTATAAAACCATTTTGAATTTAAGAATAATTAATCATAAAATCATTTATTTATCGCCTCTATTCTCAATAAAACCCAAAGAAATGCGAGGTGGAAAGTTTGTGCTTGACCACGGGCCTCAAACGTCGCCGAATGGCGCCAATGCTCAAAACACAAGACAGGTTAGAATGTGAACCCCAGACCACGGGATCCATACGTCACCGAGTCTCACCAATGTCCCGTGCAGCGAAAATTCGGAAATTATAGGTTAAGTGGAATGGACCCTGGACTACGGGATCGATACGTCGCCGAGTCTCACCAATACCCCAGGCATCCAAAGGAATAGTAGGAGAAAGGATTTTTAGGTTTTACCAGAATAGAGTGTATTTGCTATTTGATGTTAGAAGAGCTCTTCTAGGAGATCCGAGTTGTTTCTAGAGGTAGGGTGAACTACCTCTCGAATGAGCCGTGCGCCGACTCTTATACCCGTTTCCCCACCATAAATTTATCAAACGCCGAATTTCTCTATTTCGGACGCGTTCTGCGCATTCTTTTGTAACGGGCTTCTCTATTGGCTCGCTGCCATATTTCGCGCCTTGCTATTGGCTGATCGCTATTTTGCCCGATGCGCCGAATTCCGCTTTGATCAATTTTCAGCTCACCGTGACTTTAAAATAATAAAATTATAATGCCAATTACCCTTATTTAATTAGTTGCATGATTTGGCTTCATTATTTTATTTAATATCATTAATTTTAATTGTATTCGGAAAATCGCAAAAAGTCACGTTCGGGTCCTGTAGCCCATCGACGCTTATGCCTGCGCATGCGCTGTGAGCTCGCGTTTCTCTTTATTTGAAACTATACAAATTTGTTACCAAATTTAGTCTTTTTATTATTTTCCTCGGATAGCTGCCATTTTTCCCGTCATTTTGACCCTAATTACGTTCATATTAATTAATAAAAGGATTGGGAATAATTGAAAATAAAAATACAATTTTGGTTCGAATTTGGGGCTTGTGGCGCCGTTCAGTGCGTTGCCCGCCGGCTCGCTCGGGCCTTTGTGCCAGTAGCCAAGATGGCCGCCGGTCGGGTCGCACGCCCGTCATCGCTCCGCGATGTTTTCGGTTCGCGCAATATTCAATAGTTCGAGCGGGCTCGGGCCGCTACGCGAGCGTTACGTCTCAATATATAACCTACATTATTACACATGATATATAATCACGCAATCGACGATATATTTACACTTGAAAATATTCCGCGCACTCTGGTTTAATTGAAAAATTATCTCAGTTGACACTTATTTCCAATCGAACGAAATAATGAAATATTTAAAAGTTTCGTTGACATAAGCATCGCGCATTTTTTTATATTTTTCATTTTCACACACAGATCACTGTCTATATTTACGCGGCCGCTTTTATACCGGTTTAGTATACCATAAATTTTGACAAAATAAATATTAGTATACACTTTGTTAGATGACGCGAAAATTATTTTTATTTTCCCGCACGCACTTCCTAACATCATAACCCCAAACGTCAACACGACGTGAAACTTCGGCTGGTGACTTTCGAGTGATTAGTGATTTCGAGCTCTCGAGCTCCTCAGCTTTCCGCCAATCTTCCTTGCTCTTTTTATTGAATGTCATTGGCTCAAAAATTCTCTCACCCTTCATTGGTTGCAGCAAAATTTCTCTCACCAGGGATTGGTGATCATGGGGGCCAAGGGACCTATGTTTGTAGCGGTTGGAGTACGCGTATACAGATGCGTCAAATCCTGAATGTGTTAGTAACTTTTGCATAATCTTAAGCCCGTGCAAAGTTTTTTCTCAGAAATTACGACACTGATCATGCTGATTTTGGGTTCATTCGACAGAGAACTTCTTAATTAGCTAAAAGTTCAATTTTCAAAGCCGTACATAACTCATGAGTTTCGTAATTTAAGAAAATCACAAGCGAATTTTACCCCCACCACCGCGAATCGTTTTATTCAGAGAAAGTATAGTCTCGGCGAGAGCCTCAGGCCAGCAGACGACAGGGCTGTCAATGTACTTGTCCCGAGACTCTACCGAGTCTCTTGATCAACTATGAGATGCTGTCGTACTCGTACGAGTTCGAGTTCATTCAATGATTCTGAACAATGGCTGGAGCGTTTCAGAATAATTTTTTAAAGAGATTTAGCCTTCAGCATTTCTTGGAAATGAATAAATTATTGTTGTTCACAAAGAAACATTTTAACCATAAGATTTTGTCATAGTCTGACAAGTTCCAGTTTGTGTACAGATTCTGAATGATGACTGGAGTGTGTCTGTAATGTTGTTCGATCTATTCTCTCGAAACTTGCTTCAAATGAGCAATTCATTACTAAAGGTTATAAAAAAACCATTTCAAACGTAATTAATAAAAAAAAATTGAATCTGCTAAATATTGGTGATGTATGAAAAACCTTTGATTCAAAGGAACAAAACGTTGTTCAAATAAATGCAAAAGTGACGAGTACATCGGATGACGAATGAAAAAAATTAAAAACATCATATGTAAAAAAAATTACGAAATCAACTGTAAATAATTTCAAGAAAACAATTAAGAAAGCTTTCACAAATCATGAAAAAACATTATATTTAGAAAAAATACAAATCCGTGTTACGCCCGAACGTGAGAACGCGCGGGCTGAGAGGAAAATAACGAATAACAAATATTAAAGTTACTAATTTCTCAGAGGAACAAATAAACAATTTAGTAAAAAGGAGAAGAGATAAAAATAGTAGATGTTCGGAATAGCTATTAAAGCGCTAGGCGCACCTATTACGATTGCTAATATACAATATGGAATTTCAAGGAGATTGATGTAGGTCAAGACACAGAAATATCGGGTAAAAGTAACGAGTTAGCTTGTTTATTAAGGAGTCGGCATTAGAGATTTAGATTACAGTTGAATAAGATCGCAGTCTACTTCCTCTTATTTACAATCACATAACATAAATGCAATAAAAAGTGATACAGTTTTGGACTTACGGTCGATGTTCTACGCGTAATTTGAGACGTGCTGACGCTGAGCGTTGCGGGTCTCCTCGAAGACAGTGTAGTCGGCACACCCACGTACACAGATCGCGTAGTACACTCGATAATTTGAGAATATAATATGTCGAAATAATGTTTGATCTCTGGATTTTTCTTATTAGTACTTGGAAGGGTTGGGTATGTGAATAATTGATTAATGAGTTCTTATTTGCCTCCAAGAAGTAAAGAAACGCTGCACCTCAGTGCCTCACTAGCCCTCGAGCAGTGATGCTTGATCGCGAAGATTCGAAGACGCGTAACTATTAACTATCTTGTAAGAACCTGGAACAAGACTCGGACTCGAGGTAATAATACCTGAGGAGCTCCGCTTAGACCGAAGATTAGCGAAAGACTGACGAATTTTTGTTGTCAATTCTCTATCGATGCTTCCGATATTAGGAAATTGCAACGTAAGGATTTGGATGGTTGAGCATCCATGCGTATGCAAAAATATAAAAGTGTGTCTAAGCGAGTGAGTGTTGTTCTGGGTTCTCGCAATGAATTGTGCATTTCGCTTACATTTCTTAGAGGTGAAGGAACTCGAAAATCTGAGAATCTGTGAAATACGTTTCGCAATTGACTAAAAGAGGTTTCGTATAGTATGAGGAATTCGGTTTCACAAGAGGAAGCGGCTCGTACTGAGCGTTTACATCTATGACAATTAATTAATATACTTTAAACTATCTAACCAGTAATTTATAAATAAATGGCTCGGCCATAACATCCGTAATTATATTGTAAAGGAAAAAAAAATTCAAATAGAACGTGAGAAATTCATTCCTACGGGAAGCATCCGGAACTTGAGAAAGATCTAGTGAATCAAAAAGTTACCAAAAAATTGTATCAAAAGTAAAAGTCATTTGTTACTTTATGGTGGCAGAGACTTAGAAGAAAATCGATTCTTCTCAGACTTTTAGGATCCCCTGGTATTCACAATATTCGACGTCGATTTCGTGTCGGTACAAATTATGTTTAAATATGTGCTAAAAGTACTTGTCCGGCCCATCACTTTTCATTCAAATTGCTCATTCAAATAAAAATCAAACTAGACCTTAATTAATGCGTTATTTTTATGGTACTAGCATTAACGCTGCCGTTACACGCCCACTTTAATTCGGACATCATCTCATTGCTCGGCGGCAACTATCTCTTCGCAACACTTCACTCATGTTTTTATATATGTTGATTTTAACAAAGTGCAATTGTGTACGTGATGATAAAAAAACGAGATTATACAGACGAATCCTCTCGAAAATTTATTCAAAAGCAATTTATCATCAGCTGAATATCTTCAGTAATAGAATAGGTTAGTGGCTATAACAATTAAAATTCGTTTGAAGAAGGAAATATGAAGTAAAAATTGCCGTCATTTCAATATAAACTGGGGACTTAATTTGGAAGCTTGACAATTTTTATCGTCCGAAGGGTATTTTTTCATCAATACACTTTGTTTGCATTTATTTGTTTGCATTTATTATAATGAATGCAATTAATTTAAAATCTCTTGGAGATAATTTTCTCAATTTCCTCTGTAGGCATACATGTGATCCATCAGATCTAGATAGGAGAGCCCTGATTTTTATTTGAATGAGCAATTTGAATGAACAGTGATAGGCTGGATAAGTACTTTTAGCACATATTTAAACATAATTTGTACCGACACGAAATCGACGTCGAATATTGTGAATACCAGGGGATCCTGAAAAGCTGAGAAGAATCGATTTTCTTCTAAGTCTCTGCCACCATAGCGTAACAAATGACTTTTACCTTTGACGCGATTTTTTGGTAACTTTTTTATTCACTAGATCTTTCTCAAGATCCGGATGCTTCCCGTAGGAATGAATTTCTCACGCTCTATTTGAATTTTTTTTCCTTCACAATATAATTACGGATTTGTATTTTTTCCAAATATAACGTTTTTTCATGATTTGTGAAAGCTGTTCTTAATTGTTTTGTTGAAATTATTTACAGTTGGTTTCGTAATTTTTTTAACATATCATTATTATTATTATTATTTTCATTCGTCATCCGATGTACTCGTCACTTTTGCATTTTGGTCATTCCATACGAAACCGACCAATCCGTGACCCCGACCATTTTTGATTTTGCTGAAAATTTTCTATTATTTTGTACCTACTGAAAGAAGTCGTTCAAAATATTTTTTTATTTTTTCCCCAACTCCTCTGATCACAATATCTTTTTCAAAATTTCGTACAATTTTTTTGTGAACGCCCATAACTTCTTCAATAACAGAGATATCGAAGTAGAATAGTAGGTCATTTTTTTCGTCTTGAGTTGTAGTTTTATGAAAAAAATACAAAAAAAATTACAAAATGAATTTTTATACTTTTGTTTTTAGTTTTTGACCAAAAATATATTTTTTTCAAACTTGGACCGCTTTGATTTTTTTTCAAAAAATTTACCACGTTTCAATAGACTTTTTTACACGTGCAGAAAAATTATTAGCTTGTGATATTCATAACTTGTTACTTTTTTTTCTATTTTCTACCACGTGTCAAGCGAAAAAGCATGTTTCCTCCTTGAATGGACACTACAAGTAGAGTGATTTGATTCAAAATTATTCCAATTGTATATATTAATCGGTTTGAATACATTTAAATCACTACGTATACTACCGGGGAAAAGTTTCCGGACAAAAATCCAGATAAGTCAAATGAAATTTTAACACGGAAAAAAGTAATCTTTTGTTTTCTTTAATTCATTAGAATATCATCACATTATTGTTACAAATTTTTTTAACCTGAAATATTTACTCTCGGCGTTGATCCGGGTTTTTAGTGAACTATGGAGACGTGCTAAAAGATCTAAAGTAAAAGAAGATTCATTTTTATATTTGAATTTTTCATTGATAAATATCTTAAAAACCTTATTGATAAAATCTTGGAAAAAAGTCTGATAAAATTTTAATGAATTGAAAAAGGACAAAATAAAATTTCTTTTTCTGTCACAATTTCATAAAAAGAACCTCATCGTTTTCGAGTTACGACATTCGATGTGCTTGAGGTTCTACTTAAAAAATAATGAAGGAAGAAATTTCTGAAAAAAAATATTTAAAAAATTCCAATGCCTAAAACAATTACAAACGCAACTTTTTTTTATTTTTGGAATATCCTGTGAAACCTAATAGTTCTGGTGGTACGAGACAGTTTTAAAATTTGTCTTCTTTTTGTAAAAACATGATAATTCTGCAAAAAATTATTGCAATAAATTTTTCCAATTACAAAAATTGAAGCTAAGAACCTTCAAGGACTCGTTCGCAGAATAGAGGACAAAAAATGTAATCTAGAAAGGGAATAAAAAGGGTAAAAAAACGGACGTTTTTGAAATGATGTAATAACCACAAAAAAGATCGTAGACGTGGAGACAATAAAAAAAAATAAAAAATGAAGCGGAATGTCTCTTCTCTATTACGTGCGTTGTCCATTCAAGGAGGAAAAACGCTTTATTGCTTGACACGAGGTAAAAAATAGAAAAAGAAGTAACAAGTTATGAATATCACAAGCTAAAAATTTTTCTGCATGAATAAAAAGGTCTATCAAAACGTGGTGAATTTTTTGAAAAAAATCAAAACGGTCCAAATTTGAAAAAAAATATATTTTTGTATTTTTTTCATAAAACTACAACTCAAGACGAAAAAAATGACCTAGTATTCTATTTCGATATCTCTGTTATTGAAGAAGTTATGGGCGTTCATAAAAAAATTGTACGAAATTTTGAAAAATTTATTGTGATCAGATAAGTTGGGGAAAAAATCTTGAAAAATTAGGAACGACTTCTTTCAGTAGTTACAAAATAATAGAAAATTTTCAGCAAAATCAAAAATGGTCGGGGTCACGGTTTGGTATGGAATGACCCATTTATTTGACAAAGTTTTGTTCATTTGAACCAAACGTTTTTCATACATTACCAAGATTTACCAGATTCAATTTTTTTCATTCATTACATTTGAAATGGTTTTTTTATAACCTTTAGTAATGAATTGCTCATTTGAAGCAAATTTCGAGAGAATAGATCGAACAACTTCTTATAAATCATCATGCATTTGTGTTTTGAAGTACATGAGTGTCACATGGGGTTTCACTGAGACTACTGTCCAGGTGACATAAAAGATAAATGTGCACTGTGAACTAGAAAAATTTTTACAGGATATGGGAAAACCGAAATCTTCATGTTAGGTAACGATTATCTCCCACCAGAGTGTACTTGCGAAACGACATTTATTGAAAAAATTTTTAATTAAAATTATTCCCTGTCTCGTCGTAAGAGATATCGAAAAAAAGGAAACAAACATTTTTTAATCAAATTACGGCTAATTTATTTGAAAATTCAAAAAATTGCAACGAATTATAAATTTCAATGTTGAGGTTAAGTCGTTAAATAACGACAGGATTTCAACGACTAAGGCACTCGAATCTTTTTTTCAGATAACGCGATATTGATCGATTGGAATAATGAAATCCAACATAAGGGGCAGTCGTGTGGCAGTCGGATTTTGTGGGATTTTTTCGCGATTTTTTTGCGGCACGGAAAAAAAATATAAACTTTTGAAATTTGAGGGGTTTATTCAATGATATTTCAACTTTATGGTGGAATCTTTTAACTCTGATATCTCTGGTAGATTCGGTGTAAAGCTACTCCACAGGAACCCATATATTTCCTCATAGTCTCCATGATTTCGGGGGATCGGTTTATCTGAGATCAAAAAACCAAGGAGCGTTTTGATTTGTAAAGCAGTGGTTATCACCTGAATTAAAATCATACAGAAATATGAAAAATTGAAGGATTTGTCCGTTTTGAAACACCTGATTTAAATTTTCCAAAATGTTGCATAGCTCAATAATCCTTCGATTTTGATATTTCTGTATAATTTTAGTTCAGGCGATAGCCACTGCATTACAAATCAAAACGTTCATTGCTTTTTTGATCGCAGATAAACGGAACCTCCGGAATCGTGGAGACCATGCAGATGGTTTCCTTTGAAGTAGTTTTACACCGAATAAACCCGAAATATCAGAGTTAAAAAATTCTACCATAGAGTTGAATACCATTGGATGAACCCTTCAAATTTCAAAAGTCTATATTTTTTATCCTTGCCGCAAAAAAAACGCGGAAAAAACCCCAAAAAATGCGGTTTCCACGGGGGGGGGGGGGGTGACCCCCTTAAGCCGAATCAGCTTTTTTGAAAATAAAAATTGTTTTATTGAACATGCAAGTTGGTTTAGGTGTATTCATGCACACTAGGGTGGTCGGTATTTGGGATCAAAATTTATTTTACCGTTTCCGCCCTCTAAATCGGTTCGAAATACATAAAAAGTAATGCTGTAATTTTTTCATATTTTTAAAACAATGCCTAACCCTCGACCACGGGGGTTGAAGTTTTTCGTTTATAATAAATGGAATTTTTTTGCGTTTGTGGTCATGATTTTACTGTGGGCCTCAATACGTTTGGAAAATCTTGAAATTTTCAGAAATTACTTCACAAGCATGTTGCTACACGGAAAAAATTTCCAATACCCCTACCCTCAAAATGTTGTATAGCATCACCATACTAACCCATTAATGCGCAAAACGACAATTTTGGACACACAATTTCAAGTACGTAATTTTAACTGAGGAACCAAAGAATAATTTTCCAAAATCTGATATAGGAGGTTTTTGAGGGTGCTCTTTTAGAATCTGGCAATTATTTTGTAAATTTAAATCAAAATCTTCATTATTTTTTCGTTTTCAATTGAAAAGTCAAGAATTTTTGACGTTTTTTTCCTTTAAATCGATTTCCGTTACTGTTGCTGTACTCAAATAATCATATTATCGCCAGCAAAAGTGTTCTCAATGACTGACCTTTCCAGAACACTGGTGATGAACACTTTTATGATGAATTTTTATGATGATTATTGATAAAAAGAAACTTTAACTATAAGATGCTGTCGTAGTCTGTTCAAATCCAGTTCAGTCAATGGTTCTGAACAATGTTTGGAGCATTTCAGTATAACTTTTCGAAGAGTTCTTAGTCTTTAGGATTTTGTGAAATTTACTACATTTTCATTGTCGATAAAAGGATACTTTAATCGTGAGATACTATCGTACTGGTACGAGTTCCAGTTCATCCAATGGTTCTGAATGATGACTGGAGGGTATCTGTACATCATTCCAAAGAGCTCTGGCCTTGAGCGCTTTATGTAACTAGTAATATTACTATTGTTGATAAGAAGAAACATTAACTATAAAATGCAGTCGTAGTCTGACTAGTTCCAGTTCATTGAAAGGTTCTGAGCAATGACTAGAGCGTTTCTGTATAACATTTTAGAGAGTTCTAGCGTATACCCTTTCGGGAAAGATTTATAGAGAATTCACTGCTCGAATAAACATCAGCTGATTTTCAACTTTCAATGGTTTCTACTATTTTTTCAATATCCATTGTCAATAAAGAATGTCCCTCATCGTAGAACATTTTCGGTATATGAAAAATGCTAATTCAAATAATGTTTCTAGGTCATGACTGCAGTCCCTTTGAATATAATCTAGACGAGACATATATGCTAGTGGATGCGTTTTAAATACTTCTACATAATTATTATTACTGAACGATCTCGACGAAAGTGAGATGTGGTTTTAGTATGTAGAGTTCTAGATTATATAGCTGCACGTAAATTAGGTGGAATTTTTTTCAATTGATTTAGCTGTTCAAATCAAATAAGAAGAATGAGGCATCGGTTTCCAAGTTTTTTTTTTATTGATGAAATTATCAGCAAACACGACACCATCAATGTACTTGTCCCAACCTTTTTTTCCCTAGGGGAAGTTTATGGTTTGATAACACGTCTTTTTTCTCGAAAGTTCCTTATTTATGTTTTGATAACTACATAATTTTTATTTAAATTTCTATGACTTATTTACGATTTACTGCATATAACGTTGGTTTCCACGAAAAAAGACCTATTTTTCGTCAAAATTGTGCTGGAAATATTTCGTCACAGGTCTGTCCTTGGACTTTGGCGATTTTTTCCCTTGTACTCTAATATGTTTTGTCAATTAGGAACCCAAGAGCATGATGGAAAGCAGGTTGGAGGCCGAGATATGATTTTGGCTTGTAACATCTGATTCGTCGAAAAAAGACTGACGATACCGCACAATCAATATACTAGTGAAGAATATTATACACGAATGCTGTAGGATTGTAATATATTTGATATTTTCTTACGGTTCGAAATCATTTTCGTTGTATGATAAGAAGTTTTATTACATTTTTGTGGTATAATGCGAAAACGGGCGATCATCAATGTAATTGTCCAAATTTTTTTCTCCGAAAGAGGATTTTTACGGCTTGATATCAAATCTTTTTTCTGTGGTATAGTTCTAAACGACAAAAAATATTCTTAAATAAGATTTTCTAAAGTTCTCCAATGTTTCTATTGTGATATTTAAAAATAATGTCCCCAATGATTTTCTTTAAGTTTTGTCCAATTTATGACAGTTTAATATTCTTCGAATGTTTGAAGTGATACCCTCAATTTTTCAACCATTTCGGACGTGTCCATAATTTTGTGGTATTAAAATCATATTTCGTAAGGTTTTTCAATATTTTGTATCATTGTGGAATTTTCCCCCGTCATTTATAAATTTTGTTTTCAATTGTTTTGATGAAATCATTGTGAATAAAGAAAATATGAAGATTTTTCAATGAAACGAATTTTTTGATTGATTTTCTTTAAAATTTAACAGAAGGAGAAAGAAAAAATACATATATAATGTTCACCAAGTCCACCAGAATTCGCAATTTTCACATATGTTTATTGAATTCTAATGCCAGCAATGTTTACTTCATTTCAAAACGTGCTTCCAAGGACTTTTTGAAGCAATCTTTTCCATTCGTATTATCATGCCCAGAGATAGAAAGTTGACGCACCTACGTCGATGCACAAAATTTTTAAACTCTGCATGTAGCCATCAAGGTTCAACCGGAAAAAAGAAAAAGTATGAAATGCGTCAAGACCAACAGAATTGCTTACTTTTTAATATGAGCATTGCATTTTGAAAACATAATTTCTTATGCCATTCATGAACAGGCCATGGCTAAATTTTTGTAACATTCATCATTATTTTTTATTATTGAGTATTATTTATAATCCATATCCAAATCCTATAATTCATGTATAATTTTTATTATTTGTAGATATCCAAATTCCATAATAAAAAATAGGAAGTACTATTACCTGGCATGCATGTCAATATACAGAATTTTCCAAGTTTGCAAGAATCCGCTATTATTTATTCATCTAAATTTTGATACAGACAGAAAAAATTACGACTGATTCATAAAATTTATTATGCCAAAACTAAAAGGAAAAAAGACAGCGCACTTGAAAGTGAACAGAACTCATAATTGTTTCATGTATCTTCATTCGTTCATATATTACAGTAGGAACCAAAAAGAGAAAAGATTGGCACACCTACCGCCTCGCAGGAATATCAAAGTTCATAGATACTCGCAGCGCACCAGTAATACGAACTTTGGTGCTATGGGGCAAAAAACTTCAAAATTACCCAAACCACATTTTTGAAACTTATTATGGCATATTCAAGAAATAAAGCGACAAATACGCTGCAAGTTGAAGTAAATCAAATAATGTAATTTAGTAAGTCTCCATGGTTATACACAGACAAAATATTTGATCACATCCAAAAATGATCAGGCGTAGACTCACACACATGAATTTTTCAATCCATAATGCCAATCGTAAACATGGTCTGGAAATACTCAATATACATGCCGCTTCATCATGTTACCAAACTTAATTAAGAGGTATTCATTGCATTTCAAAGATACAAATTTTGATATCACGAAAAATAAGTAACCAATGACTTATTGAAATAAATTTCCAAATTCATTATGCAACAATTCAAGTGAATATCTATGTATTTACATAGCCCAAAGATTTTTTATAACTCGGGTTTATAAACAAGCAATCATGAAAACTTTTTGTTATGAATTTTCCAATTTATTGAAATCAATATGAGGAAATAGAAATACGAATGTCACTCGAATTGTCTAGAGAATGAATAGAAATTGTTATGGATATACTGTAAGCTAAGCTAAGTAGGTGGAAAAAAGGGCCCGGTGAACACAGCCAAACGAAATGAAAGAAAATATGACAACAATACATTGAATTAGACACTTTTACTTGACCAAAGTTTTTCAAAATTTATTTACATTCATTTACATACAACCACGCATATTTTTTCTATAATGTAATAACACAACATAAAATTTATGTTTGGAAAGAACGTTTGAGAGGTTATAATGAGCGAAAGTTTTTTTTTCTCACATAACTTCCGTTGAAAATTTTCAATGAACCAGAACCAGGATTGCAACAAAATTACGTCATGAATAAACGTAAAATCAAAGAATTTATACAAGGAGAAATTTCCCAATACTAATATATGTCCTATATAACAAATACTCGCGAACCGATTGCGATGAGGATAAACTAACCTACATGGTTTTCACAAAACTTATATAACATTTTTTTTTTATAGTCATATAAGAATTTTGAATCGAATTCATACAGCTCGCACTGTTTCTCCGAAATTTTATCATTTAGATCGCTGTTGGTATTAATTTGCTCATGCCATCAAAAACTGACAGATGGTTGAACAATATATCACGCCAAAGTCACTATATATCTGGTTATCGTAATGCACTGCATGTATGACACCACATACCACTATTTTGAATAAAATAAATAGATATTGAACACTTTATTCGATGAATTTTTTTTTTTCACCCCGCATTTCGTAATGTCGAAAATCCGTTTATTATAACATCAAAAACTGACGGCTAACTGATGGCATTTTATATATAGGTATATATTCATAAACTTTATTCCGCTGGAACGGTACAGCGAGTGTCCTCACCAATCACAACTCATTATTTCTGTAGCCGGGATCCCGGGACCCGAGCTTCCATAGAAATGGGTTATAGCTGGCATCAAGAGGCCTTTGATGGTGTTCTGTACAGACAAGGTAAATCCATAAATGTGTTAGTAACTTTTGCATAATCTTCAGCCTGTGCAAAGTTTTTCTCAGCATTTACGCTACTGATCGTGTTGGTTTCATGCTCATTCGAAAGGGATTTTGAAAATTAGTCTCCAAACCAATTTTTGCTTTATAAAACATCTCCTGAGCTTTGCAATTTTAGAAAATGACATGCCAGTTTTACCCCCACCACCGCGAATTGTTTTATTCAGAGAAAGTATACTCGGCGAGCCTCGGGCCAGCAGACGACAGGGCTGTCAATGTACTTGTCCCGTGACTCTACCGAGTCTCTTGATAAGAAGAGAAAAATCTTTCTACCTTCTCTTCCTCTTTCTCTCTTTAGCGTCCAACAAAAATCTGCCATCATATTGATATTTCACCGACCCTGATACCGATTCTCCATTTCACTGATGTCTTAATAAAATCTTTATCCTTGTACGTCACTTAGATCTCCAAGGTTTTCAGGAAAGTAGACGATCAAAATCGTTTACTTTTTATGAAATTTTGGTCTCCAAATAAACTACGAGTTTGTAGTCCATCAAATATACCCTCCTTTAATTTCACATCACTCGTTGCGGGAAACTTTGTTCCTAAAAACTGGAAATAATCGCCATCTTTGTCCAGAGCTTTGACATACTGCTGTATAAGACCAAGCTTGATGTGGAGTGGTGGTAGAAGATATTTCGAAGGATTGATCAATAATATTCGGATGTTGTTGTTACGGCTGATTTGTTTGTTTTTTCTGTTTTTTGTTTTTTCTGCTAAATTGAATTATTTTACGTGGTTTATTTAAAGATATGCCTAAGTAAGTATTTGTAAGGACATTGTAAGAGATCATAACCCAAAATACCGCTATTTTGAATATTTAGTAATTATGTAGATTAGTCACTTTTCCGAAAATCGATGCGAGATTTTTATTTTTTTGCATGAACAGCTTCGATTAGTCACCATTAATAGTGTATTATGAAATAGTGTATATTTAAATATTTTGGAGTTCACAATAGGACAGGTGGTCACACACGGACACACACCCTTGAAAAACCTCATTAAAAAAAATTAAATTTTGAGAAAATAACCAAATTGATCAATTTTTTAAAGTAACTAATCTATTCACAAGAAAGTCGTCGAATTTGAAAAAAGACATGATTGAAGTTGACATTTCTTCACTTATGCAGTTTGAAAGTTTAAATTTTTCCACGTTATTCAATATCATTTTAATGCAATACCTTGACAATCTTTTTCGCAGAGCTCGATCTGATGATTGTGATTGCTAGCATTGCAAATTGTTGAGCATTGTCTACACTGAGAGTCGAACGGACTGCAATACTCAGTGGTTGTACATAATTGTTGTCCGCATTTGGTCCCTTCATGATTCAGACGTGCATCTGTTAACACGATGATGACAATCCCAATCAGCCACAGTATCCTCATAATTGTAAGAAGAAAATTCTTTCCTTTTCGGATTATTTTTTTGCAGATAATTAAAAATATTTTTTAACTATATTCGAACGGAATGTCTCTGGGTGGATCCATCAGTTAGATATCTGAAAGAAGAGCAAACGGTTAAATAAATAATTTCTCATCCTGTTCGATATCTACTTATTAGATATTGTTACGTCCCCGGGTTCAATCCCATAAAATAAAATTCTTATCTTTTCTCAAAGTTTAAAAAATAATATAAAACAGGCATGATTTTTCAAAAGCGGTTCAAACTTTCGTCACATTTCCGATTTTTTATGGGTGAAAATTAAAATCTCATGTGACTTCTTCGTTACACGTGTTCAGCGAAAATCCTGTTCTTCACGTTTTCTTCGCTATAAGTTCTTCGCTACAAGTGTTTGATCGGAATCCGGTGCAAGTTTTTCGCAACCTGTTGTCGAGGCTGTTGTTTTCACCCTTACTTCATTTTCTGCTACAATCATCAACCGAAGTTCGTATCAAGAATTTTGAATTTCATCTTATGTTCATTTGTTTTAATTATTTAATAATCAAATTCGTTTCATTTCGACACATACCCAATTGTGTATCGGTCCGAGAATTTTTAATCCAACGCACCGCTCAATTTCAACGGCTCACTTCGACCATCTACATCTGAATTTTGAACAATCCATTTTTACTATTCAAACATTTTACTATTCAAAATTCCATATAGCAAGAGTTCATTCAGATTCAATACTGTGTGTGGAAAAGAATATAAAAAATGCGCGATGCATATGTCAACGAAATATTTTCAGATTTCATTATTTCGTTCGATTGGAAATAAGAGTCAACTGAGATAATCCTTCTATTAAACCAGAGTGCGAGGAATATTGTCCAGTGTAAATATATCATCAGTTGCGTGATTATATATATTGTGAAGATTTTTTTTTTATTGCTGGGAACTAAAAAGAAAGAGTAAATGGAGGAACAATCACAAATGCTCTCCCGTCCGTTTCGATCGATGCTCCAGCTACGCAACAATTCCGCAAAGATTTCTGTAGGGCCTTGTTAAAAAGATAGAGAAGATTTAATCGATTCGTAATCTTATTATAATTTGGGAGCGTCTAATTCGAATTAGAGGGAACACCAACCGTCGTTGTCAAGATATTCGGATTGAGGCTCGCATATTTGACCATTTTTCCCGAGTGGAATGAGAGGGGAACATTCGAAACGTCGGCGTACTTCGAGCAAGGCTCGTACGCACTAACACACCAACGCCGGGACGTTACATCGAAAACGTACACAGCTACAGGCGGGAGAAACGAGGCTCGAAACATCGGCGTACTTCGAAAAAGGCTCGTACGCAAAGTCCCGGACATCGTGGACACTCACACCGACATAATACTTACGCCATCGAATGTTCACGAGATATCCAGAGGAATGTCGAAGCAAATATCAGGGGAGTCCTGTCGAGAGGGGCGTCAGACCTTTTTGAAATTTAATTTCGTTCGCGAAAAGTTTTTCCCGTTGTGTAAATTCATAATCATCGTGGGTTTGGGCTAGGGGTTATTATTATCGAAATAATGTCATCGACATTTAATCAATTTATCCCGTGGAAATTTGGGGGCCCCGTCTAACGCCCAACTAGAAGAATTGATGCGTCGCACCTGTTGTAGGGCGAGTAAAGATCGTAGCTAGAGGGAAGAGAGAGAGGAGTGGCACCGCGTAACGAATATCGATCACTTTCGGCAGATTTTCGTGGAGTATCGAGCGGATCGGACGTGCGATTTCGGGAGTCTAGTTCATCCATCGTAAGTTCAATCTTTCGTTGTTCGTTTCGGTTGGTGGGCTCTGGTTCGTTCCCGTGAATTATTGTGTATTAATTTATCACCCGAAAAAGGGTAATTTCGCTTGTTCCCGTCATTTTTTTTTTGTTCTTACGGAACATCGAGAAACGTGTCACGGCGGCGGCTTTGCCCCGCAGAAAGCCGGCTTTCAATTTCATTGTTCCTCGCGTTCCAGTGATTCGGAGTAGAAAAAGTAAAGTCAGATGAATCTTTCGTTGCGTGGCCGTACATGAAAATCTAAGCGTCGTTAATAATTATTCGTAAAGACCGTAGAGAAAGAGTCAGGAATAAGTGTGAGTGGGTCAGAAAGAACGAGGACGTGGATCGGGAGCTCAAACGCGATTCTGGGAGATAGCTCGGCTGAATAACCGGCTAGTGGGGGTTCAGTATCAAGAGACTCGGTAGAGTCTCGGGACAAGTACATTGACGTCCCTGTCGTCTGCTGGCCCGAGGCTCTCGCCGAGACTATATTATCTCTGAATAAAACGATTCGCGGTGGTGGGGGTAAAATCGACATGTCATTTTCTTGAATTGCGAAGCTCAGGAGTTATGTCGCAATTTGAAAATTGAACTTTCAGCTAATTAAGAAATTCTCTTTCGAATGCGCCCAAAATCAGCATGATCGGTGGCGTAATTGCTGAGAAAAAATTTTGCACGGGCTCAAGATTATGCAAAAAGTACCAACACATTTACGCAGCTGACGTATCCGTATATGGGTTCAGACCGATACATACAAGCGCTTCTTGATGCCCATCATAACCAATCACCGGTGAGAATCTATCCGTCTCGACCAATCGCCGATGAGAAAGTTTCTGATAGTCCTCAATGTTTTCTTGTATACCGTCTGTTATCGTCTGTTATGTTATTATAAAGTGATTGCGATCGTAGCCCCGTGGATCAACGGTGCAAGATTTGCAAATTTCGTTTAAATAAATAAAACATTATTGGAAATAGCAGTGGATATAATCAATTTTATTTTTTTCATAAAAGAAGTTTCAAGAAGTTTTGAGTCCAATTCACGACAATAATATCTATAATAAATAAAACCTCAAAAGTGGATTAATTGAACTCATACAGTGTACTGAGAGTGAGTAAAATATTGAGAAGTGAAAACGTGAATAATGTGTCGTGAAAATTAAGAATTATCTGTTCTACTTCGATATCGTAATATATACATAGATAGCAAATTTGCGAGATTTCGCGTCATGTTGACGTTTGAGGTTATGACCGCCGGAGTGCTGTTGCGTGCAGAGTGTAGAAAAATAAAAGTGGTTATTGAAAAGTGGAAGGAATCGATATTATTAATGACGTGACTAATTAGTGTTGAATAATAATAATAATAACAATGAGAAAAAAAACGTTCGTTCATTATAACCTCTAAAACGTTCTTTCCAAACAGAAATTCTATGTTGTATAATTACATTAAAGAAAGAGATGGATGGTTGTGTGTAAACGAATTCAAATAAATTTTAAAAAACTTTGGTCAAGTAATTCAATGTATTGTTGTCATAATTTCTTTCATTTAGTTTGGCTGTGTTTACCGGTCCCTTTTTTCCACCTCCTTAGCTTACAGTGTATTGTCATACCAATTTCTATTCGTTCTCCAGACAATACGAGAAATATTCGTATTTCTATTTCTTTATATTGATTTCAACAAGAGAATTTTAAATATTTATAACAAAAAGCCCTCATGATTGCTTGTTCATACACCCAAGTTTTGAAAAATCTTTGGGCCATGAAAATGCATAGATATATTCACTTGAGTTGTTACATGATAAATTTGGAAATTTATTTCAATAAGTCATTGGGTGCTTAATTTTCATGATATCAAAATTTGTATCTTCAAAATGCAATGAACACCTCTAAAGTTCGACAAAGTAATGAAGTGACATGTATATTGAATATTTCCAAACCATGTTTGCGATTGGCATTGTGGGTTGAAAAATTCATGTCTGTAAGTCTACACCTGATCATTTTTGGATGTGATCAAATATTTTGTCTGCGGATAACCATGGAGACATACAAAATTACAGCATTTTGCTTGCTTCAACATGCATCGTATCTGTCACTTTTTTTTTGAATGTGTCATAATAAGTTTCAAAAATGTGGTTCATGTAATTTTGAAGTGTTTTTCCCTATAGCACCAAAGTCTGTATAACTGGTACGTAGCAAGTACCTATGAACTTTGATATTTCTGTGAAATAGCAGGTATGCCAATCTTTTAACTTTTTGGTTCCGACTGGAATATATTAACGAAGATATTCATTACTAAAGTCTTCACCTACTTATTTCTGAATAGATCTGAAATTACTGTCTTCAGAAACTAATGCACAGATACATGAAACAATTTTGATTTCTGTTCTCTTTCAATTGCGCTGTCTTTTTTCTTTTTAACTATGGCATAATTAATTGCATGAATCTGTGGTACTTTTGTCTGTCTGTATCATAACGTAGATGAAGAAATTGCAGCAGATACTGGCAAACTTTGAAAATTCTGTGTTTACACTTGTGCGCCAAGTATTAGCACTTCCTATTTTTGATTATGGAATATGGGTATATTAGGGTGGCCCTTAATATGGGTGAAAAAAAAAATTGATCGCGCCGCCCCCCAAAACGGTTCCAAATGATAAAAAAAAAATCTACGCAAAGCCGTAGCTATGTCCGGTAAGAGGAAGACGTGCCTGTAAGCATGAACTTGGATTTAAATATCAATTTTTCTGCATGATTTAGTAATTTTTTAAAATGTTGTATTTCAGTGAAAAATGGTCGTATAGAGGTCTAAAAAAATGCATTTTGAAGCTTCAGGTTTCTATTTTCAAGATCTTATGACGAAAAAAATGCAGAACTACATGTTGTGCGCAATTTTGAGAAAAAGTGCGAGAAAAAAACAGCAAATTTTTATGCTTTTTTATCAATCCCACAAGCGTAGATTTATTTTTTTCAACTAAGCCATGGTATGGACCGGATAGCTAGTTTATTAAGCTTTAATTTGCTTTTTTAAAAACTTCGGTAGGACCATTTTTTGCTGAGATGTTGAACTTTGAATTAAGAAGAACTCTTTTGCCTTTGATCGACGATATCTCAGCAACCAATGGTCGCACAGGAAATTCAAGGGCAGTTCTGAAAACTGGAATGAATGTCCGACAAGATTCCGTTGCGATCTTGAAGGTGAAATTTTCCTTTCATCCTTGTCCTGAATTTAAAAAAATAGGAAAAAATGTATTTTATGGTTTTTCAGAAAGTCAATAGCCAAATTTCAAATAATCATGAAATGACTCATGTTGAGTATGCCATTTACAGCTGAATATACCCCCAAAAACCCTGCCGAAGTTACATTTCGATCTAACCAATCGTTTCTTCGTTGCAACCGATCAAACATTAATCAAATTTGAGGGTCACGTTTTTTACGTTAAACGAGTCATGATCATGACAAAAATGAAAAATGAAAAATTT
Source organism: Venturia canescens (assembly GCF_019457755.1). Lineage (NCBI taxonomy): Eukaryota > Metazoa > Arthropoda > Insecta > Hymenoptera > Ichneumonidae > Venturia > Venturia canescens. Next base: position 38,539,739 of record NC_057421.1, read on the forward strand.
CCAAGTTTTTTCTACATTTTTCCCATAAATAAGGTTGAAATATACAAAAAAAAAAAATTCCGAAAGTTTTTGATGAAAATTGATTGTTTTTCTTAAGGCTTCCAACATTGAGAGCTTCTGAAAAACCATAAATTACCTTTTTTTTCCTATTTTTTAAAATTCACGACAAGGATGGAATAAAAAATGGATCTTCAAGATTGCAACGGAACCTTGTAGGACATTATTCCAATTTTCAGAACTGCCCTTGAATTTCCTGTGCGACCATTGGTTGCTGAGATATCGTCGATCAAAGACAAAAGAGTTTTTCATTCAAAGTTCAACATCTCAGCAAAAAATGGTCCTACTCAAGTTTTAAAAAAAGCAAATTGAAGCCTAATAAACCAGCTATCCGGTCCATACCATGGCTTAGTTGAAAAAAATAAATCTACGCTTGTGAGATTGATAAAAAAGCATAAAAATTTGCTGTTTTTTTCTCGCACTTTTTCATAAGATCTTGAAAATAGAAACCTGAAGCTTCAAAATGCATTTTTTTAGACCTCTATACGACCATTTTTCACTGAAATACAACATTTTAAAAAATTACTAAATCATGCAGAAAAATTGATATTTAAATCCAAGTTCATGCTTACAGGCACGTCTTCCTCTTACCGGACATAGCTACGGCTTTGCGTAGATTTTTTTTTTATCATTTGGAACCGTTTTGGGGGGCGGCGCGATCAATTTTTTTTTTCACCCATATTAAGGGCCACCCTAGGGTATATATAAATTATGAAAAAATTATAGAATATGGTAATACATAAATAATAAATAATTCAAAATGGTACAAAAAGTCAGCGGTGGCCCATTTATGATTGGCATAAGAATTTATGTTTTCAAAATAGATATATATTAAAAAATAAGCAAATCTGTTGGTCCTGACACACTCAATACTTTTCATTTCTCTGATTGGAACTCAGTCGCTACATGCAGAGTTTAAAAATTTTATACATCGACATGTGTACATCAACTTGATATCTCTGGGTATGATACTGTGAATAGAAATGAATGCTTCAAAAAGTCATTGGAAGTTTCCCGGTGGACTTGGTGAGCATTATATATATTTTTTCTCTCTCTCTCTCTTTCTGTCAAATTTTACGGAAAATCAATCAAAAAATTCGTTTCATTGAAAAATTTTCATATCTTTTTTATTCACAACGATTTGATTAAAAAAATTGAAAATAAAATTCATAAATGAGGGGGGGAAATTCCTCAATAATACAAAATATTCATAAACGTTACGGAAAATAGTTTTAATCCCACAAAATTGTGGACACATTCGGAATCGATGAAACATGAGGGGATCATCGTGTTTCATCATCATCATCACCATCATCATGAGGGAAACATGAGGAAACATCAAACATTCGAAGAATATCAAACTGTTATAAGTTGCAGAAAACTTAACGAAAATCTTTGGATAAATTATTTTCGATTATCATAATAGAAATAGTGGAAAACTTTCGAAAACCTTATTTGGAAATTTAGAACTACCACAGAAAAAAGATTGGATATCAAGTCGCAAAAATCCTCCCTCGGAGAAAAAAAATTTGGACAAGCCCTAGCGGATTGTACTTTTTTGACCAATCGTTACATCCGTTAGGGAGTACATTGATGATCGCCCGTTTTCGCATTATACCACGAAAAATGTAAATAAAAATTATCAAATTTCGCAATGAAAATTATTTTAAACCGTGAAAAATACTCAAATACATTAAAACCCGGCAGTATTAGTGAGTGATTTATCCACTCACTAATACGAGTTAATAAGAGTTTTCAATTGAATTTCAAGCATTGGACACACGAAACAAATATCTAGGGTTGACTATAATTAGATCTAGGTATTGTTGACTATAATTATTTGTCAAAATACGGCTTTCGATTTATTATTTGAAAACAATAAGAAAGAGATTATTTGCAAAAATTCAATATCCCCTAGGGGAAAAAAGGTTGGGACAAGTACATTGATGGTCTCTTGTTTCTGGATGACATAGAAAAAAGATTTAGAACCAGGAAAAAAATTCTATAAAAATAATAAACGAAAAATTGAAAAGTTCAAAAAAATTCAACAAAAATAAAAAACAATCGAAAAAATTCTGTAAAGAAAAATAAAAAAATTTCAAAAAAATTCATAAATATTGAAGACATTGAAAAATGTACTATCCAAGTTACATGTAGTATAAAAATGTATGATATCAATTGGAGGCCAAGTTTTTATTGATAATTTGGAATATTTATCCAACAAATTGGAAACTTTAATGAAATTCATGATAATTATTTTCACGAAAAAAGTTAATGAAAAAAAAGTCATAACGGAAGTTACGTGCAGTACTAAAATGTATTATATCAATTCGAGGTCAAGTATTTATCAGTTATTCGAAATATAATCTCCGGCGACAAATGAGCGTTGAGAATCCTTGTCGGGCTCACAACGTTTTATCAAAATTACTAAAAAATTAATGGAAATAAAATCATTAAAAATTCACATGAAAGTCATTCGTTACTTCAACAAGGTACACACTTTAAAGAATCGATTCCCCTCTGACTTTCAGGATCCCCTGGTATTATTCACAACATTCAACTTCGATTGGATCGGTACAAATTATGTTCAAATACGTCTTAAACGTACTTGTCCGGCCCATCACTTTTTATTCAAATTGCTCATTCGAAAACAAATCAGGGCTGTTCTATAATGACAAATATAATAAAATGGATAGAAATAAAAATAATATCTCCAAGTAATTTGAACTTGATTGTTCGCAAGTTCGTATAGCAATATCCACTTCTCATTTTCTTCAGTGAACACATACCATTCGGTAAGAACCAATGAAAATGAGAAATAATCAGGCGCATTACTAGAAATTTTCGAACCTACTCAGCCATGCAATGTTTTTTTTTCTATAGTCACGTACACATTTTGATAAATATCACTAGTCGAGTACGACACGTGGATTCCTGGAATTTGTAGAAAAATGATTTTGTTGTGAATTATGACTCCATATAATATAAATAGATTAATCAACTTCATCTTTCATTTTCGTTTCATTTTGACAAGAGCGATTCGAAGGAAAATTATTTTCTCGGGAATTACTGTTCCTTAATATTAACACATGCATTAACTTCGTTTTTGATTTGTTTTCGAATGAGCAATTTGAATAAAAAGTGATGGGCCGGACAAGTACGTTTAAGACGTATTTGAACATAATTTGTACCGATCCAATCGAAGTTGAATGTTGTGAATAATACCAGGGGATCCTGAAAGTCAGAGGGGAATCGATTCTTTAAAATGTGTACCTTGTTGAAGTAACGAATGACTTTCATGTGAATTTTTAATGATTTTATTTCCATTAATTTTTTAGTAATTTTGATAAAACGTTGTGAGCCCGACAAGGATTCTCAACGCTCATTTGTCGCCGGAGATTATATTTCGAATAACTGATAAATACTTGACCTCGAATTGATATAATACATTTTAGTACTGCACGTAACTTCCGTTATGACTTTTTTTTCATTAACTTTTTTCGTGAAAATAATTATCATGAATTTCATTAAAGTTTCCAATTTGTTGGATAAATATTCCAAATTATCAATAAAAACTTGGCCTCCAATTGATATCATACATTTTTATACTACATGTAACTTGGATAGTACATTTTTCAATGTCTTCAATATTTATGAATTTTTTTGAAATTTTTTTATTTTTCTTTACAGAATTTTTTCGATTGTTTTTTATTTTTGTTGAATTTTTTTGAACTTTTCAATTTTTCGTTTATTATTTTTATAGAATTTTTTTCCTGGTTCTAAATCTTTTTTCTATGTCATCCAGAAACAAGAGACCATCAATGTACTTGTCCCAACCTTTTTTCCCCTAGGGGAAGTTTATGGTTTGATATCACGCCTTTTTTCTCAAAAGTTCCTCATTTATGTTATGACGGTTATAGGATTTTAGTATAAATTTCTATGAATTATTTGCTTAGTACATTTTTATAGATTCCATTCTCATACGAACATTTTTTATGGGATAATCTTTTTCATGAAATTATCAGCAAATAAGGGACCATCAATGTACTTTTCCCAATCTTATTTTCCCTAGGTATGATGTTCGGATTATAAAGTTGGTTTCCACCATAAAAGACCAATTTTTCGTAAAAATTGTAGTGAAAATATTTCGTCACAAGTCTGCTCTTGAACTTTGGCGATTTTTTTCCTTATACTCTAATATGTTATGCCTATTAGGAACTCAACAGCATGGAGGAATCCGGGATGAGGCCCGCGAAATGAATTTCGGTTTATAATGTTTGTTTCCACGTAAAAGACCAATTTTTCTTCAAAATTGTACTGAAAATATTTCGGCACTGGTTTGGTCTTGGACTTTGGTGATTTTTCTCCTTGTCTTCTAATATGTTTTGTCTATTGGGAATCCAAGAGCATGAAGAAATGCGTGTTGTGGGCCATAATATGATTTTCGGCTTATAACGTTGGTTTCCACGAAATAAGATCTATTTTTCGTTAAAATTGTACTGGAAATATTTCGTCACAGGTCTGTCTTTGGACTTTGGCGATTTTTTTCCTTGTACTCTAATATGTTTCGTCTATTTGGAACCCAAGAGCATGGGGAAAAGTGTGTTGCGGGCCGAGATATGATTTTCGGCCTATAATGTGGGTTTCCACGAAAAACAACAAATTTCTCGTCAACATTGTACAGAAAATATTCCGTCACAGGTCTGTCCATGGAGTTGGGCTATTTTTTTTCTTCTACTCTAATTTGCTATGCTTATTGGGAACCCAAGAGAGTGGTAGAAAGCGGGTTGGGGCCGAGATATAATTTTCGGCTTATAACGTTGGTTTCCACGAAAAAGGACCTATTTTTCGTCAAAATTGTACTGAAAATATTTCGTCACCTGTCTGTCCTTGGCCTTTGGCGATTTTTTCCAAGTCTTCATCCCAAGAAAGAACTGATGTAAAGATTTCCTTAATAGAACAGATTCTATTTATCCCTTTTCTTCAAAATTCAAATGAAAGATAGATCAAATTCAAGACACGAAAAATCCAACAGATTTGCCCATTTTAAATGTCGCTTTTGCATTCTGAATCTAGAGATTTCATTTCATCCAAAACGTGCCCTCAATGAAATATATTTCCAAAGTTTGTAAGTGGCCGCTGAGGTCTAATTATCCACAGTTTGATAGTTGCTGAAAAAAAGTACCCGAAAACTTCTAACATTTATTATGCCAGAACTCAAAGCAGCAAAAAAAACTAAGCGAACTTAATTCAACAAAGCAACAGAATTCAAAAACGTTTAAGGTACCTGCATTGGTTTTGGAGAAAAACCATTTCAGGACAATTCAGAAATTAATTTAGAAATTCGAAAACTCACAATGGAGTAGAAAAAGGAAAATTGAAGTATCTAGAAATGCGGAAGACTTTTGTGATGAATTTTCTAGATTACATGATACGGTTGGAGGAAATGATTTGAATGATTGGCACACATGCTGCAACACAGAAATATCAAAGTTTGGAAGTATTCGCTGTATATCAGTCATACAAACTTCAATACTATTTGAAAAGGAACACTTAAAAACTTGCCGAACCAAGTTCCATTGCATATTACCATAATCAAAGATAAGGGGTGATCCGTCGCATATATATTTATCCACAGAAATTTCAGAGTTCGCAGGTATCTGCTGCGGTTCAATGTATCTGCGCAATGAGCTTCGAAGACAGCAATTTCAAATCTATCCATAAATGAGCAACTGAAGACTTTTATAATCAATTTTTTACTTCATATAGATGTTACAGTTAGAGTCAAAATGTAAAATGAATGGCACAGTATTTGAATTGTATAGTTTGCAGATTTTTGCAGTATTTTAATGATCCGAATCTACAGCATTATAATGAAAAGTTGTCAAAAGTCATGATGTTACATTAAAATGACATAGCGCACATTGCATTCAGCAATTCTGTAAGTTTCTGGGGATGTTGGTAGGCATCATATTTGATCGCATCCAAAACTGAGCAACAGTAGACTTATCGGAATGAATTTTTTTTATAATAATTCCATATTTGTAGTTTGCAAAGTGGAAATACTTAACATACATGTCATTCTATAAGTTTTGTTATCAAAATTTGTGTTTGCATACCGCATTCCTAAGATACGACTTTTCATATCATTAGCAAAAAAAGCATCCAAAGGCTTTCTGGAAAAGTTTCCAAATTTATCACTCGACAGACCTAATGGGAAAAGAATAACTACACACTATACCAAGACCAGATTTTTTTTTGAAAATCTGATTTACAAAATGTGCAATTCAAGATCATGGTTAGAAACCTCTCGAATCATGTTACCACAATCATCATGAAGGAGTAGAAAATCATAGAACACATATTAGGGAACGAATTAATAATATGAATCGATCCGCTGCAAACTGAGCGGGTGAAAACAAGGATCGGAGAGGGCAGAGCCAAACTGAATATCAAGCAAAATATGGGGATGTTTAAAAATAATCACGACACAAGAAATAAATTAGAAAATATTTATTCAATTAAAGTTTCTAATATCATTCTAACAGTTGCGTGTATTTTTGTTCTATTTATTCGTATATATAACCTATGTACACATGATATATAACCACGCCACTGACAATTTATTCGCACTGGACAATATTTCTCGTACTCTGGTTTAATTGAAGGATTATTTCAGTTAACACTTATTTCCAATCGAACGAAATAATGAAATCTTGAAAAGTTTCGTTGACATATATGCATCGCGCATTTTTTATGTTCTTTTTCACACACACATCACAGACTACATTTACGCGGCCGCTTTGATACCGGTTTAATATATCACAAATAACAAAATAAATAGTAATATGCACTTCTTTAGATGACGAAAATTATTTTTTTATTGATCCCGCACGCACTTCGTAATGTCGAAACTCTGTTCATACGATCAAAAACTGACACATGGTTTGTACATATATATATGTATATCGGTCGAATTTATGACTGCTGATACCAGCTGTGCTGCGCCGTGTGCTACGTTCTGAAGTTGACGTTAGATTTCCAATCATCAACAACTAATTTCAACAACCAATCACAACGTCTAAAAATGGATGTCGTCAGATCCAACGAATCAGAAACTCGAGAGCATCAAAGTGCCTTTGATGGTGTTTATAAATACAGACGCATAAATTCTTGAATGTGTTGGTAACTTTTGCATAATCTTGAGCCCGTGCAAAGTTTTTTCTCAGCAATTACAACACCGATCATGCTGATTTAGGGCGGAATCGAAAGAGAATTACTCAATTGGCTTAAACTTCAATTTTCAAGTTGCTAAATGGCTCCTGAGCTTCGTAATTCAATAAAATCACATGCCAATTTTACCCCCACCACGGCGAATCGTTTTATTCAGAGAAAGTATAGTCTCGGCGAGAGTCTCGGGCCAGCAGACGACAGGGCTGTCAATGTACTTGTCCCGAGACTCTACCGAGTCTCTTGATATTCTAGCATACATAACATAGTATTCCTCGATAAATCGACCAATGTTTCAATTTCGCATTCCACACTCTGTTGATATTTGTCCTTGAGTTCATAAACAGCAAGTTACATGAGATAAAAGAGAATTTTTTACTATTACAACTTTTTCTTGCCTACTAATAGTCAATTGTTTTTTTTCATTTTGCAAAACAAATAAGTAAGGACATACAAGAATATATGGATGTGACGAGTACTTTTGTATCGTATGTGAATATTTAAAAGCAAAGTGAATAATTAAAAGATTGGTTCTATAAAATTTTCAATTTTCTGAACGTAGAGTATATAGTTTTTATTTTTTTTTTAACCCAGCGTGATTGTGCATGGTTAGCTCAGCTTAATGTAATCCGAAAAACAAGATTACCGAACTTTTGAGAAAAAAGATCTCATACAGAATATCAAAAATTCCCCTAGGGAAAAATGGTTGGGACAAGTACATTGATGGTCCCTTGTTTCCTGATCATATCACGAAAAATGTGGAAAAACAATTCCATAAAAAAATTATTAAACCAACTGTAAACAATGTCAACAAAACGTATAAAAAAAAATCACAAATCCTGAAAAAACATTACATTAAAAAAAATACAAATCTGTAATTATTTTTTAAAGTGTCAAAAAAATCAAATGAAACATAAGCAATAAAAAAACGACAAATAAAAAGAAGTTTTTTTCAAATCAATTGAAAGAAATTTCCATCTAAGTTACATCCAGCATTTAAACTTATGATATCGATTCGAGGCCAGGTATTTAAAGATAATTCAGCATATTCATTCCTACGATATAATACCTTAAAATTGCCAATTCTGTTGGATTTTTTTTGAATTTTATTTATTTTTCGTCAAAAATCGCTTAAGTCTAGGGATAGATCTGTGCCGATAATTATTTACATCAAATTTTACGAAAAATAAGTTTTTATTCGTCGAAACCACAGTGATAAACCGAAAATCATATCTCGGCTTCCAACGCGCATTCCTCCATGCTCTTGGATCCCCAACGAGCATAACATATTAGAGTACAAGGGAAAAAATCGCTCAAGTCCAAGTACAGACTTGTGACGAAATATTTTCAGTAGAATTTTGACGAAAAATAGGGTATTTTCTCGGAATCCGACGTTAAGGAAGTTGAGGCTGTACAGTCATTCTTTTTACCCAAAAGTTATGATCTGTACCTTTCAAAAGTTAGGCCAGTTTACAGTTCGGCAATATTACGTTAAAGAAAAGTTGGGGGAAAAAAGACGAAAAACTGGTGAAAGCTCAGTCGAAAACACGAACGGTGACGATCATAGCCTCCAAAAACTGCACGGGAAACAGATTATTATCAAGAGACTCGGTAGAGTCTCGGGACAAGTACATTGACAGCCTTGTCGTCTGCTGGCCTGAGGCTCTCGACGAGACTATCTTTTCTTTGAATAGAACGATTCGCGGTGGTGGGGGTAAAACTGGCATGTCATTTTCTAGAATTGCGGAGCTCAAGAGATGTTTTGTTAAGCGAAAATTAGTTTAGAGACTAAATTTCAAAATCTCTTTCGAATGAGCCCGAAACCAACACGATCAGTAGCGTAATTGCTGAGAAAAAACTTTGCACAGGCTCAAGATTATGCAAAAGTTACTAACACATTTAAAAATTTGACATGTCTGTATATAATACCATCAAAGGCCTCATGTCCCTCGGTCTAACTTCGCGGCGGTGTCGCGGACTGACATCACATGCCGAGAGCTCGAAAGTCACCAGCCGAAGTTTCACGTCATGTTAACGTTTGGGGTTATGATGTTATGAAGTGCGTGCGGGATAACTAAAAATAATTTTCGTCATCTAACGAAGTGCATATTACGATTTATTTCGTTAAATTTTGTGATATACTAAACCAGTATCAAAGCGGCCGCGTAAATGTAGTCTGTGATATGTGTGCGAAAAAGGATATAAAAAATGCGCGATGCATATGTCAACGAAAACTTTTCAAGATTTCATTATTTTGTTCGACTGGAAATAAGCGTTAACTAAAATAATCTTTCAATTAAATCAGAGTGCGAGAAATATTGTCCAGTGCAAATATATCGTCAGTGGCTAGGTTATATATATGAAGGCGTCAGGTTATATATATGAATAAATACAACAAAAACACACAGAACTGTTAGAATGATGTTGTAAACTTTAATTGAATAAATGTTTTCTAATTTATTTCTCATGTTTCCCATATTTTGCTTCATATTCAGTTTGGCTCTGCCCTCTCCGATCCTTGTTTTCACTCCATTGGTTTGCAGCGGATCGATACATATTATTAATTGGATGCCTAATATGTGTCCTATGATTTTCTACTATTTCTTCATGCTGATTGTGGTAACGTGAATCAAGAGGTTTCCGATTATGATGATCGATCGCATATTTTGTACATCAGTTTCTCAAAACAGTTTCTGGTCTTGATATAAGCGTAGTTATTCTTTTTCCACCTGGTCTGTCGAGTAACAAATTTTGAAACTTATTCCAAAAAGTCTTTGGATGCTTTGTTTGCTGATCATATGAAAAGTCGAATCTTTGGAATGCAGTAGGCAAACACGAATTTTGACAACAATACTTATGAAATGACATGTATGTTGAGTATTCCCACTTTGCAAACTACAAATGTGGAATTATTAGTGAAAAGATTCATTACGCTAAGTCTACAGTTGCTCAGTTTTGGATGCGATCAAATACAATGCCTGCTAACATCCATGGGAACATACAGAATTTCCGAATACAATGTTTGCTATGTCATTTCAACGTAACATCATGACTTTTGCCAACTTTTCTCTATAATACTATAGATTTGGATTATTGAAATACAGCAAAAATCTGCGAATTATAAAATTGATATACTGTGCCACTCATTTTACTTTTTAATACTAACTGTAACATATATTTCAATAAATAAATTTAAAAAAATGTTTAACTGTGAAAAAATATGAGATCTATTGTAACATATACAGTGTATGAATTACGTTTCCTGTAGGAATTTTGAATTTTGGAAATAAAAAAAAATGAGATCATTTTTTAACGTAGCCAAGTACAGTGATTGAATTAAGGTTCTTGTGGAATTCATTCGTGTACACTTTTATCCCTAATCCCTCACTTATTCAGAAAAATTTTCCAGCAAACGTCACAGAGCAACAAAGGTTTCTCGAATGATTCTGCCATTATTAAGAGATTATCATCTGTTTTTATGCTAGCTCGGGTTATAAACTTAAAACAGTTTACGCGTACAAGTGCATGCATTGTATCTATACGATGTACTGCACAAATTCATTTTCAACATTACACACAAGCTTGGCGTGCATGGTTTTCAATCGGAAGCTCGGGAAGAGACAATTGTTCAAATTTACTATGAAAACAATAATTAATTAGTATTGTATGAACGATTGTGAAAAAAACCGATCCCCCAATAAAATATGAGAGGCCCTGTTATATAATGATTTGGTAAACAATACAGATGGGTGAAATTTGTGGATAAAATTGAACAATTAAACGAACGGATAAAGAAATGAAATCAATCAATCCCTTTATATGCCTTTATCTTGTACGGATACATACGGCCATTCTTTCATGCCCATACGCATTCTAATTTATCCACGCGTCACTTTCACTCGTTTGTCCGTAAACTCATTTTTTTACCAAATGGGCAGATGATTGGATGAATTATACAAGTACTGAAATGGATGAACAAAGAAGTAAGTTGTGTAAACATTGATTTGAGAAAAGAAAACGCGTTGAATACGAAACATTTGGAGTAATGAATTTATCAGTCAAACTAGTCAAGAATGGATATTTTTCTTTGTGTACACAACGCGGGATCTCACGTCGAACTACTCAATAAAATAGTTGGATGGAAAAGGGATGGCAAATTAAAAAACAATTACATGAGAGGATCATCAAGGTTTCTTCAAATATATGGATGGATGAGGCATTCCTTCGCCGAGCTTCCGATTGAAAACCATGCACGCCAAGCTTGTGTGTAATGTTGAAAATGAATTTGTGCAGTACATCGTATAGATACAATGCATGCACTTGTACGCGTAAACTGTTTTAAGTTTATAACCCGAGCTAGCATAAAAACAGATGATAATCTCTTAATAATTGCAGAATCATTCGAGAAACCTTTGTTGCTCTGTGACGTTTGCTGGAAAATTTTTCTGAATAAGTGAGGGATTAGGGCTAAAAGTGTACACGAATGAGTTCCACAAGAACCTTAATTCATTCACTGTACTTGGCTACGTTAAAAAATGATATCATTTTTTTTTATTTCCAAAATTCAAAATTCCTACAGGAAACGTAATTCATACACTGTATATGTTACAATAGATCTCATATTTTTTCACAGTTAAACATTTTTTTAAATTTATTTATTGAAAATGCGAATATAGAAAATCATTTAAAACAACGGTCACGACCTTTTAATACTTGGCGTGCCTTTTTTACTTTTTGAAGTTTTAATATTTACTGATTTCACTTCTTTTTGCGAAGCGTGACAACTATATAGGAATCGTATTTCATTCACTGTATTTGTCAACTTCAGAAAACGATCTCATTTTTTTTTATATTTTGAAGTTTTTTATTGATAATGCAAATATAGAAAATTATTGGAAACTACGGTCGTGACCTTTTAATAATTGGCGTTCTTTTTTTACTTTGTCAATTATTTCTTTTTCTGTATTCACTTATTTTTTAGAGGCGTGACAATATTTACTTAAGAAAAAAATACATTCCTCGTCTTCGACGAAAATTTTTAAAACGATTTGTTTCAAGTTGAGTACTTTTCTCTATGTGGCAAAAGCAATCGACACAGCCAATTTTTCTATGTAGATGGACGAAAACTGTGCGGTTATGTTCATGTGAGTTGAAACCTTTTGATTATTCATTCAGCATATCGAATTTTCTAATGAAAGATTGGGAAATTCCTATGCAATGGGATGATATTTTCATTTTCTATTCCTTTTTTTGGAAAGCTCCATTTGTTTATTTGGAAAATTGATTTATGAAACTATCTTCTTCTTCTTCTTCTCTTTCAATGGATTCCATGTTGACATGGATACTGTCAATGGTTTGCAATGTCCAAAGAAACGTTTCCATGCTATTTAATATCTAAGACGACAGCTTTATAGTTATTTGTGTCCAGTGATATTTTTTCATGGTCTTCTATAACGTCAGAACATGCTTTCTCAATGCAGACTGTTAAATCGCCGATCTATATATCGATAACTATGAGGAATTATATTGCAAACCATTGCACCGTCTACCTAAATATCGGAAAATATAAAATTGTCGAATATATATTGAAAAATATGAAGGCATCCACCTAGACGTCGAAAACCCTATAGTCGCCAACCTAGACATGGAAAACAATAGAGCCATCGACCAAGATATCGAAAACCATGCAGTCGTCAATCTAGATATCGAAAACCATGCGGTCGTCAACGTAGTCATCCTTAGAAAAACTGACTGCACCATCGGAAACTATGGAGCCGTTGACCTTCATACCGGAAACCATAGACAAATTCACCTCAACATCGGAAACTAAGAAGTTATCGACCGGGATAGTGAAAACTATGAAGTCGTCGATCTAGTCCACGAAAACAATGGGAAAACATACCTGGACATTGAAAACTGCCGAGCCGTTGATCTAGACCTCGAAAAGTATGGTGGAAAAACATACCGAGACGGCGAAAGCCATGAAGAAATATTCCTAGCCATCGAAAACCATAAAGCTGTCGACGTAGCCATCGAAAACAATGGAGCCGACGACCTAGACCATGAAAACCATGGAGAAACATATCCAGACATCAAAAAGTATGGAATTGTTGACTTAGCATCAAAAACCATGGCGGAATATACCTGGACCACGAAAATCATGAAGGAACATACCTAGACATTGAAAACTATGGAGAAATATACCTGGATATCCGAAACCATGGAGGAATATACCTAGACATTGAAAACTATGTAAACACATACCTAGACATCGAAAGTTATAGAGCCATCGACCTAGATCACGGAAAATATCGAGAAACATACCTAGACATCGATAACTATGAAGCCGGCGACCTCGCGCACTAAAACCATGAAAAAAAAACGAAAACCATGGAGGGACATACCTAGACATAAAAAAAATGATGCAATAATACACCTGGACATCGAAAACTATGTAGAAACATACTTAGCCGACGAAAGCCAAGGAGGAGCATACCCCGCAAACGAACAGTATGGAGCTGTCCACGTAGACATCGAAAACTATGGAGGAATCTACCTAGACCACGAAAACCATAGAGAAACATATCCAAACTCCGAAAACCATGGAGAAATATACCTGAACCACGGAAACCATGATGGAACATGCCTAGATATTGAAAACCATGGAGGAATATACCTAGACATCGAAACCTATAGAGGAATTATCCTAGACAACGAAAACCCGAGAGAAACATACCTGGACATCAAAAACTATGGAGTCGTCGTCCTCGACTGCGAAAACCATGAAGAAACATACCTAGACCACGAAAACCATGAAGGAATCTACCTAGATCACGAAAACCATGGAGAAATATACCTGGACCACGAAAACCATGAAGGAACATACCTAGACATCGAAACCCATGGAGGAATTATCCTAGACCACGAAAACCCGAGAGAAACATACTTGGACATCAAAAACTGTGGAGCCGTCAACCGCGACTGCGAAAACCATGAAGAAATATACCTAGACCATGAAAACCTTGGAGGAATCTATCTAGATCACCAAAACCATGGAGAAACATGTGCATACATTGAAAACCATGGAGGAACATACCTAGACATCGAAAACCATGGAGGAATTATCTTAGACCACGAAAACCCGAGAGAAACATACCTGGACATGGAAAACTGTAGAGCCGTCGACCTCAACTGCGAAAACCATGAAGAAACATACCTAGACCACGAAACCATAGAGGTATCTACCTAGACCACGAAAACCATGGAGGAATCCACCTAGACCACGAAAACCATGGAGAAACATATCCATACATCGAAAACCACGGAGGACTATACATGGACCACGAAAACCATGAAGAAACATGTCTAGACATTGAAAACCATGGAGGAATATACCTAGCCATCGAAACCTATGGAGGAATTATCCTAGACCACGAAAACCCGAGAGAAACATACCTGGACCTCAAAAACTGTGGAGTCGTCGACCTCGACAGCGAAAACCATGAAGAAACATACCTAGACCACGAAAACCATGAAGGAATCTACCTAGACCACGAAAACCATGGAGAAACATACCTGGACATGGAAAACTGTAGAGCCGTCGACCTCAACTGCGAAAACCATGAAGAAACATACCTAGACCACGAAACCATAGAGGAATCTACCTAGACCACGAAAACCATGGAGGAATCCACCTAGACAACGAAACCCATGGAGAAACATATCCATACATCGAAAACCACGGAGGACTATACCTGGACCACGAAAACCATGAAGAAACATGTCTAGACATTGGAAACCATGGAGGAATATACCTAGACATCGAAACCTATGGAGGAATTATCCTAGACCACGAAAACCCGAGAGAAACATACCTAGACCTCAAAAACTGTGGAGTCGTCGACCTCGATAGCGAAAACCATGAAGAAACATACCTAGACCACGAAAACCATGAAGGAATCTACCTAGACCACGAAAACCATGGAGAAATATATCTTTACATCGAAAATCATGGAGGAATATACCTGGACCACGAAAACCATGGAGAAACATGTCTAGACATAGAAAACCATGGAGGAACATACCTAGACATCGAAACCCATGGAGGAATTATCCTAGACCACGAAAACCCGAGAGAATCATACCTGGACATCAAAAACTGTGGAGCCGTCAACCGCGACTGTGAAAACCATGAAGAAATATACCTAGACCATGAAAACCTTGGAGGAATCTATCTAGATCACCAAAACCATGGAGAAACATATGCATACATTGAAAACCATGGAGGAACATACCTAGACATCGAAAACCATGGAGGAATTATCTTAGACCACGAAAACCCGAGAGAAACATACCTGGACATGGAAAACTGTAGAGCCGTCGACCTCGACTGCGAAAACCATGAAGGAATCTACTTAGACCACGAAAACCATGGAGAAATATATCTTTACATCGAAAATCATGGAGGAATATACCTGGACCACGAAAACCATGGAAAAACATGTCTAGACATAGAAAACCATGGAGGAACATACCTAGACCACGAAAACCCGAGAGAAACATACCTGGACATCAAAAACTGTGGAGCCGTTGACCTCGACTGCGAAAACTATGAAGAAACATACCTAGACCACGAAAACCTTGGAGGAATCTATCTAGACCCCGAAAACCATGGAGAAACATATCCATACATCGAAAACCATGAAGGAACATGTCTAGACATTGAAAACCATGGAGGAACATACCTGGACATCGAAACCCATGGAGGAATTATCTTAGACCACGAAAACCCGAGAGAAACTACCTGGACATCGAAAACTGTAGAGCCGTCGACCTCGACTGCGAAAACCATGCAGGAATCTACTTAGACCACGAAAACCATGGAAAAACATATCCATACATCGAAAACCACGGAGAAATATACCTGGACCACGAAAACCATGAAGAAACATGACTAGACATTGAAAACCATGGAGGAATATACCTAGACAGCAAAACCCACGGAGGAATTATCCTAGACCACGAAAACCATGGAGAAACATACTCGGACATCGAAAACTGTGGAGCCGTCGCCCTCGACCGCGAAAACCATGAAGAAACATGCCTAGTCCACGAAAACCATGGAGGAATATATCGAGATATCAAGAAATATGGAGAAATTCACGTGGACATTCAAAACCATGGAGGAATATACCTAGGCGTTAAAAACTATGGAGCAATATACCTGGATATCCGAAACTATGGAGAAATACACCTGGACATCAGAAACCATGGAGGAATATACCTAGACATCGAAACCCATGGAGAAATTATCCTAGACCACGAAAACCATGGAGAAACATACCTTAGACATCGAAAACTGTGGAGCCGTCGACCTCAACCGCGAAAACCATGAAGAAACATACTTAGACCACGAAAACCATGGAGAAACATACCTGGATATCGAAAACTGTGGAGCCGTCGACCTCGAACGCGAAAGCCATGGAGGAATATACCTAGACATCAAGAATAATAGAGAAATACACTTGATCATTAAAAACTATGGAGAAATACACTCTCACATCAGAAACCATGGAGGAATATACCTAGACATCGAAATCCATGGAGGAATTATCCGAGACCACGAAAACCATGGAGAAACATACCTGGACATCGAAAACTAAGGAGCCGTCGACCCAGACCTCGAAAACCATGAAAAAACATACCTAGACGACGAAAGCCATGGAGGAATATATCCGGACATAAAATACTATAGGGTCGTCGACCTAGACATACTCGAAAAATCCAGCGGCGTCGACCAGGATTTTATATTTTTTTATTTTTATTATTTATTATTTAATTTTATTTTTATTATTATATTTTTTCTTTTTATTATATTATATATTGTATAATATAATATATATATTGTGCTCTGCAAAATCCAACCCTACGTCCGAGATTTCTCACGTGCAGGGCGGGCAACGTGTGCTTTAGCACACGGCTAACAGGGCTCTGGTCACACACACACACACCCACACTCACACACTACACAAACATTCACACGTACACGCCTTTCGACAAACCGGGGACGTGAATGCTCGGGGACCCTATAAACGGGTCCTACCGAAAAGCGAATGTCCGGGGACTCCTATAAACGGAGTCGCCCGAATGCGAATGAAGGGGATCCCTATAAACGGGCTCTCCCCGTGAATGGAGCCCGGTTTGTCATCATGGGCACTCACACCCACGCACACTCGACAGGGGGGAACACAGAACACACAGGGAGGGGGGTGGGGACCTCAGGGGCCGTGCGTTGTCCCAGCGCGGTTCGTGGAGTCGCGACCACGAGGGACCCGTAGCACGATGGGACAGACAAAAAATGGACATGCACAAACAAAACAAGGACATACCTCAAGTGGTAACCCCTTCTCAGGGGAAATCCACCCCGGGTTCCGATCGGGTGAAAGCCCCGGTGGCCACGGGCAGCGGCACGGATTTTGAGGGCCGCACCTTGTGCACGGCGACGAGGAGGACGACATGGACTAATAATACGGACAAGACGTTACTGAATATACCGAGACGACAAAGGACGGACAGCGTGTCTAGCGGCAGCAGCGCGGCAAGGTACGCCTCTGCCGTAGACAATGCAGCACTGACGACGAGACAAAAAGCCACGACAGCAAACAACAAACGAGACCTTACCGAACTGCTCCGGCTCATACATGAGACGGCGACGAAAATGGCCGAAGCAGCGAACGTACAAAAGAACATGAACATGACAGTCAAAACGGGAATTAAGACAATCCTCGAGACTGTGGACATCGCGCTGCACACGCAGATGGACACAGCTTCGGGAGAACGTCTCCCAGACAGCAACAACACAGGAACGGCAATGGACAGCAACGACGAGACGCCACGAACGAAACGAAAACGTTCGCCGACCGGAACAACGCCGGAGTCCTCCCAAAAGAGACCTCCGACAATGGGACCGCCTAAAGACTGGCAGACTGTGACACGGAAAGACAAGACAAAAAAGAAAACAGACACAACAACCCGAGCTGACGGGAGCGGCCCGGCCCCCCGGAAAAGGGGAAAGGCTGTTCTCGTCAAACCGGGAACGGACATGACGTACTCGGACATAGTACGGAAGATACGGTCGACGGTGGATCCGAAGAAGAGTCACGTGCAGGTGACGACTCTGAGGAAGACCAAAAACGGTTTGTGCTTGCTGAAGCTACAAGCGGATGCAAGCAAGCCGGACAAACGCGACGAATTTGAGCGACAAATACAGGACGCAATAGGGGAAGCGGGCAGCGTCAGGGCTCTGACCTCCAAGGTTCAACTGGAGATCATGGACCTGGATTGCGTTGCGACTCCAGATGACGTGACGGACGCTCTGAGACGAGAGACGGGACGAGACGTGGACTTCCGAGTTCACATTTTCGGTCCGAACCGTGCCGAGCAGTACATGGCGGTCTGCGAACTCGATTCGCGGGAAGCCGATGCGCTGCTTCGGCGCGGCCGGATCGGAATTGGCTGGGTGCATTGCCGCGTTCGGAAACGACTGACGGTGACGAAATGTTACAGGTGCCTGGGCTTCAGCCATGTGAAGGCCGAATGCAAAGGCACAGACAGGACGAAATGCTGCCGCAAGTGCGGCGCATCCGGACACCACGCGACGGACTGCAGAAACAAACCGGTCTGTCCACTGTGCTCCGAGGCCGGGCACAAGGACATAGCGCACCTTGTCGGAACCGGCAGGTGCGCCATGTTCCGAGCCGCGCTGGAGGAGTGCAGGAAGCAGGCCGGAAGACGGACAGAGTAATTCAGGGAATCCTGAACCGAAGTAGGACCACAGACATGCTCCTACCACAGATAGCAGACGAACACGACGCGGACATCCTGATCCTGTGTGAACCATACAGGAGAAGGACGACTCAGACGTACATCACGAATGAGACAGAGACCACAGCTATCTGGGTAAGGGGTGCCACCCAATCCCGAGTCTCTAACCGCGGTGTCGGGGACGATTACGTCTGGGCTAGAGTCAGCGCTGTCACTTATATCAGCGTCTACTTGACACCCAACTGCACCGCGGCCGAGTTCGAGAGGAAGGTGGCACTGCTAGAAGACGGTATCAGGGACCTGCCCGGGGATGTCATCGTCGCGGGGGACTTCAACGCGAGGGCGATCGAGTGGGGAATGACGGAAACGAACCGACGCGGACGACTACTGCTGGAGATGGCCGCAAGACTGGACCTAGCAGTGGTAAATACGGGAAACACGCCGACGTACAGACGACCAGGGTTTGGAGACTCCATCCCGGACGTGACGCTGACGTCGGACGGTATCCTGTCACGGCTGAGGGGGTGGCGGGTGGTCGAGGACTATACAGCCAGCGATCACCAGTACATCACCTTCGAAGTGGCAGGACGGACAGAAACGAGACGAACGAGAGCCCACCAACCCCCGCGGTGGAACCTTGACAGACTGGACGGACGTAAATTTTTTGAGGAGTTGATGGCAGCACCAGCTCCGATGACGAAAATTCCCCCCGAGCTGACTGGCCGGCAAAGGGCGGAGAGACTGACAGACGAGACGGCCAAACTAATAGACGGTTTATGCAACAGCACAATGCCGAAACGACGACAGACACAGAAAAGACGACCACAATACTGGTGGACGGACGAGATCGCCGAATTGCGCAGGATTTGCCTGGCAAATCGGCGACGAATGACGAGGGCTGGGGGCGGACCCGAAAGGGAAAACCTCCAGGCCATATACAAAACAGCACGGAAGACGCCGACGAAAGCAATACGGGACAGCAAGACGCGATGCTGGAGGAAGCTCTGCGAGGAGGTGAACGAGGACCCCTGGGGAACTGGTTACAAGATTGTGACCGGCAAACTAGGTGCCCGAGTTCCACCAGAACTCAAAGACGCCGAAACAGCAGGACGGATTGTTGACGGATTGTTTCCGACGCACCCGATACGGACGAACGTGACGGACGACGCTGACGTGCCGGCGCCCCCCGTCTTTGTCGCTGAGGAGCTCACCAGAGCAACGAAGGCGATGAATACTGGTAAGGCGCCGGGACCAGACGGAGTACCGGCTGAGATCCTCCGGCTCGTGGCTCGCCTACGGCCGGAGATACTTCTCGACCTGTACAACACGTGCTTGACGACAGGAACGTTCAGCGATCGGTGGAAAGAGGCGAGGCTCGTCCTTATCCCGAAAGGTAAGGGCGACCCTAACACGCCCTCGGCCTACCGACCGTTGAGTTTACTTGACACGATAGGTAAACTCTACGAACAATTACTGAGACCGAGACTGACGGACGAGATGCAGGACGGAGGGGGTCTCTCCGACCTGCAGTTCGGTTTCAGGAGGAGTCGATCGACGATTGGAGCAATCCAAAAGGTGGTCGACTCTTTCCTGGAACTGGACAGACACTGCCACGCAGCCCGACCTATCGTGCTGCTGGCGACACTGGACATCAGGAATGCTTTTAACTCGGCCAGGTGGGTGGATATCTTGGAGGCGCTGAAAAGCAACTTCGGGATCCCACCTTACTTGGCTCGGGTTGTGGAGGATTACCTGAAAAACAGACGTATAACGTATGAAACGATCGAAGGACAGGTAACGAGACAGGTCACCGCTGGGGTTGCCCAGGGGTCGATACTGGGACCTGACTTCTGGAATGGCTTATACGACAGCTTGCTTCGGCTGGAGATGCCGCTCGGAGTGATCCTCGTCGCCTACGCTGATGACGTAGCGGCGGTGACTACAGAGCGATCTCCGGAACTAGCACAGTTGAAGTTGAACCAGACCATGAGACGAGTAGGACGTTGGATGACGGACCACGGACTGCAACTCGCAACGGAAAAGACGGAACTGACGCTTCTTACGAGAAGACGTATACAGACGATACTGCCCATGACAGTGGGGACATTCGAGACAGAGACCAAGGGGGAAGTCAAGTACCTTGGGGTAACCCTTGATACGAAGATGACCTTCTGGCCTCACATACAGAAGACGGCCCAGAGGGCGGCAGAGAGGATAGCGTCCTTGAGCCGCCTGATGGCAAATACGACGGGACCGAGACCGGGGAAACGGCGACTGTTAATGGCGACAGCTCACTCGATCCTCCTGTACGGTGCGGAGATCTGGGCAGACTCCCTGAAGACAAAGAAGTACTGCAAGACGATGACGATGGTACAGCGGCAAGGAGCGCTGCGAATCGCTTGCTCCTACCGGACAGTCTCTGCACAAGCTGTTCTGGTGGTGGCGGGCGTAATTCCCGTGGATCTCCTTGCGTTTGAGCGTAAGAGGATCTACGGGAGCAGCGCAGACATAGGACGGAAGAACGCGGCAATTGCCGAGCGCGAAAGGACGATAGACACTTGGCAAGGACGGTGGACAAACGGAAACGATGGTAACTGGACGAGACGACTTATACGGGACCTGAGGCCGTGGCTCGGAAGGAAGTTCGGGGACGTGAATTTTTACGTTACCCAGCTCTTGACGGGGCACGGTTACTTCCGACGGTACCTCCACAGAATGAACAGAGTACGGACACCTGACTGTAAGTACTGTGGACATGAACGAGACGACGCGGAACACACGTTTTTCGTGTGTGACCGCTGGACGAGACAGAGACAAGAACTGGAAATAACAGTTGGCAGTATTACCCCGGAGAATATCGTCGGGGTAATGCTGCACGAACCCGAATGGTGGCGCTTAGTCGCCACCTACACGGAAACGATACTGCGACGTAAGAACGCGGACGGCTGCTTGACGGATGACTGAGTAGACGGAGTGACGCGACGTTACGATAACGGTGGGACAGAACGGACGAACGAACACAGACAGAACCCCCAGTCCGAAGTAATATCAACATAGTCCCTGGCTGGGGGGAAGGACAACAAGGAGGTAGCGGTTTTAGTGGGTAGGCCTGTTTTTTTTTTGGGAGTCCCACATACCCATGTAGTCCGTAAGACTACATGGAATCCGTAAAAAGGATTTCCGCAACTCCTTGGTAAAAAAAAAAAAAAAAAATATATATATATTGCATTATACTGTCACGTCCCGCGTGCGTTAGGGCACATCCGCGGGGCGTGACGACGCTCTTGAGACTTGGCAACGGAGCGACCTTGGCTCGACCTCTGTGCGTCGCCTCGTGCCGTCGCGAGTTGTGGGCCTCGGAATCCGCTGGCTCAGCATCGCCTGACCCGGGTTCCGAGGAGGAATATCCTTGGGTGCGACCGGGGTGCTGACGACGCGAGAATATCATGCCACGACGATCGCTTTCGAGCAATCGTCGCCGTGGCTGTTATTCTCGGCCTTAGTTCCGTTTGATCTTCTCAGACACTCGGTCGTCCCCACGGATAACTCCGTAAGTTAGCCACTCGCGGCGGTTAAGTAAAACCTGAAATAAAGGTGAAACCGCACAGAGGTCGTCAGCCTAACTTTCGTTAATAACGCGAAGTGAGCAACGCACTGCCTCTTGCCTCACGAACGTTCTGTTGCCGAGTCTTGCAGACTCTTGTGTGCACCCCCTATCAATCTTCTCTCACTTTTTCATATTCTTTCGTTATTTCCCTTCGGTGTGTGTGTGTAAGCGTGTGTAACCACCGCGCGTCTGTTGTAGCGCGGTGCTGCGGTGTGCAGGAGTGGAAAAAGGGAGGGGAGAATTGTCCTCTGTTCATGTTCTATGTTTCTCTCTATTTTCTTACTGTTCAATAAATTTGCAATTACAACCAATAAATTGTCCGACTTATATTGACACCTTGAGCGTTCCCGTCAATTCTCCCCGGGGCCCGTACGGGACCATAGGCGAATCTAAAATCTCAGGAAATCCTACGCTTCACGTAGGTTGGTGGCAGCACTAAACATAGACCATCTGAAATAATATCTGAAATAATAACCATCATCGTTCGTCCCTTCCGGACGTAACAATACATTAATTATAATAAAATATTTATTATAATATATTTTATTATTTATTAATACATAAAATATATATTATATAATAATACGAGTTATGCGTAAGCCAGGAGCTGGTATTGCCCCCGCTGTCCGCACATTCTCTGTCTCTCTCGCTCGGCGACGCGCAAGAGAGGGGGTAGCCGCGTTCAGCGTACTGTGTGACAGGAGAGCCCAGAAATGTATACCAGGCCTGCAAAGGCCGTAAGTCCGAACGTAAACATGCTCAACTTACGCCTCTCTGTCTCTAAGAAATGAAATTTATCGTAAAGCGTTCGGTCTCAATTCTTTAAAGAGACATATCTCGGGAATGGCTGAATGGATTTACTTCCAACAAAGACCAATGGAAAGGGAAAAATCGAAAAAAAATTCTCACCAATTTTTAGATTTTTTAATAATAAGGTTTGTCCGCAAGCGCCGTTTGAAAACTCTGTGACGTCAAAAATCGGCATATTCGCGTATATAAGAGTGCGGCAGGGCTCGCGCTGGCTTTTTCTTTACGCGCTGCTGATTTTCCTTTTAATACTTGGCGTCGAGCGGCTACCGCGTCTCTTGATATGAAGTAAAAAACTCATCACAGAAGTCTTCAGTTGCTCATTTATGGATAGATTTTAAATTGCTGTCTTCAAAATTTATTGCGCAGATACATTGAATCGCAGCAGATACCTGCGAACTCTGAAATTTCTGTGCATAAATATGTGTGTTAAGTATCACCCCCTATCTTTGATTATGAGAATGAGTAATAGAACTTGGTTTAGCAAGTTTTAAAGTATTTCTTTTTAAATACTATTCAAGTTTGTATTACTGCGGTATGAAGCGAATACCTCCAAACTTTCATATTTTTGTGTCGCAGCATGTGTGCCAATCATTTAAATTTTCTACTCCAACCGTAACATGTAATCTCAAAAATTCATCAAAAACGTCTTCAGCTTTTCTAAATTCCTAAATTTTCCGTTTTCTATTTTATTCTGAGTTTTTAAACTTTTAAATTCATTCCTGAATTCTCCTGAAATTGTTTTTCTCCAAAACCAATGCAGATACCTTAAACGTCTTTGAATTTTATTGCTCTGTTGAATTAAGTACGCTCAGTTTTTTTTGCTTCTTTGAGTTCTAACATAATAAATGTTTCCGGGTGCCTTTTTTCAGCAACTATCAAACTGTAGAAAATTGGATCTCAGCGGCCACTTGCAAACTTTGGAAATATATTTCATCGGAGACACGTTTTGAATGACACGAAAATGTCTAGATTCAGAATGCAAAAGCAACATTTGAAAAGGGCCAATTCTGTTGGATTTGTTGTGTCTTGAATTTGATCTATCTCTCCTCTTTTCCGTTCTTTTTCCTAACGTTATCAGCCGAAAATCATATCTCGGCCCGCAACACGCATTGCTCCATGCTCTTGAGTTCCCAATGGACGAAACATATTAGAAGACAAGGAGAAAAATCACCAAAGTCCAAGAATAAACCTCTATCGAAATATTTCCAGTACAATTTCGACGAAAAATAGGTCTTTTTCGTGAAAACCAACGTTATACGCCGAAAATTATAAACAATTCATAGAAATTTAAACTAAAATCTTATAGTCATCTGAACATAAATAAGGATCTTTTGAGAAAAAAGACGTGATATCAAACCATAAACAAACCATAAACGGAAAGTGATGGGCCGGACAAGTATTTTTAACACATATTTAAACATAATTTGTATCGATTCAATCGACGTCGAATTTTGTGAATAATACCAGAGGATCCTGAAAGTCTGAGAAGAATCGATTTTCTTATAAGTCTCTGCCACCATAGAGTAAGAAATGGCTAGCTTGCATGTGATTCTTTTGGATTTGAAAGCTTCTTAGAACAATTCAATAATGTCAAAATTTGGAGTTACTAATAAAATACTTGTCCACCGATTGATATCATAAATTTTAGTACTTCACGTAATTCAAATGGTAACTTTTTTCAATTCATTAGAAAATACTTGGCCTCGAATTGATATAATAAATTTTAATGTTGCATGTAAATTAGATGGAATTTTTTTCAATTGATTTAGCTGTTCGAATCAAATAAGAAGAATGAGGCATCGGTTTCCAAAATAATTTCAAGGGCGATTTTTCGGTTTATTATTTTTTACTTGTTATTTGATTCTTTTGACACTTTAAAAAATAGATGCAGATTAGTTTTTTTTTTAATATAACGTTTTTTCAAGATTTGTAATTTTTTTTCGAATTGTTCTGTATTTTTTTTTATGAAATAATTTTTTTTACAATTAAAAAAAAATTTTGTTTAAAGTTTTTTTTATGGGTGGAATTATCAGCAAACGAGGGACCATCAATGTACTTGTCCCAAGCTTTTTTTCCCCTAGGGTTTTATTTTCTCCCTAATTTTTCACCATCGAATTTTATTTCCGGAATAATTTCTAATCATGAGTAGATCCATGATAGAATGGACGAACTCGGAATAGATTGTACTGGATGTAGGATCCAGATTGAGTGAGTGTGATAGTGTGCGTCGATTCGTGACTTTTTCTCTTCGTTGTCGTTTCGTATCGCGATTTCCCGAAATACATTCTCATCGTATGAATTTGATAATAAGGTCGCTTCCCGAATATTGTAAAAGTAACGTGAAATTAAAGATTGTGTAAAACATCGGAATATTTGGTGTCTTAGTGAATTATTCTCGGAGTTACCCCGCCCTTCCCGCTGAATCAAGCCGGTCAGCTGTTCAACTTTTTTTAAGTCGAGTCGCTTAGCAATTGGCGCCCAAGGAATTAAATTCAAATAAAAATCGACAATAGAAGAAGTTGAATTTTGTGGCGTTGGAAAAATCGGTCACAATATATATTGTATATACGAGGTTATATATTGTAACGAAACGCTCTTGCCGACCTGGCCTGAACGCCGCCACGCGTCGGTTCGAGCAACCTTAATAATAAGGAGCAGGTATGAAGAAAACGCGGACACTGTGAATTTTGGTAAAATATAAAAATAATCAATTTTATTCAATTATTAGACCGAATTTTGACAAAAATAAAAGAAATTTTGCGCCTTGGCTTGCTAATTCGAAAACAATTTTGTGTTTTTTGTTTTTAAACTGTCTTGCTTTGTTTAATCGGATCTGGCGAGAAAAAGACCCGAAAGACCCGAAAACGTTGCAAATTCTCTGTCTGAGATAATTTTTTAATTTCTCAATTTTCGGAATTTGATTGTACAAAAATAATAATTAGAAATAAAACAATTTTAAATTAAATGGTCGCGTTCGTTCTAAACTCTCGATAAAAAAGCTCTCGATTAGATGCTTCGTGCTATAATTCGTTTGACGCGGTTTTTCCGATGTCCTGTTACGCTCGCTTTTGAAATCAAATAAGAGTATTTCTTACTGTTACAATTTTGAATTTCTTTTTTGGATATAAATTCTAGTGTTATCTATCGCCTCTTGGATGATTATTTTATTAAATGGATCTAGATCTCCCTACCTGGACCACCTCGGACAATGTTTTTCAAACGAGAATTTAATTTTTGATAATAGGATAATTTTTTAATCCTTCTCAACAATAAGAAAGAAATAAAGTGTGAAAAGGTAGGAAGTAGACCGCGGGCTATGGAATCGAAACGTCGCCGAATCTTTCCGAGAGTCCGAGCATCTACAGGGTAGAGGTAACTTCCCGTCCACGTGTTATGGGATCGAGACGTCACCGAATCGATCCGAGAACTCCGTGCAACGGAAAGCCGGAAAATTTTTTAGAGGTTGGGTGCGGACCCTGGATTATGGGATCGAGACGTCGCCGAGTCGCTCCGAGAATCCAGGCATCCAAGGAAAATAGGCAATTCACCGTCCACGGGCTATGGGATCGAGACGTCGCCGAGTCGATCCGAGAGTCCGCGCTACGGGAACCCCAGAGATTTTGAGGATAGGTTGATTATTATTGAGGTTGTTGGTGTACTAAGAGAGGTCCGAGTCGATTCTTTAGCCAGGGAGAACTGTCTGCCGAGTGAGTCGCGCAGCGCTTCTTATACCCGTGTCCCCACCATAAAATTCTCGAGCGCCGAGAATCTCAGCTTTCGATCGGTTCTGCGCATCTTTCTGTAACGCCTACTCTGATTGGCCCGTTGCCATGATTCACGCTCGCCCGTTGGTCGAGCGGGCTAACATACGATGCGCGGACTACCGCTTTTTATGATTTTCAGCTTTGTATGGTTTTTAATAACAAAAACTTCAATTGGATCAATTATTACTGAATTTCTTCTTCAATTTGGCATTTTTACTTCGTTTAATGCGATTTGATTAATTACAATCGCGAAAAGTCACGTACGCGGTCCTATAGCCCATCGACGCTCTCCCCGCGCATGCGTCGTAGTCGCTTTTGACATTTTTCATTGTGATCAGTTTTTATGTTATTAATTTGACTTATGATCATTTTTCTTAAACTCGTGTTATTTTTCTGAGAATTTTGATCGTAATTACGTGCTCGGGCGACTTGAAATAACAAAAATGTAAAAAGAATTAAATTCGATAAAATACAACGCGGCGAAGTTTAGAGCGGTGCCGGTTGCCCCACTCGGGCTCATGCCTACCGGCCTAAGATGGCCGGTGTTTCGTCACAATATACGAGTTCCTTTTGATAGCTGTTTGGTAATGAACCGGACGGGGTTTGACGTTACGAAGTGCTCGACAAATGTACCAAACGTTCGAATAGTTAGTAAATAATATAAGTAAGTTAAATCAGTTTATCAAAAATAGGTCTGGAAGTTGTGATGAAAAACGTTAGTCAACCTATAACTTCAAATTTTCTTTTCGCGATCAAAATATTATGGTTGATAATTATCAACCATAATATTTTTTATTATCAACTTTTATTAATTATAATTAATATAATTATAATTAATAAAAGTAGAACACACGGTACTGTTAGTATGATGTTAGAAAATTCAATTGAATAAATGTTTTCTAATTTATTTCTCGTGTCATCATTATTTTTAATCATTCCCATATTTTGCTTCCTAATCAGTTTGGCTCTGCCCTCTCCGATCCTTGTTTTCACTCTATTAGTTTGTAGCGGATTGATACATATTCGTTGCCTGATATGTGTCCTATGATTTTCTACTACTTCTTCATGCTGATTGAGGTAACATGATTCAAGAGGTTTCTAACCAAGATCTTCAATAGCACATTTTGTACATCAGATTTTTGAAAAAATTTCTGGTCTAAGTATAAGTGTAGTTATTCTTTATCCACTTGGTCTATTGAGTGATAAATTTGGAAAATTGTTCCAAAAAGTCTTTGGAGGCTTGTTTTGCTGATGATATGAAAAGTCGTATCTTCGGAATGCAGTAAGCAAACACAAATTTTGACAACAGAACTTATGAAATAACATGTATGTTGAGTATTCCCACTTTGCAGACCGCAAATGTGGAATTATTAGTGAAAAGATTCATTACAATAAGTCTACAGTTGCTCAGTTTTGGATGCGATCAAATATAATGCCTGCCAACATCCATGGAAACATACAGAATTTCTAAATGTAATGTGCGCTATATGTCATTTTAATTCATTACTATATTCATTACAAAAGTCTTCAGTTGCTCATTTATGGAAATTGCTGTCTTCAAAATTCATTGCGCAGATACATTGAATTGCAGCAGATATCTGGGAACTTAAGAATTTGTGTGCATAAATATGTGTGCTAAGTATCATCCCCCGTCTTTGATTATGGTAATATGTAATAGAACTTGGTTCAGCAAGTTTTAAATCCATCGACAAAAAAAACTTAGAAACCGATGCCTCATTCTTGTTATTTAATTCGAAAAGCTAAATCAATTGAAAAAACATCCATCTAATTTACGTGCAGCATTAAAATTTATCAAGAGACTCGGTAGAGTCTCGGGACAAGTACATTGACAGCCCTGTCGTCTGCTGGCCCGAGGCTCGCCGAGTATACTTTCTCTGAATAAAACGATTCGCGGTGGTGGGGGTAAAACTGGCATGTCATTTTCTAAAATTGCAGAGCTCAGAAGATTTTTTATAAATGAAAAATTGGTTTGAAGACTAATTTTCAAAATCCCTTTCGAATGAGCACGAAACGAACACGATCAGTAGCGTGAATGCTGAGAAAAAACTTTACACAGGCTCAAGATTATGCAAAAGTTACAAACACATTTATGGATTTGCCGTGTCTGTACAGAACACCATCAAAGGCCGCTTGATGCCAGCTATAACCCATTTCTATGGAAGCTCGAGTCCCGGGATCTCGGCTGCAGAAATAATGAGTTGTGATTGGTCAGGATACTCGCTGTACCGTTCCAGCGGAATAAAGTTTATGAATATATACCTATACAGGGTGTCCCATTTTAATCTTAAACCTGACTTTTCTCGGAAAATATTGGTCGGATCAAATATTGTGTGAAACAAAACTTTTAGGGGTTGAAGGGGGACGTATGATAAAAATTGGTTTGTGGATCCAAAATTCAAAATGGCGGCGTTAGAATGGCCGACATGTTTTTTTCAAATGGAAACATAACTTTTTTTCATCACCAAAAAATTTTTCAGCGCAAAACCAAAAACTTTTGTTGAAAAATTTTTTTGATTAAGTTCATATTTTTCAAGAAGAACATCATTTTCAACTATTTTAGAGGTATCCAGGATGTACCGCGAAGAGATCTTTAACGTACCAAGTGCAAGTGCGTTTGCGTGTAAGGAGCATATCAACGATTTTGTTGGGACTGAAATCAGCCATTGTTGCTAATTTTCAGAATTTTCCTCTAATTTAAGAACTTTTAAAAATTTCGAGAATCAAGAATTTTTCTCTGATTTCAGAACCTTTACAAATTTTCGATTTCGTATTTTGCTAATAGCTGCGAAGTGAGAAGATAAACGTTTCAATCGATTTTTCATCCGTGGGCGATCACAATGACTTTTAAAATAAAAAATTCTTCTCTGATTTAAAACTCTAAAGTAAGAGAACTACGCAAAGTCAGACTACGTCAGTACTACCAATGATGTTTTCTTTAATCTCTTACAAAGTGAACTTACCTTTAATCGTACGCGAGGCTTACGCTTAAAGATAAGTACACGCAAACGAGGCTTACGCTTAAAGATAAGTTCACGTAAGCGAGACTTACGCCTACTTTTGAGTTGTAAATCACAGAAGAATTTTTTATTTTAAAAGTCATTGTGATCGCCCACGGATGAAAAATTAATTGAAACGTTTATCTTCTGACTCCGCAGCCATTAGCAAGAGACGAAATCGAAAATTTGTAAAGGTTCTGAAATCAGAGAAAAATGTTTGATTCTCGAAATTTTTAAAAGTTCTTAAATTAGAGGAAAATTCTGAAAACTAGTAACAATGGCTGATTTCAGTCCCAACGAAATCGTTGATATGCTCCTTATTTTAGGGAGGTGTCGGGGCAATTACTTCCGAGCTGAAAATTTGTATCGACGTGAATATCCTGATCGTCGTCACCCATCACGGCAGACAATCCGAACCCTTGAGCAGCGAGCGAGGGCAGGTCGGATGATCCGCCACCGTCGACATTTCCCAAACGTCAATAATTTTGGTGGATTGCATGAAGCCCGAAACATGGCTATTTTAGCCATGATAGCAATTGATCCTCATTTGAGTGCTAAAGTGATCTCGGAACGACTGGGGTTTCCCAAATCGACAGTGCACCGTGTATTGAGAGGTGCAAAACTTCACCCGTACCGACTACAATTCCACCAAGACACTCCTAATCCAGATCCGTTGCGAAGGGTGGCGTTTTGACGGTGGGCGTTGAGACAAATCGAGCGATCCAGGGACTTTTTTCGATACGTTATGTTCAGTGATGAATCCACTTTCAACAACCGTGGTCAAGTGAACCGATGAAACTTTCGGTATTGGTCTGATCAGAATCCACATTGATTGAGACAGATCGATCACCAGCATCGATGGAGTTTGAACGTATGGTGTGGTATTGTGAAAGTAGTAGGTGGTGCACTATGGCGACCCCCACTCCTATCCCCACTCCTTTCCCCCACTAGGCCGAGCGGCCGGCGTTGTGGGCGAGAGGTTTGCGGGTGTGCGGAGGGGGTGTGAGCGTGTCGTCATAGTGCACCATCGTTTTTTCCGGTGTATATTTTTTTATTTTATATTTGTAAAAAATATAAAATAAAAAATCTCTCTTTCTCTATACATATTAATTTTATTTTTAAAATGGATAAAAAAAATTAAAAAGAAAAAATAAAAAATAAAAATAAAATAAAATAAAATAAAAAATATATATTGAAAAAACTCACCGGGGTGACGCGTCTCTCTCTCTCCCCGATCCAGGCTCCACGACGCTGTCTCGCGCACCATTGTTTTTCACGCGCGCGCACACACACACACACACACACACACACACACACGCGCGCGCGCGCACGCACGCACGCACGCACACGCACACGCACACAATCTATTCCTCGGCACCGGCCGGGGTGTCGACAGCGTCGACGAAGCCGTCGTCGTCGCCCACCTCGTCGTACCCGTGATAGCCGTCGGGTACCAGCAGCTCGTTCACGAGTACACCCCCGAGATCCCGGCCGTCCTCAGCAAACAGCAGGACGCTCAGGGGGTGCCGTGTAGGAGGGCTCATGACGATAGCCGTAAGAGGCCCCTCGCACAACGCCTCCACCTCGTGGATCGTATAATAGTATTCATCCAAGTAGGCGAGACCGTGGAGGGAGCACTCTATCATGAGCGCTGGTATCACCTCTAATGCTGGTGAGGGGTGGTAGAGGTAGCCTAGATCGTAAAAGGCACTCTCGCCGCGATCTACCAGATACACCTCAACATAATCACAGCTATCACGGTAAACAACCTCCCCACGGTACGCGATATACGAGCCCCGCGGCACCACCACACAACTCGCGCCCGGCGTCGCCTCCTCTCTTTGGACGGGCCGGCCCAATCTCCTGTCTATAAAATCGTTGTGCAGCAACGACACCACGTGCAAATAAAGCTGCTCTAGTGCGTCGGTACGCACGTAGAGCGACGCAACACTCAGCAGCCGTATCACCCGACACGTGAACGCCACGCCGAGAAACCCGTAATCCCGGTAACGAGGATACATTTTGAGGGAAAAACAAAAAAAGAAAAAACTTGTAGACGGACAGAATATAAGAGTGACCGGGACGAGATACTCGCGCGCGATTCTATTGAAGACTGATGGGCGAAGAAGGCTAAGACGTTTATGCAAATACGTGCTTATGATGAGCACATCATTGCAGGGGTAAAAGAAGGACAGGAGGGGCCGAAAAACAGCTGACACCTCGGCCCGATGCAGTCATCCTCGTATACGGGGCAAAGGATTCACACATGCCCTCTCGCTCACTCTCACGCTTAGATAAGGCCGCTCGCGAGGCGCGATGCCTCGCGAGAGCTTGAGGTATTCGCTGCTTCATCAAAACTGCACGTGGCTGCAATCTCGACGACGTACACCCTCTTACTCGCTCTCGTGCTAACATACGCGTCAACGTATACGCTCTCGCTCGCTCTCTCTTGAGATGCGGTACCTCGCGCTCACCGGGCACAGCCTCTAAGCAGGCGGGGGAGTACGTCATCGTAGCATTGACCTTAAGTCATAGCATCGCGCTGGTTCTTTAAGCAACAGCCAGCAACGATGGCATATACCGTCTCGCTCGCTCCAACGTCATGATACATCCTCTTTCTCTCTCGTGAGGCACAATACTCGAGCATTTGAGAGTCGTGGCAATGATAGCGCATGCTATCTCGCTCGCACCCGTGTCGTGATAAAGCCTCTCGCTCGCTCTCTCATGAGATGCGAGGCCCTGCGCTCTCGCGACGCCGTCGTGCAGCGTCATCAGAATTGCACGTGCACCGGCCGAGCGCTCCAGAGCTGTAACGAGGATAGAGCACAGCCTCTCGCCCACACCTGGAGACATGATACATTTTCTCGCTCACTCTCTCTCTCTCTTGTGAAGCGCACGAGCGCGAGAGCAGCAGCAACAGCATATGCCCTCTCGCTCACACTCGCGACACCGTGCATTCTCTCACGCGCTCTTTCGCTAGATGTAGAGGTACAGTGCTTCAGAGTTGTAGCAGTGATACCATATACCGTCTCGCTCGCTCTCATCACACCGATCCTTTAGCGAGCAATCCTCTCTCTCGCTCTCCCGTGAGACGCGATGCTTTATACAGAGCTGTCAAAATTACGCATACGGCTGCAGCCTCTTGATGCCTCTAAACAAACCCCATCGATATATATTCTTTATTATATGATATTTTTGCGGATTCAACCGATTCACTTATGAAGGGCGTATCTCCGAGGGCTAAAGACACAGCTCGGTCTTCGGGAGAAGATGCTATACAGGAGATGGAGCAATATGCTCGGAAATATGCTTGCACAGGCATAAACAAAGCTGTCTCACTCGTGCGCGTGCTTTTTCACGCAAACACCGGGGACCATGCAGAGTACTGTAAAACTTCAGCGACTGCTCCTTTGCTGTCTTGAAAAAAATATCGCTAGCATTTTAATTATGATTCATGAGATATGTCAGTAGCGATTCAACCGTCATATAGAGCGGTATTTAACGATTACCCCTTACAATGTCAGATGAATCAGTGCGTTCTTGTATTTTGAGTCTTTTACGTCTAACAAAACCGCATAGCGCTCAGCTGAGACGTCGGTGTAATGATCTATGGTGTTACGAGCTGCTGCGTTTATCGGGTGATCGACTCGTGAACAGACTTAAATACGTGATCTGGTGGGCCCCTTTACGCGCTCTAGTGGTGGCCTATAACAGAGGCATATTAAGTGGTCAACGAGTGCTGGGTGTTGTGTATGAGGAGCTACAGCGCCGCGGTGTTTTAGAAGCTCCCCGCGTAAGAGGCCTTGTCGATGAAATCAGATGTAAGTACCATTATCTCGATAAATCACTGTTGTTGGCGGTTAGCAATACAGCAGTTATTTTTACCATAGGCTATCGGCAATTTTACGATGCGGGGAGTGACGAAGAAGCGGCTCTCGCTGAGGCGACGAGAGCTGTGGAGGAAACGGATCTAGAGCGTCAAACCGCCCTCTACCGTGCGTATTCAACTCTGTTTTGAGGTTATTATCCTCGATTTTCGTTTTTAGACATAAAAACTACTGGGCGGTATTTTTTCAGAACCGCTGCATGAGGAGGGGGTAGGGGAAGAACCTAGAGCGAGCACCTCGGCAGCCCCGGCCGAGCCGATACCGCAGCATTTTACTATAGGATATCGGCAGTTTTACGATGCGGTGA
Organism: Venturia canescens; assembly: GCF_019457755.1. Taxonomy (NCBI): domain Eukaryota; kingdom Metazoa; phylum Arthropoda; class Insecta; order Hymenoptera; family Ichneumonidae; genus Venturia; species Venturia canescens. Next base: position 38,574,241 of record NC_057421.1, read on the forward strand.
GTGACGAAGAAAAAGAGGCTCTCGCTGAGGCGACGAGAGCTGTGGAGGAAGCGGATCTAGAGCATCAAACCGCCCTCTACCGTGCGTATTCAACTCTATTTTGGCATTATTATCCGCGGTTTTCGTTTTTAGATATAAAAACTACTGGAGCGGTATTTTTTCAGAACCGCAGCATGAGGAGAGGGCTGAGGAAGAGCCTAGAGCGAGCACCTCGGCAGCTTCGGCCGAGCCGATACCGCTGCAGCCCGAGTCTGATGACGACGAGGCGTCGACTATTCTCAACCCCTCCTTGATGTTTAGCGATCGGTCTGATATACTGGGTAAGCATAGTCGTGCAATGATAATAAAATAAAAATAAACCGCGTTAATAAACAGAAATTATGAAATAACCCGAACAGCTGTGTACCGGCAAGCCAGAGCAAACGATGACGACGGGGCGATAGCGGGTCCATCGTATCACCACCATCGTCAGCAGGAAGATGACCTCGTACAGCCCGAGAATCAGCTGGGGGTGTATCCGATGGATGCTCGACAGGAGGAGGAGGAGGGGGAGGAGGTGGAGGAGGAGGAGCGTCTAAACGAGGAGCGATTAGAAGCTAGACGCTTCGGCCTATGGTTTCAAGAGCTGATGGAGTGTGATTCAGGTAAAGAAATAATAACGTCTTCTCTCTCTTTCTCCCTCACTCGCGCGCTTTCTCTCTCTTTATCTCTAGCCCTTGCGGTATATACTGGATATGTTTAAAAAGCCTTTATTATATTTACCACAGGGTACTCGTCAGCTGACTCGTCAGCTATCTCGTTATAGGCGTACCGCGATTAGTACGAGGTACACTAAAGTTACAATATGCCTTTTTATCGGCGATCTCTACTCTATAACTCACGCCTTTGTTTGATTACAGATATACAAACGGGCGGGGGAAGAACGCGCAATACACAGGGGAACGAGGCTTTCGGGGATGTGCAACCCCCGGGAGGGCGGATCATCATCACGCACGATACAGCCCGTTATTTCAAACGTTTTCAACTACGTGGTCGGGAGATAACATTGCGTATCCGCCAACCTCACGCTGGCGCAAACGTGACAACATGGCTTGAAGGAGCATTCCGTGATCTTCTGACGCATCTCACGAGTCACTGTGAGGGTGGTGACTACGCGGGGATCTCGTTCTCCGCGAGCTGCTTAGCGCACGGCCCCGTCTGGCTTTCATTCCGTCCTGTCCGCGCCTATACATTTGTAGATATCTGGCAATTAATAACAAACATAGCTCAAAGTGCAGCGTCTCTGGATATTGATGATTCTTTCCATATAAAAGTATGTATCGTTAAAGGTTTGGAGGGTAGGGGGCGAAAAGGTTTGACACACGAGGGCGTTGCTAAAAAATCAATTTTAACGATTCGAAATACCGACAATCTGTGTCTACCGCGCTCGTTAGTAACAGCACGCGCGTACGCGGAAAGGGGTGAGATACGCTCGGGGGCTCTGCATTCTGACAGATTAACGGGTCGCTTCAAAAAGAGGCGGCGCTTGAGCTCACGAGAAGCGCAAATGTTGTTATACAGCCCGCTGGCTGTGGTATGCGCGAAATTGCTATATACCAGAATTATTTGGCTCGTGAGGGGTTAGCTATCGTGGTTTTCGAGTTTTTGACTTTGGGGCGACGCGAAAGACCGGTGTTTGACGGTACACAGACGGTTATGGATACAGTAGGCTCAGTCCGGCACACGTTATACATTCTGTATTATGAGCGGTCGCATCATTTCCAGCCTATCTTGAATCTGCGTGGTGCTGTAGGCAGCTTAAACTTCTGCGCAATCTGTAACGCCCGTTCTCGTCGGGATCATAGATGTTTAAAAAAGAAATGCCCTCGCTGCCTTCAAGCACCGCCCTGCGCTCTGGGCGCAGCTGCCGCGATCAGATGCGAGACATGTAACCGCGATTTTTTTGGGGAACAATGTTTAGAAAATCACAGGGCTATTACCATCCGACGTAAACACAGGGTAAACACTGTTTGCGAGTTTCTTCAGCGGTGCCGTAACTGCTTTCGCGCGATAAGACCTTTAGAGAAAAAGACGCATGTGTGCGGGGAGGGTTTCTGTAAAACGTGTAAATCGCAGCAGCCCTATAATCACCTGTGCTATATGAGGCCTATTCGCGTCAATGAGAGGCCAAAAGAGAACATATTCATATTCTATGCTTTTGAAACGCAGCAGTGTACCCCTGTAAAAGGTGATCCTACAACGCGCGTTCACGAACCGAATCTTTGCGTAGCTCAACGTGTCTGCACCAAGTGCTGCGATAATGCTTCTATAGACGAGCCGTGCGAGCATTGCGGGGATCACGAGTTTATATTTAGGACGAACCCTGTGTGTCAACTTGTGGAGTTAGCCATACAGAGTATGCCGGGCTTCTCTCACATATTTTTAATAGCCCATAACGCCGGTGGTTTCGACGCCCAGTTTATCCTGCGCTACTTCATCGAGGAGAAAAAAACGCAGCTCCCGTCTTTAATAATGAACGGCACTAAAATCATCACAATGCGCGTTGGCAAACTCGTGTTTCTCGACAGCTTGAACTACTTTCACATGCCTCTGAGTGCACTGCCTAAATCTTTCGGTCTAAAAACTGCTCTCGCCAAAGGATCTTTTCCGCATCTGTTCAATAGACCCGAGAATCAAAATTATATTGGGCCGATGCCGCCCGCAGCCGATTACTCTCCCGACACTATGCGCCCGGAGGAACGCGAGCGTTTTTTTGCATGGTATAACGAGTTAAAGAATGCCTCTTATGTATTTAACTTTTCAAACGAGCTCATAACCTATTGTAAAAATGACGTTACGATATTGAGACAGGCCTGTGTGGTTTTCCGGAAAATGTTCAAGGACAGCGGACGCGTTTGCCCGTTTAGCGAAAACACAACAATCGCGTCCGCCTGCTTTCAAATCTTTCGAAAAAATTTTTTAAAACCTAACACGATCGGTATTATACCTACGGGTGGTTACAGATGGGCTCACAATCAGTCAAAAAAAGCGATCTCTTGGCTCGTGTGGATGGAGCATTCTTTAAATCATCGTATCATTCATGCAGGACGCTCGCGCGAGTTTAAATTGCCTCAAAATTTATTAGTAGACCGTTACTACGAAACACCTGATTCAGCCCACGTGTTACAGTTTCACGGTTTCTATTGGCACGGGTGTTTGAGCTGTTTCACTGTAAACAGAGACCGTGTACAAAGCGACGGTGATACACTGAACGAGCGTCTCGAGAGAACAAACGCTATATCGCAGAGAATCCGCTCAAGCGGCTACACGTTAACCGAGATTTGGGAGTGCGCGTATGACCGGATGATAAAAACAGATTTAGAGATGAGCGCTTTTGTGAGTGATCACCCTCTGGTTCGAGCGGAGCCTCTCAATCCGCGCGATGCTTTTTTCGGTGGTCGCACGGAAAACATGGTCACTCTGTACGACGTGAAAGACGGGGAGCAGATACGATATGTTGACGTTTGCTCTTTGTACCCATACATCTGCAAGTACGGCAAATATCCGGTGGGCCATCCAACGGTATACGTCGGCGACGAGTGCAGGGCGCTGACAGGTCCCGAAAATAATATCAGTCTTTCCCGCGTCGAGGGCCTTGTTAAATGTACAGTGCTTCCACCGCAAAATCTTTATCATCCGGTGCTGCCGGTGTGAATGCATCAGCGCCTGTTATTCGGGTTATGTCGTAGCTGCTGCGAAACAATGAACCAGGTCCTCATGAAGACCCCGCGGAGCGTGTATTTAGCGGTACTTGGGTAGTGGATGAATTGCGAAAAGCTATTGCGTGCGCGTATAAAATATTAACCGTGAGCGAGATTTGGCAGTATAAGATAACGCAGTACAACCGCGATACACAGGAGGGGGGCCTTTTCACCGGGTACATAAACACTTTTCTTAAAATCAAACAAGAGGCTAGCGGTTGGCCCGAGGGTTATACAGATGACGAGGCTGCCCAAGAGCGTTATATAATTGCTTTTAAGACAGCCGAAGGGGTTCAGCTGGAGCGGGGTGCGGTAGCGAAAAACCCGGGGCTGCGCTCGGTAGCCAAACTTTGTCTAAACTCCTTTTGGGGTAAATTTGGACAACGCGAAAATTTACCACAAACAGAAATAGTGTCGACACGCGAAAAACTTATGGAGTTGCTAAATAGCCCCGAGCACGAGATCACTGGTATGCTACCTGTTAACAACCAGGTGCTGTATGTTAATTATACGAAAACCGATGATGCTGTAATACCGTCTAATATAGCAAATACTGTCATAGCTGCATACACCACAGCCCAAGCCCGTTTAAAACTTTACACCTATCTCGAACCGCTGGGTAAGCGTGCTCTGTACTGCGACACCGATTCCGTTATTTATGTCACGAGAAAAGAGCCTGGAGAGTATGAACCGCCAACGGGTCAATTGCTAGGGGATTTAACCGACGAGCTAAGCTCTTACGGCGAGGGCAGTTACATTAAGTCTTTCATCTCAGGCGGCCCTAAATTTTATTCTTTCATAGTTAATACGCCGAGCGGCGCGGAAAGCGAGGTTTGCAAGGTTAAAGGCATAACGCTGAATTACGCAAACAGCTCGCTGATAAATTACGAATCAATACGGTCATTTATAATAGGTGAGAGAGAAAATCCTGTTGTACTACAGTTTGATTCAATACGTCGTACACCGTTCCACCAGGTTGTCACACGACCCGAAAAGAAATCGTGCATGCCTCTGAGCGTCAAGCGAAGACGTGATGGCGAATACGGCTCGCTCCCTTACGGCTACAAATAACCGTTTATAAAAACTCTCGCTTTAAACATTGTTAAGCAGCGTTGTAAAATATCTATGTTATTACTGTAAAATATATATACTGTTACCGGAAAATAAAAGCTCTATACATGTTTCAACTGCTCGAATTCATTATATTATACTGCCCCGCAGGAAACGTGGTCATTCGCGCAGATGGATGTACGGTGGAAGCATCCCTGGACCTCAATGATCTGTGGTCCCACAGGCTGCGGTAAAACGTACTTTGTAAAAAAGTTTTTAAAGTTTATTTCACGGATGAACAGTGAGCCGTTTGAGAGAGTCATTTTCTATTACTCCGAGTAGCAGTCAGCGTACACGGAGTATGGTGAATCAATAGAGTTCCACGAGGGTCTACCTCAGAGTGCTGATTATGCTAACGACCCTCGCGCAAAACTTCTCATAATCGATGATTTGATGCGCGAGGCGTCTAACAACAATGTTGTGGATCTTTTCACCAAAGGCAGTCATCATAAAAATCTGAGCGTTATTTTTATTACGCAGAACTTATTCCATCAAGGACACGGCCAGCGAGATATCTCGCTGAATGCCAACTATATAGTGATTTTCAAAAATCCCCGTGATCGTGCTCAAATTCAGTATCTCGCGCGACAGGTGTATCCTGAAAACCCTCGTTTCCTACAGGAGGCGTACCACGACGCAACAGCCAAGCCACACTGTTATTTGCTACTCGACCTGAAACAATCGACGCCTGACAACTGTAGATTCCGTACCTGTATTTTTCCCGACGACCCCCATCATTTTGTCTACGTACCGCGGAAAAAGTTTAAAAGCGGATGCAATGCTGGTGAATTACCAGTTCAGCGCATGTAATGGCGCCCAAAGGGCTATCGTACTGTGATAAATGCATGATCGTTTTGAGCGCACTTCAGCGAGCTAACAAGATAACGCAAGGACCCAACACCTGTGGAAACACCTCCCACCCTTATTATTGTATGCGTGTGGTATATTCTTAAAGGCACCGCTACCCCCCATCCCTATAGGTCGAAAAAATCGGCTAAAAGGGGCGATACGTCGAGAGGTTAGACAATTTGACACGCGTAATGGAGCGAAACGGTGCACCGCTCTGTAAAAAGCACGTGACGATACTACGGGCTCTTCAGTATCTCAATAAAGAGCAGCGCGAGGCTGTCCTGCGTAAAGCGGACCCAAGCATCGTCCGCTGTATCTGCGAGTGTGCCTTGAACGTTCTTTGCGGTAACGTTCCTTTGAAGGCTGATCAGCGAAAAAAGCTACGACGACACGCTCCCGCTCTCCGTCGTTTAGCCGCGAAAAAAGGCTGCTGGAAAAGTAAAAAACGTTTTGTTATCCAGAGCGGCGGGTTTCTACCGCTCTTACTAGCACCGATACTAGGCACTGTTCTATCGAGCCTGATTGGCGGACGGGGATGATGGAGCACGCGAGAAAAATGGTTCTTATCCCTGAGGAGCATGTGGCACAGCTGGGCATGCAAAACCAGAGACAGCCAACGGCCGGCTGGAACGCCTCGGCACAACCGCCACAATCTACTGATACCGTATTATCCAGACTGGACGCGGAGATGAATGAAATTTTGAACTCTAATACCTACAAGAATGAGAGGGAAAAATGGACAGCGTACCTGGTTGTGCTACAGCGTTATCTCCATTTTTCTGATGACGAGAGAGCTCGACAACACAGCGATCTTATGAAGAACGACCATGCAACGACGCCTAATTATGATAAAAGTGAAAAAGGAGAAACTCGTAACGGCATGAACGATTCCGTCATAATTGAAAGCATACCAGCCAAATACCGCACTAAAGCGAAGTTGCTGCTCCCCCGTTTACATGACGCACCACGCAGCAATTTTTCTTGGGATTCCGGAGGAGTCGTATCGATTGAGGGTAGCCCGATTCAGGGCTCGAATATTGTTGATCTTGTGAACGACGCCATGAGAGCTAGAAAAATATCTAAACCGGCGGGGCGTGGTGCTTTCGCTAAATTTCTGAGAGCAATACAGACACCGCGGGAGTTCATCGGCAATGACGCGTTGTGGCAGGAGACAAGGGCCAATTCAACGCTACGACCGTCGCAGCTCGAGGAGAGCAGCAACAGCAGTACAAACAGCGACAGTACAGGTGCGACGAGTCAGTCGCCGTTCTTCAGCGGCCGCGATAGCAAATCAGATAACACAGGGCAGAGCGGCAACGGTTATCCTAATAAATATCATAAGAAAAGACATGTAACCTGGGCTAACCTCAAATTATAAATATGAAAACGTTGGAAAAAGTGTATTTTAATCCATCCCATGAAGCATCGTTTTCAGGTGCTGCTAAACTGCTACGTCTGGCACGTCAGAAAAAAGTATCCAGAACGAAGACGCTGCAGTGGCTTGAGGGACAGGATGCTTACACGAAACACAAACCCGTGCGACAGCACTTTCCGCGACGTTTTTATAACGTACGGAACATTGATGATTTTTGGGAAGCTGATCTGGTAGATCTTCGCTCAATTAAAGATTATAACGACGGCTATGTTTATCTACTCGTTGTGATAGACACTCTCAGTAAATTCGCATGGGTTCAACCTCTACGCGACAAATCTACCGCATCTGTGGCTAAAGCGTTTAATCTCATCTTGTCTAAGAAAAATAGCAACGGTCGATCACCCGTTTATCTGCAGACGGATAGAGGTAAAGAATTCGTAGGTGCTGCGTTTCAGGATCTCCTAAAGAAAAAAGACATACAGTTTCGCATTGCGAGAAACCCCGATATCAAAGCGGCTATTGTCGAGAGATTCAATAGAACGCTGAAGGAGAGAATGTGGCGCTATTTCACGTATTCCCGGCAAAAACGCTACCTCGACGTTCTCCAGAGCATTGTTTCAGCATACAACAACTCTACGCATAGCGCTATAAAAATGAAGCCCGTCTCAGTGACGTTTGCTACAGCCGCTAAGGCTCGGAATAACCTGATACAGCGATACAAAAGACCAGAGCATTGTCTCCCTAAATATAAGGTGGGTGACATTGTGCGTATCAGTAGCGCGAAGGCGGCCTTTGCAAAAGGTTACGAAGGTGGCTGGAGTAGCGAGCTGTTCAAGATTCACCGTGTGTCGTCCGGCATTTGCCCTGCGGTATACTTCCTGCGCGATCTCCACGACGAGGATATTGATGGTATATTTTATGAGCCCGAGCTATCGAGAGTGCAAACAAAGCAGGTTAAACAGCGGGCGTTAAAATGAAAGACGAGTTTTACATGGTTTTGCCTAGTAATAGTAGTATGGATTATTATCCCGATAATGTAACAACACGGTATACCACACATCTACCGCAGCGTATGTCTCTTCACGGTAGTTGGGCTGTTTCATTAGCTGAGATCCATATACCCGCAACCATTTTACACGTGCCTACCGATGGCAAGCGAAACTTTCTGAATATGACAACGGAGCAGGCGGTTGGTATCTCAACGAAGTACGTACCTGTCGAGGGCGCGCGAAACCTCCTGAGTGTGACAACGAGGCAACCGGCTGGTACCCCGGTGAAGTACGTGCCTATCGAGCGCGAGTTGGCGACCGGTGTTTCAACGGCTTTTGCTTTTAAGGAAGATAACGCCTGTGTGCTACCCGGTGTATACCACAGCATAGGGACATTGCTCGAGGCTATTAACGAAATACCTTATGTCACGGGCCATTTGAAATTCAAGTACGCCCGCAACGGGTATGTGACGGTGAAGCGCGTCTGCGAATCCTGTAAGAACCTGGAGCATACCTTTTTTTTCTCCGACGTACTGAGCAAGGTTTTAGGGTTCACCGAAACAGGAGGCGTAGTAGTACCCCGTGGAGGATACACTGCTCAGAGGCCTGCCAATTTAGCCAACGGGACCCCCAACATGATGTACGTTTATACCGATATCTGCGAGCCCTATATTACCGGTGATGTTCGCACACCATTGCTACGTGTTGTGCCTGTTGCTATCGCCGATGCCCATAATTACGGATCTGTGAGGATAAAAAGCTTCTCGCCACCGCGTTATATTCCCTTACTACATACTAGTTTTCAAACAATAACCATTGATATAAGGGATGAGTTTGGCGAGCCGATACCATTCGAGCACGGGACGCTGACGGTGACGCTACAGTTCAAACATATAGACTGACCTGGGTGTATCTACAATGGATTACTATGACGAGTACTTCGAGATGCAAACGGGGCGTGGGGCTCGAACAGGTTATGGCGGTATCAGCCATGTGTATATCGGCTCACCAAACCAGCGAGGTCATGGTATTGGAAGTTTTTTAGGGGGTCTCTTTCGACGTATCATACCTCTCTTGAAACAGGGGGCTCGGACTGTTGGTAGAGAGGCGCTTTGCTCGGGGATTAACATGGCCTCTGATGTCGTTAACTCCGGTGTACAACCGAGAGAAGCGTTTCAAACGCGCCTGCGCGAATCAGGGCAAAACCTGAGGCGTAAAGCTGAGGAAAAAATTACATCGCTCATGAAGGGCTCCGGCTATAAAGGCAGCAAAATTAATAAACTGGTGCATTCTGCTGCGGGGAGCGTATCACGGCGCAACTCTGTGAAAAGAAATGCGGTGAAATCGCGAAAACGTTCAAGCGGCGGTGGTGCAAGAACGAAGTGTGTTAAGAAGAGGAAGAAGGGTGTGAGAGGTAGAAGATCACCGGCTAAACCACTCGTCACGAGACGTAACAAGAAACCAAGAACAGTGACGGATATTTTTGCTTAAACTGCGCTCTGAAAAATGGCGTTCCTACACGCGCACTCGTGCGAGTGTCTTAAGTCGGAGCTTGAATTATTTTCATTACCGCCAACCCAGACAACGATCGAGGGGACACACTCTGTATACTACAAACCAATCTCATCGCTGACGGATGATTCACCGATAGAATTTGTCGTCCCAGGCCAGGGGGATGAGTACATTGATCTCACGCATACAATGCTAAGTATACGCGTTAAGATAGATGCCCCAGATTATAAAAAGACAGGGGGGTTAGAGGGCGTATCACCCGATGTAGGACCTGTCAATAATCTCCTACACTCAATGTTCAGTCAGATCGATGTATTTTTGAATCAAAAACTTGTGTCTCCTCCTAACAATGCTTATGCTTATAGAGCTTATATTGAAACTCTGGTGAACTACGCGTACGCCGCGAAGACCTCGCATCTTACGAGCGCTTTATGGTATAGCGATACAGAGGGAGCAATGGATGATAAGGGCGATGGTAACAAAGGCCTTGTAGAGAGACGGGATGCGTTAGGCAAGGATAGAACGATCGATCTTCTTGGACATCTGCATTGCGATATCTTCAATCAGGAAAGGTTTTTGCTGAACGGTGTTGAGATGCGTTTGCGACTCGTGCAGAACAATAGCGCTTTCTGTCTCATGACTGATTTGAAAAACTGTAAAATCCGCATTACAGAAGCATCGCTAATCGTGGGACGCGTTAAGATAGCGCCCGGTATACTCCTGTCTCATGCGAGAGCTCTGTCTAAATCCACAGCAAAATATCCGCTGACGCGTGTCGAGGTTAAAGCTATATCAATGCACGCCGGAATACACGGCGATACTCTTGATAACGTCATACTGGGCCAACTACCAAAACGTATAATAATTGGTTTTGTCGATAATAAGGCTTTAAAGCAAATCGCGGTACAATCCGATCGCCTGTTTACAAGAGGGTCTGATGCAGCCGCATATTTGACACAGCTAACAGACTGCTTCGTTATAAATCTAGAGGAGGACAAAGAACCACCGTCTCGTAACCTCCCCGAGAGCAGTACTTTTTGCATATTTCACGGCTTACTACATAAAAATACCTCGTTCAAGTGTGCTCTCAACGGCGCTGTGAGGTTAAAAAAATGGCTTTCTCATAACGATCGCTCCATCGCCTTGTGGGAGTACAGAACCACCACGTCCTGGACTGCTGGCTTATTAACGGTGGCACAGCGGGAGGAGGGAGAAGCAACCGGTATCAAAAAATCATCCTCGTAAAGACGCGCATTGCCGCTGATCTCATCCTCACATTTCATTATCTTATAAATGCTGACTTATGCTAGCGACGGTCGGGACCATGGTAAACCAATACCTCCGCCAAGGTATTGTCGGAATTCTCCCACCACTGCCATCCTGTGGCGGGAGATGCTGCATCAAAAGATTGTTGTCAGCTCTTTTCTGCATTCGAGGTAGGGATATGAATCTATCAAACAGGAGGTTTAAATCATTTGAGCTCTCTGATGGTCAGACAGTGCTCCCAGGTCGCCGCATGAGTAAACGACGTGAATTGAAAGTACGCTTAGATCTCTTTTTGCACGATATCGCAACGTTTAAAGCCAGAATACGCAACATATCAGAACTCCGCGCTTTAACAGTGGCCATAAAAAAACTCGATCTGAACAATGGATTTCACGCTCGTCAATCAAACAGGCCTTTTGGAGTTCTTCCTCCCCGTCAAAAAACTGACCGAGCTTGAACTTGCCAAAGAATACCGCATCACCTGTATCCGTGTCGTCGAATCGAAATGGGGCAAGCGAATTGCCATGGACGTGGACAGCACATTTACATGCTTCCTGCCGGCAAGATTCGTCAAAGTTTTCGAAGATAAGAGCAGTTTATTCCAGCAGATGTGCGAAGCGGCCTCAAACAAAAACTTAATCATGCTGTACCACGGCACGAAACTCAACAGACTGGAGTTCAAACCTGCTGAAGAATGATCATAAACAGGTATGGGGCAAAACTTATTTATCAGCCATCTGAACACTCCCAAACGCACACGAACCTCTCTCACATTATGGTGTCTCTATCGGCCCTGTTACAGCATCGTCTGACCATCTAAGCAGCGCACCCCGTAAACCACCGCTCCATGGTCATCGACGCCGTCGTGAAAACGAACGAAAATCCAAAAATATCCACAAAAAAAAATACCCCCCTACTACTATATGTATTGTGAATTATATGCCATATTACAACCAAATTTGTAAAATTAATAAGAGCTGAAATATATATATATACGGAGAAAAATAAAAAAAAAAGTGGTGCGCTATGGTGACACGCTCATCCCCCTCCGCACACCCGCAAACCTCTCGCCCACAACGCCGGCCGCTCGGCTTAGTGGGGGAAAGGAGTGGGGATAGGAGTGGGGATAGTAGTGGGGGTCGCCATAGTGCACCACCTACTACTCACAGCTTCGCTTTTGGAAAAAGTCGAGTCGCTTAGCAACGGAAAAAAAACCAACTCGAAGAAATCGTTCGCTGAATAACAATTTTCGTGATGTGATTATATCATAAAAATAAATCAAATAAAACCTAAGATTTAAGAATCCACAAACGAAATTGGATTCGAGACAATCGTCCATACATTCAAGAACAATCATCCATACATTCAAGAATTCGTCTCTCAATCAAATCTTTCAATCGAAAATAATTATAAATTATTCTTCGCTCTCGACTCCAGGTATTGATTCTCATCTTTACATTTTTTTGGATGCACGACTAGGAAAACTCGCGTCTCACGAACTCTTTTGAGTAACATTAACGCTTTGATGAGACCCGTCGTGCATTATTCCTATTAAATCCGATGAATCGAATTCATGGATAATTTCTCCTTAAATGTTGATTCAAGACCAAGTGAAATCGCGTCGTACAACTGGTTTCATTCTCTTCCGGTTTGTTGTACGACTTGTCTTGAATCCTCGACTCTTTACAATTGAAAAGGTTGAATTTTAATGTAATTTTCAACCCAATCAAACCTAACTAACGTCATATTGACGATGAACAAAATTACTTCATCTTGATCTTTTTCATATTAATTTATGATTCACTAACAATTTTTAATGTTAATTTGTTTCCGGTTTTTTTCCGGTCTTCGATTTAACAACAAATTTTCTGTTCGTTTCTAACCTTAAATCCTAACAGGCTGATAGAATGTTGAATACAAATATGATGGAAAACAGGATCACGACACTAGGTCAGATAACCTGCCGCCTAGCAGTGATAATCTTAATTAAATTTGCAGACAAGATTTTATTATAATGACTGAGTTCTACTTGAAAACTTCGGGGTGTAGCAACTCTTTACTTTATAATTAAATGAGAATATTATTATTAAGGAAGAAATCACAGATAGGGATAAGAGTGTTCACCCCCTCTGTTAAAAATAGCCTAGTTATATCCTCGTTAGGTTTGATATTAAATTTCCGAAGAACTGCAGCGAGTTTTCTTCTCGGCTCATGGTAGAGGTGACAATGCCAATAGATGATTTATAGAGCAGGAGAAATATCCACAGGGACAAGTTTCTTCAGGGATAATGCCTTTTTTGAAAAGGTGAGCAGGGGTTAGAGTGTGAGATGATTTTATTTTATTTATCATGGTGATGTATTTTCTGCTAATAAAGGAAGAATGGAACCAGGATTTTGTTCGGAATTTCTCTGAAAGACTACAGAAGGTGTGGCCCTTAGAATTGCCAGCTAAAGTAATAGAGGAGTTAGTAGAACGGATAAGTGCCTGTTTGAAGACAGGGAAGAGCATTTTAGGTAATTATCCGATATTTCTAAAGATCTAGCATGATTTGCGGCTTTGTCCACAAATTCATTTCCGAAAATGCCCACATGAGCAGGAGACCAGATTATGGTAGCGGATTTAACGAGAGATCTCCAACGCAGAATTTTTTCTTTAATTTTTAGAGACAGAAGGTTGGGCTTACGATTAATATTTGGGAGGCCCAGGGAAATTACCGAGGAGAGCGAGTCTGAGATTATGATAATATCAAAGATATCTTGCCTGTCCAGAATAGATAGGGCTTCAAATATAGCCACTAGTTCTGCAGAAAAAATAGAGGAATGGTTATTTATGCAGAAGTGATGAACCAGCTGAAGAACTGGACAGTAAAAGGCAGCTCCTACCCTGTCTGGATCGCTAGACTTCGAACCATCAGTATATATAGCGATAGAGTTGGGGAAATTGATCGACAATTTTTCTATTAGAAGTAAGTTTGGAGAAGCCCCTGAAGAGTCATTCTTTATCTGCATACCAATATCAATGTTGGTATTAATAGGAGTGGAAATAGTTTCTATAATAGGGAGAACACAGGAGGGAAGTCGTATCTGATAATTTCAAGAAATAGGTCTTTATTTTGCAACCAATATTTAAACATAGAGTGGAACCCAGAGCGTTTATTTTTATATTTTTTTTGTCGAGACAAGGCTTCCATCAGCTTCAACCTCGGAATAATTATACCATTTTTAAGGGAGACAGTTTTGGCCAGAAAGCGCTTAATCATAAGCGCTCTCCTCGAGAAGAGGGTTGGTTCTCCAGCCAGATGAAGGAGAACGTTAGTAGGGGTGGTGCTAATACATCCTAAACATATTCTGAGAGCCGCATATTGGATTTTATCTAGAGCTTGAACGATAGAGAAAGGAGCATCATCATAAACTTGAGCCCCCCAGTCCAGGATAGCTCTCGTCAATGATCGAAAGACTAATAGTAAGGTTTTAGGATGAGATCCCCAAGAAATCCCCGATATAGCTTTCAAAATATTTAAAGATAGCTTCGCCTTATTTTTCAAGAAGTTCATGTGGGCTCTCCACGATAGTTTACTGTCTAGCCAGACACCTAGAAATTTGGTTGCCTGAGAGTTAACAATCTTCAGATTGTTAAGAGAAATCGAAGGAGTGATTGTAAGAATATTTCTCTGAGAGAATATGATCAGTTGAGTTTTGGTTTCGGAAATCTTTAAGCCCAAATTATTTAACCATATGTTAAGAGAGGATAATGAGGAAGATATTTCTGCTAAAGAATTGTCTAGGCTCAAATCCGAAATATAGATGACTATATCATCAGCAAAAGTTAATATTTTAGTAGAAGAGCCTAATTTATTCAAGATATCATGGATATAAAGATTGAAGAGAAGAGGACTTAATGAAGACCCCTGGGAAAGACCCACATTTATCCTTCGTGAGGGGAGAGTAATATTTTGTGCCGAAGGAAAGATAACTCTATCCGAAAATATGTTTTTGATGAAATTAATTAAGTTGGTAGGGAATTTAAGTTTGAGGAGTATTGCGATTAGGACGGAAAGTACTACGTTATCGTAGGCTCCCTCGATATCTAAAAAAGCCGCAGAAAGGAACTGCTTCCTTATAAAGTTTATTTTTATATCCGTCACTAAGGTAGTTATACTATCCATGCATGATTTGCTTTTCCTAAACCCAAAAAATTGATTGGGGAGAATTTTATTTGTTTCCACAGTAAATTGGAGTCTAACGTTGATAATACATTCCAGGAGTTTTAACATGACACAGGAAATAGCTATTGGACGAAATTCATAAGAATTAGGTATAGGAATCGAAACCACATAATACTCCGACCATTTGATCCGGAATTCTTTTTTATAAATAAGTTAAAAAGTAGCAGTAGAACCTTCCTAGACGTATAGGGGAGGTTTGTAAGAACTTCATTTGTAACAAGGTCCATACCTGGAGATGCTTTTTTGTTTGATTTCAGAAGACCTGAACTAGGGAAAAAAAGGTTGGGACAAGTACATTGATGGTATCGTGTTTGCTGATAATTCCATCCATAAAAAAAAAAAACTTGGAAATCGATGCCTCATTCTTCTTATTTGATTCGAACAGCTAAATCAATTGAAAAAAATTCCATCTAATTTACGTGCAGCATTAAAATTTATTATATCAATTCGAGGCCAAGTATTTTCTAATGAATTGAAAAAAGTTACCACTTGAGTTACGTGCAGCACTAAAATTTATGATATCAATCAGTGGACAAGTATTTTATTAGTAACTCCAAATTTTGACATTATTAAATTGTTCTAAGAAGCTTTTAAATCCAAAAAAAAATCACATGAAAGCTAATCATTTGTTACTCTATGGTGACAGAGACTTATAAGAAAATCGATTTTTCTCAGACTTTCAGGATCCTTTGGTATTATTCACAAAATTCAACGTCGATTGGATCGATACAAATTATGTTTAAATAAGTGTTAAAAGTACTTGTCCGGCCCATCACTATTCATTCAATAAAAAATCAATCATAAAAAAACGAAATGTACGGCAGAATCTGGTTAAAAATTTGTTGAAATGCGATTCATTATTAGTTTAATGCTTTTAATAATAGTATAGGTTAGTTTGTATTCCGTATGGAATTCGTTCGCTGGAAGAATAAGAACGAAGTAAAAATTGACATCATTGAATATAAACTGGAGAGTTATTTTGGAAGCTTGAACATATATATTATGTACAATTTGTTTCATTTATCGATGCAGAATAAAATCCCTTGTATATTGCGGAATAATTTGTTTCCGTTTTTTATTAAATTAGTGCAACTAAGTAAAAATTACTTGAAGATAATTCTCTCAATTCTCTCTGCATGAATACTTGTGACTTGTGAACCATCAGTTCTAGACAAGCCCTGATTTTTATTTGGATAAACAATTTAAACGGAAAGTGATGGGCCGGACAAGTACTTTTAACACTTATTTAAACATAATTTGTATCGATCCAATCGACGTTGAATTTTGTGAATAATACCAAAGGATCCTGAAAGTCTGAGAAAAATCGATTTTCTTATGTCTCTGTCACCATAGAGTAACAAATGATTAGCTTTCATGTGATTTTTTTTTGGATTTAAAAGATTCTTAGAACAATTTAATAATGTCAAAATTTGGAGTTACTAATAAAATACTTGTCCACTGATTGATATCATAAATTTTAGTGCTGCACGTAACTCAAGTGGTAACTTTTTTCAATTCATTAGAAAATACTTGGCCTCGAATTGATATAATAAATTTTAATGCTGCACGTAAATTAGATGGAATTTTTTTCAATTGATTTAGCTGTTCGAATCAAATAAGAAGAATGAGGCATCGATTTCCAAGTTTTTTTTTTATGGATGGAATTATCAGCAAACACGATACCATCAATGTACTTGTCCCAACCTTTTTTTCCCTAGGGGTTTCAATAATCCAAATCTATAGTATTATAGAGAAAAGTTGGCAAAAGTCATGATGTTATGTTGAAATGACATAGCGAACATTGAATTCAGAAATTCTGTATGTTCCCATGGATGTTAACAGGCATTATATTTGATCGCATCCAAAACTGAGCAACTGTAGACTTAGCGTAATGAATCTTTTCACTAATAATTCCACATTTGTAGTTTGCAAAGTGAGAATACTCAACATACATGTCATTTCATAAGTATTGTTGTCAAAATTTGTGTTTGCCTACTGCATTCCAAAGATTCAACTTTTCATATGATCAGCAAACAAAGCATCCAAAGACTTTTTGGAATAAGTTTCAAAATTTGTTACTCGACAGACCAGGTGGAAAAAGAATAACTACACTTATATCAAGACCAGAAACTGTTTTGAGAATCTTATGTACAAAATGTGAGATTGATGATCATAGCTGGAAACCTCTTGAATCACGTTACCACAATCAGCATGAAGAAATAGTAGAAAATCATAGGACACATATTAGGCAATTAATTAATGATATGTATCGATCCGCTGCAAACCGATGGAGTGAAAACAAGGATCGGAGAGGGCAGAGCCAAACTGAATATGAAGCAAAATATGGGAAACATGAGAAATAAATTTGAAAACATTTATTCACTTAAAGTTTACAACATCATTCTAACAGTTCTGTGTGTTTTTGTTGTATTTATTCATATATATAATCTGACGCCTTCATATATATAACCTAGCCTACTGACGATATATTTCCACTGGACAATATTTCTCGCACTCTGATTTAATTGAAAGATTATTTTAGTTAACGCTTATTTCCAGTCGAACAAAATAATGAAATCTTGAAAAGTTTTCGTTGACATACAGTGAGTAACGTAAGTATTCGAACGGGATGTCAGAAAATGATCAATCATGAGAATAGCATACAATGAACTGTAATTTATTGAAACAAAATGTATTTATAGTAACCTACATACAAGTACTAAATGTGTATAAAGTTTTAGAAAAATCCAACAACACGTAAACAAAGTGGATATCAATTATTATGACTACGTACACATATTACGTAACAAAAGTATTCGAACGAATTGTTGAATGACACATTTGTAGCATTTTAATATTTTGTTGGACCACCTTTGGCTTTTATTACTGCTTGAAGGCGATTTTCCATACTGTGCACTAATTTTTTTGTGACATCTGATGTTATGGAATTCCATGCATCCATGATGTTTTGTTTTAGCACGTCTCTCGATGTTATTACCTTCGTTCTAAGCCTTCTGTCGAGTTCTTCCCATAAATGTTCAATGGCATTTAAGTCTGGACTTTGTGGGGGGCTCGGTAATATATGGGGAACATTATATAGTAACCATTCCTGTACAATTTTGGCTGTATGTTTAGGATCACGGTCTTGCTGGAAATAAAAATCTCGAGGTGCATCTAACTTTTCCGCACTATTGATTAAATTTTCCTTCAAAATCTTTAAATATTTCATCTTATCAAGAGACTCGATAGAGTCTCGGGACAAGTACATTGACAGCCCTGTCGTCTGCTGGCCCGAGGCTCTCGCCGAGTATATCTCTGAATAAAACGATTCGCCGTGGTGGGGGTAAAATTGGCAAGTGATTTTTTTGAATTACAGAAGTTATGAGTCGTCTAAGGCTTTGAAAATTGAACTTTCAGCTAATTAAGAAATTCTCTTTCGATTGCGCCCAAAATCAATACGATCGGTGGCGTAATTGCTGAGAAAAAACTTTGCACGGGCTCAAGATTATGCAAAAGTTACTGACACATCACGAGTTCGACGTATACGTATACGCGTTTTGATGTAGTTAGTGGTAGTAGAGTTGTTGCCTCTACGCATTCTGATTGGCTCAACGATGTCGGCTCCTCCAGCTGCTAGGCCGACCGCGGGTGAGGCTCAAGTGTTAGAAGGCCTAAAATAGCGAACAGGCATTCTGTATATCTATATATGCGTTATACAGAATGCCTGTTCGCCATTTTAGGCCTTCTAACTTTTGAGTCGTACCCCGACCGCGCTCAGACTCCATGGATTTGTTTGGGTTTGTTATTATATATATATATATATATAAACCACGCGTCAGTTTTCGATCATCGTATAAACAAACGGAGTTTTGACATTATGAAATGCGTGTGGGATAAATAAAAAAAACTTTCGTCATCTAACGAAGTGCATAGTACTAAAACCTGTGGAATGCTAAACTAAACCGGTATAAAAGCAGTCGCGTAAATGTAGTCTGTGATCTGTGTGTGAAAAAGAATAAAATAAAAAAATACGCGGTGCATGTCGACGAAACTTTTTAAGATTTCATTAATTCGTTTGACTGAAAATAAGTTTATCATTTATATCATTTGTAAATAGGTTATATGATATCAATACATCGATACGCACATCCGAAACCACCCACCCGAGACTTGTTTTCGTACTGAACGTCATTTTGACAGGTGAGGTTATGATCCCCAAAGTGCTGTTGTGTGCGGACTCTAATTAATAAATGAAAATGGTTAGTGAAAATTGGTTAATGTATATTTTGTTAAAACTTGAGGTATACTAAACCGGTATAAAAGCGGCCGCGTAAATGTAGACTGTGATCTGTGTGTGCAAAGAAAACATATAAAAATATGCGCGATTCATATATGTCAACGAAACTTTTCAAGATTTCATTATTTCGTTCGATTGGAAATAAGTGTCAACTGAGATAATCTTTCAATTAAACCAGAGTTCGCGGAATATTGTCCAGTGTAAATATATCATCAGTTGCGTGATTACATATCATGTGTAATAATGTAGGTCATATATACGAGTTCCCTTTGATAGCTGTGTGGTAACGAACCGGGCCGGGGTTTGACGTTACGAAGTGTGGGACAAATGTAGCAAACGTTCGCATAGTTAGTGAATAATATAAACCTAGGAAAAAAAAGGTTGGGACAAGTACATTGATGGTCCCTCGTTTGCTAATAAATCCATCCATAAAAAAACTTTAAAAAAAATTTTCTTTAAAAATTGTCAAAAAAATTATTTTATAAAAAAAAAATACAGTACAATTCGAAAAAAATTTCACAAATCTAGAAAAAACAGTATGTTTAAAAAAAAAATATTCTGTATCTATTTTTTAAAGTTCAAAAAAATCAAATAACAAGTAAAAAATAAAAAACCGAAAAATCGCGTTTGAAATCATTATGCAAACCGATGCCTCATCCTTCTTATTTGATTCGAACAGCTAAATCAATTGAAAAAAATTCCATCTAATTTACGTGCAGCATTAAAATTTATTATATCAATTCGAGGCCAAGTATTTTCTAATGAATTGAAAAAAGTTACCACTTGAATTACGTGCAGCATTAAAATTTATGATATCAATCGGTGGACAAGTATTTTATTAGTAACTCCAAATTTTGACATTATTAAATTCTTCTAAGAAGCTTTTAAATCCAAAAAACTCACATGAAAGCTAGTCATATGTTACTCTATGGTGGCAGAGACTTATAAGAAAATCAATTCTTCTCAGACTTTCAGGATCCTCTGGTATTATTCACAAAATTTGACGTCGATTGGATCGATACAAATTATGTTTACATATGTGTTAAAAGTACTTGTCCGGCCCATCACTTTCCGTTTAAATTGTTCATCCCAATAATAATCAGTGCTTCTCTAGAACTGATGGATCACAAGTATCCATGCAGAGGGAATTGAGAGAATTATCTTCAAGTAATTTTTACGTAATTGCACTAATTTAATAAAAAAAGCAAAGAAATTGTTCCGAAATATAGTAGGGATATTATTGTGCATTGATAAATGAAAATAATTGTACATAATATATATGTACAAGTTTAAAAAATAACTCTCCAGTTTGTATTCAATGACGGCAATTTTTGCTTCTCACTTATTCTTCCAGCGAACGAATTCCATTCGGAATAAGAACTAACCTATACTATTATTACGAACATTAAACTAATAATGAATCGCATTTCAATAAATGTTTAACCGGATTCTGCCATACAATTCCATTTTTTCATGAATGATTTTTATTTAAATGAATAGTGATGGGCCGGACAAGTACTTTTAACACATATGTAAACATAATTTGTATCGATCCAATCGACGTCAAATTTTGTGAATAATACCAGAGGATCCTGAAAGTCTGAGAAGAATTGATTTTCTTATAAGTCTCTGCCACCATAGAGTAACATATGACTAGCTTTCATGTGAGTTTTTTGGATTTAAAAGCTTCTTAGAAGAATTTAATAATGTCAAAATTTGGAGTTACTAATAAAATACTTGTCCACCGATTGATATCATAAATTTTAATGCTGCACGTAATTCAAGTGGTAACTTTTTTCAATTCATTAGAAAATACTTGGCCTCGAATTGATATAATAAATTTTAATGCTGCACGTAAATTAGATGGAATTTTTTTCAATTGATTTAGCTGTTCGAATCAAATAAGAAGGATGAGGCATCGGTTTGCATAATGATTTCAAACGCGATTTTTCGGTTTTTTATTTTTTACTTGTTATTTGATTTTTTTGAACTTTAAAAAATAGATACAGAATATTTTTTTTTTAAACATACTGTTTTTTCTAGATTTGTGAAATTTTTTTCGAATTGTACTGTATTTTTTTTTTATAAAATAATTTTTTTGACAATTTTTAAAGAAAATTTTTTTTAAAGTTTTTTTATGGATGGATTTATTAGCAAACGAGGGACCATCAATGTACTTGTCCCAACCTTTTTTTTCCTAGGGGAAGTTTATGGTTTGATATCACGTATTTTTTCTCTAAAGTTCCTTATTTATGTTCAGTTGACTATAGGATTTTAGTTTAAATTTCTACGAATTATTTATGATTTTCGGCTTATAACGTTGGTTTTCACGAAAAAAGACCTATTTTTCGTCTCAATAGTACTGAAAATATTTCGTCACAGGTCTGTCCTTGGACTTTGAGGATTTTTTTCCATGTACTCTAATGTGTTTTATCAATTAGGAATCAAAGAGCACGGTCGAAAGCGGGTTAGAGGCTGCGATATGATTTTCGGCTTATATCGTTAGTTTCCACAAAAAAAAAACCTATTTTTCGTCAAAAATGTACTGCAAATATTTCGTCACAGGTCTGTTCTTGGACTTTGGCAATTTTTTTCCTTTAACTCTAATATGTTTTGTCAATTAGGAACCCAAGAGCACGGTGGAAAGCAGGTTGGAGGTCGAGATATGTTTTTCGGCTTGTAACTTTGGTTTCCACGAAAATAGACCTATTTTTCGTAAAAATTGTATTGGAACTATTTCGATAGAGGTTTGTTCTTGGACTTTGGTGATTTTTCTCCTTGTCTTTTAATATGTTTCGTCCATTGGGAACTCAAGAGCATGGAGCAATGCGTGTTGCGGCCCGAGATGTGATTTTCAGCTTATAACGTTAGAAAAAAGAAAGGAAAAGAGGAAAGATAGATCAAATTCAAGACTCAAAAAATCCAACAGAATTGGCCATTTTTAAATGTCGCTTTTGCATTCTGAATCTAGACATTTTCGTGTCTTCCAAAACGTACCCCCGACGAAATATATTTCCAAAGTTTGCAAGTGGCCGCTGCGATCCAATTATCTACAGTTTGATAGTTGCCGAAAAAAGGCACCTGAAAACATTTATTATGTTAGAACTCAAAGAAGCAAAAAAAACTGAGCGTACTTAATTCAACAGAGCAACGGAATTCAAAGACGTTTAAGGTACCTGCATTGGTTGTGGAGGTAAACAATTTAATTTCAGGATAATTTAGAAATAAATTTAGAAATTCAGAAATTCAGCATAGAATTTAGAAAAAGGAAAATTAAGTTAATTAGTAAAGCTGAAGACTTTTGGGATGAATTTTTGAGATTATATGTTACGGTTGGAGTAAAAAATTTAAATGATGGGCGCACATGCTGCGACACAAACATATGAAAGTTTGCAGGTATTCGCTCCATACCGCAGTATTGGCACACATGCTGCGCCACAAAAATATGAAAGTTTGAAGGTTTTTGCTCCATACCACAGTAATACATTTTCAATACTATTTGAAAAGAAACACCTTAAAACTTGCTGAACCAAGTTCCATTACATATTACCATAATCAAAGATAAGGGCTGATCCGTAGCATCAAGAGACTCGGTAGAGTCTCGGGACAAGTACATTTGTTACGTCCTAGCATTACGCTAAACGCCCCTCACTTTTTCTCTTCAACTCAAACGCTATCACGAGTATATTTCTAACCTTTATCATCATTTGTCGATACATAGTTCGTATCTAAGAATATATATAAACACAGAGCGTATCCAGACCATCCATAACAAATACATCCTGCGAGACACTCGGCGCTCGCACATATTTTTTTCCTCAACTGTCCATTCTTTAAACACTCACAACGCGTGCCCTAGACTCTCCCCGACGTTCCGGCGCCATAAATAATCCTACAAGACGAGCACGGAAAACCAGAAATAAACAGTCCAAGACCGATTTCCTATCCTTGAATTTATTATCAATGCAGCATTTCCTAAATCCACACAAAATTCCAGAGACGCGTTCCGAAACTCGCGTTTCCCACGAGTCCCGAAAACAGATGCTCTTATCTCAAGTGCAACACGTGCACATCTCAGAACTCCGCTCAACACACTTTCCCTAATTCTAAGAAATCTCGAGCGACTTTTCCTCCAATCATATCTCCGGAAAAGTCTCCCCCATATTCAAATCCAATCATCAAATCAGACGATACTTTTTACCCAATCCAAACTAAAAAACCACAGAGAACAAACCCCCTCTACAGCATCCTACCCCCAAAAAACACATCCTCCTCTCGAACTCTAACTAGGCTAAGAATCTTAGTTGTTAGTCAGTTAGCATCGAACATTAAAGACATTAACATCGGAGAACTCTCCTCTCTCTAAATCCTAATTCATCTTAGAGAGCTCCGAATAATAGCTAACTCTTTATTTAACAGTTTAATTTCTTAATTTGTAAAGTTAATAAGTGCATAAGTGTCTCAATAAACACATCAGAATATTTTGTAATAAACAAAATATCATCGAGTGTATTTATTTCATCAAGCCTTCGACACCGCTCAACAATTGGAAAATCCTTCCAATTCGCGGGCACAACCACAATAAAAGGTCACGTATACCTGAAAAATATAGCATATGTTCTCGGGCCTCGCACAAGTCCCAAAGAAGACTCACTGGCAGAGGTACTCAACGTACACTCTGCTTCTCTAAATCGGCGACTGTGCGCCCCCAACTAATCCTCCCTCCTGGGACGTAACATATTACTATATTAAAAACTGGTGGCAGCGGAAACCAAAAAAAAAAAAAAACAAAAAACACCATTTTTTAATTTTATATTAAAAACTGGTGGCAGCGGAAACCAACAAGGAAATCAACACACACCATTTTTAATTTTATCTTCAAAACTGGTGGCAACGGAAAACAACAAAAATCAGCAAACACCAATTCTTCAATTTTATCTCCAAATTGGTGGCATCGGAAAACACCAACAAAAACCCACCACTTTTAATTTTATATTTAAAATTGGTGTCAACGGAATTCACACCGAAGGACAACATCGAAAATAAACATCAACAAGTATCAACGAACTCCAGAAATCTCCTCCAACACGTACGAGTACTCCAAGCCATCGGAGGGACAGAGCCATAAACCATCGGCATCATCGAAGAGCAGGTCAAAAACACCAGCAGCGGTAGACCACTAGCAGGATCATCACCACAACTCAACAACAGGTTCATCGGCACGCGTCACCCGACTACAAGATCTTCGTAACGTAAGTCATAAAACTCACAATGTCCAACGAAGACCAAAACCCCATGAACGTCTACGGACAGGGCGGACCGCCAAATCAAGATAACGCAGGTCAGCCGAATCCACAGAATGAATTTGGACCAAATCCCAACCCTCTACAAGTTAATGTAGATATAGATGTACTCAGTAGATATATTGCAGATAATATTCAACGTCAAGCTCCCCAACATGTCAATGCTAATCGAGCACCAGAAAACACACCATACCCCATACATGCGAATTATAAAGATTTCACTAGGTATGTACCAGAGTTCGATGGTACAACAAAAACATGTTCCCTCAATACTTTTATTAATTATTGTGAATCCGCAAGAGAATACACTCAAGCGATTGGCGAAAGACCAGTAGTCGCATTACTGAGAAGTAAATGCAAAGGCGTTGCATGCGAAAGTCTAGAAAGTTTTACAATTTCAACAATCGATGACCTCATCAACATTTTGAGAAGTAGATTCATTACATCGAAACCCTTGTTCGCGTGGCTCGAGGAATTAAACACTTTCGAACAAAAAGATAAAGAAACATTGCTCGCTTTCTATAGTCGAATCAACTTGCATCTTACTCAAACTCAACAGGCCATCGGCTTGTCAAAGTTGCAAGACCCGGAAGGAGCAAAAAATTACGCTCGAGACATGGCAATAAATCAATTCCGTAGAGGCGTAAACCCAGCTTACAGCGCTCACATACCTATCACAGTCTTCGCTACCCTCGAAAGTATTTATCAACAGACAATCGAAATCGAAAAACTAGTAGGACCAATTGAAAGAAATAACAAAAATCAATCAACCTGCCTCCCTATTAGTTCGCAAGATAACAAAAACTCAAATAATAAATCAATGCAAAACGCAAACACGACCGGTAAACTTTGTAAATTTTGCAAGAAAACAAATCACGTTACGGACGACTGTTACGCTCTTGCAAAACAAAACAAACAACAAGAACAACAACAAAAACCTCAACAATTACAGCAACAACAAACGACTGAAAACAAAAGTAGTGTATCTTGCAACTATTGCAAAAAACCGGGACACGTAATAAACGACTGTCGTAGGAGAGCGTACAATAACGGCAAAAAGGCTGCGGCGAATGCAGGTAACCAGCCGGGAAACGAGTCAACGACCCCTCGGCCAGGTGCCTCGACGGGACAGAATCAGTAGAGGCACCAAAATCCGAAAGACCCGAAGAAATAAAACGAAATATCCTTCGGGCTAATTGCAATCTCAGCGCGTCTTCTCATAACTATAACGCGCCAACCATCGTATTAGAGTCACGGGACTTAATCAAAGAACAAACCCTATTCCTCGCTGACTCGGGATCGCAATTAAATCTAATCAAAATTCAAAATATCGCAGATAAAAATACAATAAACGAATCAATCATTTACGAACTATACGGAATCTCAAGTTCCGATAGACCTAAAACTCTCGGTCAAATTAACATCGCTATTCATGGAAAACCGGAAATGTTTCACGTTGTAGGCGACGATTTTCCTGTAGAATTTGATGCAATACTTGGTCATGAGACCCTCGGTAATAGCAACGGTAAAATTGACTGGATGGAGAGGTGCGTGCAAATCAATGATGTAAAAGTACCATTTACAAACACCGAATCATTTCTTCTGCGGGCCAGACAGAAAATGGTCATGTTTGTTCGAGTGGGAAATACTCTAGAGACAGGCTACGTACCCCGCATAAGATTTCCAGAAGGCGTTTACGCAGGCGAAGCATTGGTGAAAAACACCGACGGCAAAGCTTACCTTTACGCTATCAATACCCTTGACAAAGACGTTAAAGTGGACGTTCCCGTTATATCCCTCTATCCTTTTGATATGAGTACGGATGAAAACGAGGAACAGAACGAAGATTCCGCAATTGGCAAAGCTAAAATACATAGTATCCCTTCTCGGACGCGAGAAAATCGTGTAGAAAACGTGATAAACCTTTTGCGCCTCGACCACCTCAATGTCGAAGAGCGAGACGCGGTAAATGCACTCGTTGCAGAAAACGCAGACCTCTTTCATTTACCGGGCGACCCTCTGAAACCAACTAGCGAATGCAAGCATCGAATCTTAACAGTGAACGACAGACCTGTCAACACGAGACAATACCGACATCCACCCTTTCAAAGACCAGAGATCGAAAAACAAATTAACGATTTATTAGAACTCAATATAATCGAACCATCTAAATCTCCGTACAATTCACCGGTGTGGATAGTTCCGAAAAAAGCAGACTCAAAAGGAAATAAAAGATGGAGACTTGTGATCGATTTTAGAAAACTCAATGAAGTCACGATAGGAGACGCTTATCCTTTACCCTTAATAACCGATATCCTTGATCAACTCGGCGGAGCAAAATACTTTTCAATTTTCGATTTAGCATCTGGATTCCACCAAATACAGATGGATCCAGCAGATAAACATAAAACAGCTTTTACAACCCCCCACGGTCACTACGAGTTTAACAGAATGCCATTCGGTCTAAAGAATGCACCAGCAACCTTTCAGCGCCTAATGGACCTCGTACTTAAAGGTCTTCAGGGCAATGAACTGTTCGTATACCTGGATGACATAGTCATCTACGCTCGTTCCTTAGACGAACACAATAGTAAATTCAAAAAATTGGCCGAACGTCTACGAAATGCTAATCTTACTCTCCAAACCGATAAATGCGAATTTTTAAGAACGGAAGTACGATATCTAGGTCACCTTATATCAGCTGATGGCGTAAAGCCCGACCCTAAAAACATCAAAGCGGTTCAAAAATTTAACGTACCAAAAACCCCAAAAAACGTTAAAGAGTTTTTAGGACTTGCAGGTTACTACCGGCGTTTCATAAAAAATTTCGCAGCAATAGCAAAACCATTATCAGATCTAACGAGCAAAAATGTCGAATTCCACTGGAATTCAGAACATCAATTAGCATTCGAAACGCTACGCGATAAGCTGTGCTCTGCTCCAATCCTTCAATACCCAAATTTCTCCGAACCCTTCATCGTGACAACCGACGCATCTAATTATGCGGTTGGTGCAATTCTTTCACAAGGCAAAGTCGGTCAAGACCCTATGGTGGCTGCTGCCTCAAGGGTCCTAAACAAAGCGGAACGGAACTACTCCACCACCGAAAAAGAAATGGTCGCAGTGCTCTTCGCAATAAAAACCTTCAGACCCTACCTTTATGGCAGGGAATTCTTACTTCTAACGGATCACCGACCACTTGCTTGGATCGACTCAATGAGTGACCCGACGTCGCGTGTACTGAGATGGAGAGAAAGATTAAAAGAGTTCGAATATAAAATCGAATACAAACCGGGAAAAATAAACACAAACGCTGACGCACTATCGCGTAATCCAATAACTCTCCCGATAAAACTCAAATGGCGAATCAGTCAGACACCTACAGGTGGAAAGCTATTAAGCTTGAACCCAGGTATCGCCAGAACATACTCGTCTGTTTCAAATTCAGACAAAAACTTAAAGAGACCCAAAGTTTCTTTCTCTAATTCGGAAGGTGATCAAAAAGATCCCTCCACATCAAACCCTGTTTCAGAACTAACTGATTACACGGATACGGAAGTTCCTAGAGAAACGTACGTTAATCAAGTTGGTGAAGAAACAAACGAAATCCTAAATCATCAGCGATCTGATCAATCGTCTGATATATGCCTCAATAATGGGAGCATCCTAAATCCAGAGCTCGAAGAAATAAATTCGTCTAAATCTTTTAATTCCGAGCATCATACGAATTTACGAGAGCAAAAAGAAAAAACAATTTCGTCTAAATCTAGTAGCACAGAGCATCATACGAACTCGTTGCAAAATCAAAAAGCAAACTTGTCTAAATCAATTAACCCTAACCCTCATACAAGTTTGCAAAGAAAAAAGAATTCGTCTAAATCTTCAAATTCCGAGCATCATACGAATTCATCAAAAAATTTAAAAATAAATTCGTCTAAATCTTCAAACTCAGAGCATCACACGAGTTTATCAAAAAATCTAAAAACAAATTCGTCCAAATCAACCAACTCAAAACGCGACGCGAATTTGTCTCTTAATTCAATCAAAAAACAAAAATCTCAAAGTAGCAATTCAGAAAACCAAGAACTCTATTCGGAATACGATAGATGTAAAAGGAAAATCCTAAT
The DNA here is from genome assembly GCF_019457755.1 of Venturia canescens. Taxonomy (NCBI): domain Eukaryota; kingdom Metazoa; phylum Arthropoda; class Insecta; order Hymenoptera; family Ichneumonidae; genus Venturia; species Venturia canescens. Next base: position 38,603,035 of record NC_057421.1, read on the forward strand.
GAAGAAGAAAGATCGCGATAAACGACACAAATCCTACAGCACTCATAAAAATCGATCTCCCTCTTCTTCAGAAGAATGCGAAGACAATACAGTCGACGCGGTCTCTTCAATTGCAACAGATCAAGAGATTTGCCCATCCTCGGATCAGAAAATTTCTGAGGAACAGGACAAATCCTTCATAACCCTCGAAAATATACACTCCGAAAACTCTAACCCTGCTGAATCAATGGAGGTCACATCACCACATTGTCCAAACACACCTTCGGCCGAAACCAGCACAGAATCCGACGAAAAATCCCTGTACTTTACTCCTCAAACCCCTCCAATTCTCAGTGACCATATGTCACCAAGAATAACTGAGATCCCACAAAAACCTTTAGAAAAACGTACACAAAAAACGGCAGAATTCACACCGCCCCCTAGTAAACGTACGAAAAGAAAATCGCACAGCACCACAAGCTCTCTCGAATCAGGGAGTAATCCAGATAGGGAAACCCAAAAGAGCGAAACTCAGTCTCAAACATGCGATACACAGAACCCCGAAAACAGCCAGGAAACACCAAGTGATCTAAACGGGAAAGAAAAAGCCCCTAACGAAAAAACGGTACCTGACACAAATTTAATATGCACAACGCTCTCGAACGAAAAGCCTAACGCCATAGAAAATAAAGAAAATACCATTTTAACACACATTAAATCCCCAAAAGACAGTAAAGACCCCGTAGTAATGGCAAATACGGTTCACAACGATCAGTGGAAAATTCCCAAGCCCCTCAAGAAGCAAAGAATGAAAAAACCACCATTGTTACCGACTCGTAGATCGTCAAGAGAAAGAAAACCAAAGCAATGCACATATTGCTCACAAGCGGGACGACACACGCATGAATATAAAAACTACACCAAACAAATCCAAGATTCAAACAAAACCGGGCTTAGCCCACCCCAAAGAATAATGCCTGCAGTCGTATCAACGACGAGCATTCCAGCAAACCCTCCTAAAAACAAAAAACAAAAACGCACGGATAAAATTCATAAAGTTCTTAAACGAAATGACACAGTCATCGAAGACGAAATTTGCATATCCCCGGAAAACGAAAACGACAAAGAAGCGTCGTCCGAAAACGAAAGGCCGCTAAGCCTCCACAATGAAAACAATTTTGAATTATTGCACGAGGACGAAGTACCGTCAAACCCCCAGAGGCACGAACCCCTTACACCGACCGTAAATATCGTCACACAACCTCCGAGTGAAACTCCCCCTCCAGCGGGAGGCACCCCAAATATCGTGAACGATAGCGGCACAGAAATCGACACCGTCAACATTATCGAAACAAATGACAATTTAGAAATGGTCAAAGACAACTATATATGTTTCATCTCAGCAGATGGTACGGTGTCAAGCGAGATTGGCAAGAGACTAATCGAACTAGGCTTCCTCACCTTATCCCCCTCCAACAAACTGGAAGTAGGTCAAGTACTAGTTTCAGGCTCTAAAAATAAAAAGACATTTGGCTTAGTTATTCAAGAAAACGATTCATCACCCATCACTCTAGAAAATTTCACAAAATCATTAAAAAATCTCAGAATCAAGATGGAAGAATTAAAGTTGAATTCAGCAGCAATTTCTCAAAAAAGAAATAATTTCGACCTTTCAATTTGGATCAAAATAAAAAATCTCATACGCGAAATTTTCGCACATTCAAAAATCCAGATAAAAATATGTAAAGACGAGATTACAACTCCACCTCAAGAGCACAGATTAGAAATAATAAGAGAGTGCCACGACTCCCCGGTAGCAGGCCACAAAGGCGTCACCAAGACATATAATAGAATCCGTCAAAGATATTTTTGGGACAATCTAAAAAAACAAGTAGAAGACTACGTCAGGCAATGCGAAAGTTGTCAAAGAAGAAAATTGGTTCGAATAAAAACGAAACAACCTATGGTCATTACCGATACCCCGATCGACGTATTCGATAAGATCGCAATGGACATAGTCGGACCGATAACACCGGTATCAACCCTAGGTCATCGTTTTATCCTCACCATTCAAGATAATCTCTCGAAATTCTCCTTCGCAATTCCGCTCATGAGCGCGACAGCAAACGAAATCGCAGACGCACTGGTAACAGAATTCATATGTGTTTTCACTTGTCCAAAAATAATTTTGACAGATCAAGGAGCAGCGTTTATTGGCCGCGTCATGAAACAGTTAACAAAAATCTTCAAAATTAAACAAATCAAAACTACAGCCTTTCACCCACAGTCAAACGGGTCCCTTGAACGAAGCCATCAGGTACTCACAGATTACCTGAAGCACTATACCAACAAAAAAGACTGGCATAAATGGCTTAAGCCAGCAACACTTTCATACAACGCGACCATACACGAAGGCACAAAATTCTCGCCATACCGTCTAGTCTTTGGCAAAGAACCTCGTCTTCCATCTCAATTCACACAAATGGACGATTTCATCACGTTCGATGATCACGTGAAAAACCTCGCGACTCAATTACAGGAAGTACGAAAATTAGCGCGAAACAATTTAGAAGCCGCAAAACAAAAATCGAAAACCTATTACGATAGAAATATCCATCAAGTAAAATTTAATGTCGGCGAAAAAATTTATTTAGTAAAGAATCCAAAGATCGGAAAATTCGATGACAACTATAAAGGTCCTTATCTAATAACACGCACCTTCCCAGAAACAGAATGATATCGAAATCGAACTCGAAAATAAAAAGAGGAAAATCATTCATTGCGATAGAGCAAAAATAGCACATTAAGAATCATTCGAAACTGCTCAGGACTCATAAAATCGGAACCTTTTCAGGATCATGGACACCGCGTTCAGGATGTTTTTGACCATCGCTCTTCTAACAACCTCATGGCAAGCGGGTCACGCCCTAATCGCATACGATTGCGGAGCACCGGCCATGAACATAACAACACTGTCTCTCTTGGACATCAAGGAATGCGATATTCCGATTCATAAACCGATAATCACTACATCAAAAATTCAGCTTCTACAGAGAGTTCAGTTCTCGCAAATTAAAGTTCGACAATGCAAAATAGAAATTCATAGAACAGTAAGGCATTGTGGTGCATTTTCACATAGCTCAGACGTAGAATACGGAATAGTAGAGTTCATAAAAGAAACTTCATCGGAAGAATGCCTTAGCATTCACAGATCGAACACGTATCAAGCGTACAATGTCGTGTTTGGCAACTTGGCAATGAACTCCACCAACCCTAGGTCAGTTACAATGGCAGGTAGCGTCGACAGACACGGGTCTTGCCAAGGAACGTCATACTCAGACCCTTACGGTACCTGGGAAAACGTAGTCGTCACAGGCCAGATATATATAGGTATTCACGAATACACAGCCGAAGTGAGCCTCGATCTGAACGAAATTATTTTACGATCGGGTAATCGCTGTAAACACACGTCGGGAAGATGCCTCGACTGGGAAGGCGGTTATACCCATTGGGACCCCTTACCAAACGAACATTGCGGATTTAAAAACTACGAAATAATTTACGAAGGTAAAGCCGAAAGAATAAAAGATACCAAAGGCTCCCCAAGTGGAGAAGAAATCTTTTCGATCACTTCTACCGACATAACATTCGCATTGGCAATAAAAGGGCAAACTTCCGTCTGTGGCTATAAACTCATCAGAACCGAACACCCCAAACTTTTCATACTCGAACAAGTAAACGGCGACGTTTTCACAACCAAACATATATCGGTAATGAACATGGACATTTTCGCTTACATGAACTCAAAATTCGTATACGTCGTAAAGCACTTCGGTAGCCAAATAACTAGCCTTTATAATAACGTCATCAGGCAGGAGTGCGAAATAGAAAAACGAGTCTTGCGTAATACGTTAGGCTTCGCATCTCTCGCACCAGCCGAATTTGCATATCACTACATGAATGAACCGGGTTATATAGCGCACGTCGCGGGAGAGGTAATCCGAATAGCGAAATGCGTACCGGTCAATGTAGCTACCAGAAAAACAGAAGAGTGTTATCAAGAACTCCCTATCAAAAGAGGAAATGAATCTCTGTTTATGATGCCCAGAACTCGAATTATCACAAAAACGGGACATCAAATCGAATGTAATTCTTTTCTTTCACCTATGTACCGCATTAATAATAATTGGTACCAATCCCTACCCCAATTGGCACCGGCCGCAGCGCCGGAAGAAATCACGGCTATGACGCAACCGTCATGGACCTTCATTACCCCCGCACACCTCGCAGAGAGCGGAATCTACTCACCCCGCGACCTCGACAACCTGCGAACCAGCATAATGTTTCCAGTCGAACGCAATGCCGTACTGAACACATTAGCTCGTGGTGCGACAGGTCGAGCCGCAGCTGACCAAGGCATTACAATAACCCACTGGATAAACGACAAATTCATCCAGGAGTCAGTTGAACGAGCTTGGGGAAAAGTCTATTCGTTTTTTAATACGGTGGGCACATTCAGTGCAACACTGCTTGGAATGTGGGTCACTCTGAAAATCATAAAATTTGTAATCGATACACTAGTGCACGGTTACGCACTCCATTCCATATACGGTTGGAGCGTATGGCTCATAGGCTCGATTTGGGACTCGGTTACTAACCTCCTCCTCCACCTAGCCAGGAAACCTGAAAACATAAAAAAAGAAAACAGCGAGCTAGAAGAGGATGGAAATGGAGAGGTACCCTTAGAGAGTATCAGCGCCGCAGCACCAAACGAACCAGCGAAAGCCCAAAAGCCGCAGGTATACCCTACCTGTCCCCCACCCCATGCGGAAAACACGGCAACGCCAATCTGGCAGCCGCGCACCCACCCCAGCATAAAGCAGGGTAACGAACAAGTATAACGCGAGCAAAACAGAAACGCGAATATACAAATTTAACATTTTTTTTAATCATTATGAAAATAACCCAGTTAAAACATTAAAAAAAAAATAATAATAATAATAATAATCAAATACTTTAGCTAAACTAAACATTTCAAATAAATTCTAACTTTTGATTCTCTATCCCCAAATTTCTTTTGTCCTCTATTATTATATTTTACAAGGAGAAATTACCTTTTTTAATTTTATTCCAAAGTAGGATGAATCAGTTAACAGAAACATACTCTCTCTTCTTTTTTCTCTCTTTTTTTTCTCTTTTTCTCAACATCGAACAAACCCGAAAAGCCAAAATCCAACGATGACGAATAAACAAAATCCAACGATGATGAGTAAACGAAAACCCAACAACGACAAACAGTCAAATAAAACCAACGATGACAGAAATCAATCGAAAACCAGCGACGAAAGACGCAACAAAGACAAACACCCATCGACGACAAACGACGAGAACTTAAAAATGAAGAGGACAGAAAATTTTTTTTATATAAAGAAAAAAAAACAGAAAATATTTTTTTTTTTTTTTTTTTTTTTTTTTTTTTTTTTTTTTTAATTTTATTCCTTCCTCCCCATTAAGAGAAGGAAGGCCCGAAAAAACTCCCACTACATCAACTCAGGGTAAAGGAAAAACAGAATAATTCCTCCCGAAATCTTTTCCCTCCTCATTCCCCTTTCCTTAATCATCATCATAAGCGGCGTAAATACCGCGAGGCGATAACCAGGCCGGATGGTCCCAGTCTTCGTCTGGATGTATTGTCCCCAGACGACCCTCCAGGAGCCACCGTATGCACCAGACATCGAAGCCGTCCGAGTTTTCGAACCGCCGGTTCAGCAACCGAACCTCTTTTTTCTCCAAACACCGGCGCTTCAAATCCTCGACGAAGAGGATACCGGACTCCTGAAACGAATAATAAAAAACAAACAAAACATCAATAATGAAACACAGAAATTAAAGTGAGACCAAACAAACAAGGAAAACAAAGTAACCTCACAAACCTTGATCATTTGCAAAAATTGCCTTTTGCACGCCATTTTTCTATTTCCTCCTTCTGGGTATAGAATCGCGTGAAGGGAACTAGAAGACCCGTTACTCGGTGAAGAATTGTGTGAAAAATTACTCGAACCACGCTTTAAATAAGCACAATAGGTAACACCCACCCTTAGACTCAAACTATCGCCATCGCTTATTGGTCAAGACACCAAAAACGTAGTCGTACCCCTAGTCCCCACCATCACTAAAGACAAACCCTTAGTCCCACATCCCACTCCTACGCTGAAATGAAGCGAAAAGCAACCCCACCTCGAATACCCCCATCGAACTCTGAAACTCAGGAAAATTATACCAATGTTAAACTAGAATATATATATATATATACATTTCATATAAGAACAATAAAAATAATTAACAATAACCTTGAAGACACAAAATCTATGTAATAATAAACAATACCTCAAAATTATTGATTAAGATATTGTAACATATATTGTAACACAATACATACCTTAATTCGTTATTTTACAACACATCAAATGAAAATTAGCCAGAACAACTGGTCGAAACTCAACGAATATCTTAATCACTACATATAGGAAATAAATAATAACAAACAAATATTCTTCAAACGCCTATTAGTAAGAACGTAAAACGACAATAAAATAAATGTCACAACAACATTGTAATCTTAAGATTTAAGAATTTAGCTCAATAAATCTAACTCCAGTGTAAATCGACAAACGATGATTACCAATCCTCCATAAACTCTCACGATTAAATTTTGATTAATCTAATTGAGCGAGACGCTCAATCTAAAGGAGGGAGGTGTTACGTCCTAGCATTACGCTAAACGCCCCTCACTTTTTCTCTTCAACTCAAACGCTATCACGAGTATATTTCTAACCTTTATCATCATTTGTCGATACATAGTTCGTATCTAAGAATATATATAAACACAGAGCGTATCCAGACCATCCATAACAAATACATCCTGCGAGACACTCGGCGCTCGCACATATTTTTTTCCTCAACTGTCCATTCTTTAAACACTCACAACGCGTGCCCTAGACTCTCCCCGACGTTCCGGCGCCATAAATAATCCTACAAGACGAGCACGGAAAACCAGAAATAAACAGTCCAAGACCGATTTCCTATCCTTGAATTTATTATCAATGCAGCATTTCCTAAATCCACACAAAATTCCAGAGACGCGTTCCGAAACTCGCGTTTCCCACGAGTCCCGAAAACAGATGCTCTTATCTCAAGTGCAACACGTGCACATCTCAGAACTCCGCTCAACACACTTTCCCTAATTCTAAGAAATCTCGAGCGACTTTTCCTCCAATCATATCTCCGGAAAAGTCTCCCCCATATTCAAATCCAATCATCAAATCAGACGATACTTTTTACCCAATCCAAACTAAAAAACCACAGAGAACAAACCCCCTCTACAGCATCCTACCCCCAAAAAACACATCCTCCTCTCGAACTCTAACTAGGCTAAGAATCTTAGTTGTTAGTCAGTTAGCATCGAACATTAAAGACATTAACATCGGAGAACTCTCCTCTCTCTAAATCCTAATTCATCTTAGAGAGCTCCGAATAATAGCTAACTCTTTATTTAACAGTTTAATTTCTTAATTTGTAAAGTTAATAAGTGCATAAGTGTCTCAATAAACACATCAGAATATTTTGTAATAAACAAAATATCATCGAGTGTATTTATTTCATCAAGCCTTCGACACCGCTCAACAATTGGAAAATCCTTCCAATTCGCGGGCACAACCACAATAAAAGGTCACGTATACCTGAAAAATATAGCATATGTTCTCGGGCCTCGCACAAGTCCCAAAGAAGACTCACTGGCAGAGGTACTCAACGTACACTCTGCTTCTCTAAATCGGCGACTGTGCGCCCCCAACTAATCCTCCCTCCTGGGACGTAACAATTGACATCCCTGTCGTCTGCTGGCCCGAGGCTCTCGCCGGGTATACTTTCTCTGAATAAAACGATTCGCCGTGGTGGGGGTAAAATTGGCAAGTGATTTTTTTGAATTACCGAAGTTATGAGTCATCTGAGGCTTTGAAAATCGAACTTTCAGCTAATTAAGAAATTCTCTTTAGATTGCGCCCAAAATCAACACGATCGGTGGCGTAATTGCTGAGAAAAAACTTTGCACGGGCTCAAGATTATGCAAAAGTTACTGACACATCACGAGTTCGACGTATACGTATACGCGTTTTGACGTAGTTAGTGGTAGTAGAGTTGTTGCCTCTACGCATTCTGATTGGCTCAACGATGTTGGCTCCTCCAGCTGCTAGACCGACCGCGGGTGAGGCTCAAGTGTTAGAAGGCCTAAAATAGCGAACAGGCATTCTGTATATCTATATATGCGTTAGACAGAATGCCTGTTCGCCTTTTTAGGCCTTTTAACTTTTGAGTCTTACCCCGACCGCGCACAAACTCCGTGAATATTATATATATATATATAAACCATGTGTCAGTTTTCGATCATCGTATAAACAAACGGAGTTTTGACATTATGGGATGCGTGTGGGATAAATAAAAAAAACTTTCGTCATCTAACGAAGTGCATAGTACTAAAACCTGTGGAATACTAAACTAAACGGTAGGGTGGAGATTGTCCGAAAAAACACTAGGACTCGAGAACCTAGCCTAACGTTAGAGCTTAGTTGCAAACGCTAAGCAGAGATGTCACCACGGTCGTTTTTGTCGGTAAAAACAGTCAGTCAGCAGGGGTTCTCAACTTTGTTGATAATTGAATACAGCACTTAATTTCGTGGTTAGTTTTTCAGTCCGGAAACCATTTTAAAAATAGTGAATGAAGAAAATTTAAGAAATAAAGGAACGATAAATGATATGTGTGCGTGTGTGTAAATGTGGCAATCGTGTTTTTCCAAGCCCGTTCTTAAAAATTAAATATTTAAAATTCAATAAAAAGCAATAACCTATTTCCCCAGCTGTTGATATTTTCATACATTTTACGACGTTCAATTATGTTTTTATAGTACGAGGCACTAAGGAATCTACCGAATTTACTCCGGCACCGAATAATCATTCAATAAATAGATATCCTCATCAATTTCCTGAATAAAACAAACAAAACATCACCAGGATCAGTGGTCGGGACATGGGTTCGAGCGAGCTTCTGGATTCGGCGGCTTTGAACGCGAAGACAATTGATTTTATGCACAATATTGGTTAGTATCCAATCAAAAACAAACGATATTCATGCTTTCATTGTCATTAATATCGATTTTCGATGCACTGAGATTTTTTCATCTAGATATGAGAATTGAAAACAGGGAAAAAAAATATAAAAAAAATCGAACTTCTGAGTGGAAAATCGATATTAATGACAATGAAAGCATGAATATCGTTTGTTTTTGATTGGATACTAACCAATATTGTGCATAAAATCAATTGTCTTCGCGTTCAAAGCCGCCGAATCCAAAAGCTCGCTCGAACCCATGTCCCGACCACTAATCCTGGTGATGTTTTGTTTGTTTTATTCAGGAAATTGATGAGGATATCTATTTATTGAATGATTATTCGGTGCCGGAGTAAATTCGGTAGATTCCTTAGTGCCTCGTACTATAAAAACATAATTGAACGTCGTAAAATGTATGAAAATATCAACAGCTGGGGAAATAGGTTATTGCTCTTTTATTGAATTTTAAATATTTAATTTTTAAGAACGGGCTTGGAAAAACACGATTGCCATATTTACACACACGCACACATATCATTTATCGTTCCTTTATTTCTTAAATTTTTTTCATTCACTATTTTTAAAATGGTTTCCGGACTGAAAAATTAACCACGAAATTAAGTGCTGTATTCAATTATCAACAAAGTTGAGAATCCCTGCTGACTGACTGTTTTTACCGACAAAAACGACCGTGGTGACATCTCTGCTTAGCGTTTGCAACTAAGCTCTAACGTTAGGCTAGGTTCTCGAGTCCTAGTGTTTTTTCGGACAATCTCCACCCTACCGAAATGCATGTCGACGAAACTTTTTAAGATTTCCTTAATTCGTTTGACTGAAAATAAGTTTATCATTTATATCATTTGTAAATAGGTTATATGATATCAATACATCGATACGCACATCCGAAACCACCTGAAACTTGTTTTCATACTGAACGTCATTTTGACAGGTGAGGTTATAATCCCCAAAGTGCTGTTGTGCAGACTCTAATTAATAAATGAAAATGGTTAGTGAAAAGTGGTTAATATTTATTTTGTTAAAACTTGTGGTATACTAAACCGGTATAAAAGCGGCCGCGTAAATGTAGACTATGATTTGTGTGTGCTAAAAAATATAAAAAATGCGCGATTCATATGTCAACGAAACTTTTGAAGATTTCATTATTTCGTTCGATTGGAAATAAGTGTCAACTGAGATAATCTTTCAATTAAACCAGAGTTCGCGGAATATTGTCCAGTGTAAATATATCATCAGTTGCGTGATAACATATCATATGTAATAATGTAGGTCATATATACGAGTTCCCTTTGATAGCTGTGTGGTAACGAACCGGCCGGGGTTTGACGTTACGAAGTGCGGGACAAATGTAACAAACGTTCGCATAGTTAGAGAATAATATAAATAAGGCAAATCAGTTTATCAAAAATAGGTCTGGAAGTTGTAAGAAAAAATGTTCGTCAACCTATAAAGTCAAATTTTCTATTTGCGATCTGAAATATTATGGTTGATATTTAATAAAACAAGAACACACAGAACTGTTAGTATATATAATGTGAGAAACTCCAATCGAATAAATGTTTTCTAATTTATTTCTTGTGTCATCATTATTTTTGAATATTCCCATATTTTGCTTCCTATTGAGTTTGGCTCTGCTCTATCCGATCCTTGTTTTGACTCCATCGGTTTGTAGCGGATGGATACATAGTATTAATTGGTTTCCTAATATGTGTCCTATGATTTTCTAATATTTCTTCATGCTGATTGTGGTAACGTAATTTAAGTGGTTTCCGACTATGATCATCAATCGCACATTTTGTATATCAGATTCTCAAAACAGTTTCTGGTGTTGATATAAGTGTAGTTATACTTTTTCCACCTGGTCTGTCGAGTAATAAATTTTGAAACTTGTTCCAAAAAGTCTTTGGATGTTTTTTTTGCTGATAGTATGAAAAGTTGAATCTTCGGAATGCGGTAGGCAAACACAAATTTTGACAACAATACTTATGAAATAACGTGTATGTTGAGTATTCCTATTCCGCAAACTGCAAATGTGGAATTATTGGTGAAAACATTCATTACGATATGTCTACAGTGGCTCAGTTTTGGATGCGATTGAGTATAATGCCTGCCAACATCATGGAAACCTACAGAATTTCTGAATGTTATGTGCGCAATGTCATTTTAATGTAACATCATGACTTTGAACAACTTTTCACTATAATACTATATGGATTTGGACCATTGAAATACAGCAAAAATCTGCAAACTATAAAATTTATATACTTTGCCATTCATTTTACTTTTTGACTCTCACTGCAACATAAATATGAAGTGAAAAATTCATTAGAAAAGTCTTCAGTTGCTCATTAATGCTTTGAAATTTGATTTGAAATTGAATGAAAATGATTTGAAATTGCTGTTTTCGAAACTCATTGCGCAGATACATTGAATTGCAGCAGATAGTTGCGAACTTTAAAATTTCTGTGGATAAATATATGTGCTAAGTATCACTTCCTATCTTTAATTATGGTAATATGTAATGGAACTTGATTCAGCAAGTTTTAAAGTGTTTCTTTTCAAATAGTATTGAAGTTTGTATTACTGCGGTATGGAGCGAATACCTTCAAATTTTGATATTTTTGTGTCGCAGCATGTGTGCCAATCATTTTAATTTTTTACTCCAACGTAACATGTAATTTCAAAAATTCATCACAAAAGTTTTCATCTTTATTATTTAACTTAATTTTCCTTTTTCTAAATTCCATGCTAAATTTCTGATTTTCTAAATTTATTTCTAAATTATCCTGAAATGAAATTGTTTTCCTCCACAACCAATGCAGGTACCTTAAATGTCTTTGATTTCCGTTGCTCTGTTGAATTAAGTACGCTCAGTTTTTTTTGCTTCTTTGAGTTCTGACATAATAAATGTTTCCGAGTGCCTTTTATTTGCAACTATCAAACTGTAGATAATTGGATCTCAGCGGCCACTTGCAAACTTTGGAAATATATTTCATCAGGGGCATGTTTTGGATGACACGAAAACGTCTAGATTCCGAATGCAAAAGCGACATTTAAAAATGGCCAATTCTGTTGGATTAGTTGTGTCTTGAATTTGATCTGTTTTCCTCTTTTCCTTTCTTTTTTCTAACGTTATAAGCCGGAAATCATATCTCAGCCCGCAACACGCATTGCTACATGCTCTTGAGTTCCCAATGGACAAAACATATTAGAAGACAAGGGGAAAAATCGCCAAAGTCCAAGAATAGATCTGTGACGAAATATTTCCAGTACAATTTCGACGAAATTTAGGTCTTTTTTCGTGGAAACCAACGTTATAAGCCGAAAATCATAAATAATTCATAGAAATTTAAACTAAAATCCTATAGTCAACTGAACATAAATAAGGAACTTTTGAGAAAAAAGACGTGATATCAAACCATAAACTTCCCCTAGGAAAAAAAAGGTTGGGACAAGTACATTGATGGTCCCTCGTTTGCTGATAATTCCATCCATAAAAAAAACTTTAAAAATATTTTCTTTTTAAATGGTCAAAAAAATGATTTTATAAAAAAAAATACAGAACAATTCGAAAAAATTTGCACAAATCTTGAAAAAACATTATCTGTAAAAAAAACTAATCTGTATCTATTTTTTAAAGTGTCAAAAGAATCAAATAACAAGTAAAAAATAAAAAACCGAAAAATCGCGCTTGAAATCATTTTGGAAACCGATGCCTCATTCTTCTTATTTGATTCGAACAGCTAAATCAATTGAAAAAAATTCCATCTATTTTACGTGCAGCATTAAAATTTATTATATCAATTCGAGGCCAAGTATTTTCTAATGAATTGAAAAAAGTTACCACTTGAGTTACATGCAGCACTAAAATTTATGATATCAATCGAAGGACAAGTAATTTATGAGTAACTCCAAATTTCAACATTATGGAATTGTTCTAAGAAGCTTTTAAATCCAAAAAAATCACATGCAAGCTAGTCATTTCTTACTCTATGGTGGCAAAGACTTATAAGAAAATCGATTCTTTTCAGACTTTCAGGAGCTTCTGATATTATTCACAATATTCGACGTCGATTGGATCGATACAAATTATGTTTAAATATGAGTTAAAAGTACTTGTCCGGCCCATCACTATTCATTCAAATAAAAATCAATCATAAAAAAACGAAATTGTACGGCAGAATCCGGTTAAAAATTTATTGACATGGGATTTATTATTAGTTTAATGTTCTTAATAATAGTATAGGTTAGTTATACCGAATGAAATTCGTTCGCTGGAAAAAGTGAGAAGTAAAAATTGCCGTCATTCCAATACCAACTGGGGAGTTATTTTTGGAAGCTTGAACATATTTAATGTGCAAAATTTTTTTTATTTATCGATGCACAATAGCATCCCTTGTATAGTACAGGACAATTCGTTTCCATTCTTATTCAATTAGTGCAATTAAGGGAATATTACTTGAAGATAACTCTCTAAATTCGCTCTGCATGAATATTTGTGCTCGATCAGTTCTAGAGAAGCCCTGATTTTTATTTGAATAAACAATTTTAATGGAAAGTGATGGGCCGGACAAGTACTTTTAACTCATATTTAAACATAATTTGTATCGATCCAATCGACGTCGAATATTGTGAATAATATCAGAAGCTCCTGAAAGTCTGAAAAGAATCGATTTTCTTATAAGTCTTTGCCACCATAGAGTAAGAAATGACTAGCTTGCATGTGATTTTTTTGGATTTAAAAGCTTCTTAGAACAATTCCATAATGTTGAAATTTGGAGTTACTCATAAATTACTTGTCCTTCGATTGATATCATAAATTTTAGTGCTGCATGTAACTCAAGTGGTAACTTTTTTCAATTCATTAGAAAATACTTGGCCTCGAATTGATATAATAAATTTTAATGCTGCACGTAAAATAGATGGAATTTTTTTCAATTGATTTAGCTGTTCGAATCAAATAAGAAGAATGAGGCATCGGTTTCCAAAATGATTACAAGCGCGATTTTTCGGTTTTTTATTTTTTACTTGTTATTTGATTCTTTTGACACTTTAAAAAATAGATACAGATTAGTTTTTTTTACAGATAATGTTTTTTCAAGATTTGTGCAAATTTTTTCGAATTGTTCTGTATTTTTTTTTATAAAATCATTTTTTTGACCATTTAAAAAGAAAATATTTTTAAAGTTTTTTTTATGGATGTATATATTTATCCACAGAAATTTCAGAGTTCGCAGGTATCTGCTGCGGTTCAATGTATCTGCGCAATGAGCTTCGAAGACAGCAATTTCAAATCTATCGATAAATGAGCAACTGAAGACTTTTATAATCAATTTTTTACTTCATATATATGTTACGGTTAGAGTCAAAATGTAAAATGAATGGCACAGTATATAAATTGTATAGTTTGCAGATTTTCGCTGTATTTCAATGATCTGAATCTACAGCATTATAATGAAAAGTTGTCAAAAGTCATGATGTTGCATTAAAATGACATAGCGCACATTGCATTCAGAAATTCTGTATATTTCCATAGATGTTGGCAGGCATGATATTTGATCGTATCCAAAACTGAGCAACTGCAGACTTATCATAATGAATCATTTCACTATTAATTCCACATTTGCAGTTTGCAAAGTGGGAATACTCAACACACATGTCATTTCATAAGTTCTATTGTCAAAATTTGTGTTTACCCACTACATTCCGAAGATACGACTTTTCATATCATCAGAAAAAAGTCTCCAAAGGCTTTCTGGAACAAGTTTCCAAATTTATCACTCGATAGACCAAGTAGAAAAAGAATAACTATACTTATACCAAGACCAGAAATTTTTTTGAAAATCTGATTTACAAAATGTGCAATTCAAGATTATGGTTAGAAACCTCTCGAATTATGTTACCACAATCATCATGAAGAAGGAGTAGAAAATCATAGGACACATATTAGGGAACGAATTAATAATATGTATCGATCCTCTGCAAACTGATGGGGTGAAAACAAGGATCGGAGAGGGCAGAGCCAAACTGAATATCAAGCAAAATATGGGAATGTTTATATATAATGTTGACACAGGAAATAAATTAGAAAACATTTATTCAAGTAAAGTTTCTAATATCATTCTAACAGTTCCGTGTGTTTTTGTTCTATTTATTCGTATGTATAACCTATTTACACATGATATATAACCACGCCAGTGACGATATATTCGCACTGGGCAATATTTTGTAATTTGGTTTAATTGAAGGATTATTTCAGTCAACACTTATTTCCAATCGAACGAAATAATGAAATCTTGAAAAGTTTCGTTGACATATGCATTGCGCATTTTTTATATTCTTTTTCACACACACATCACAGACTACATTTACGCGGCCGCTTTGATACCGGTTTAATATATCACAAATTTTAACAAAATAAATAGTAATATGCACTTCTTTAGATGACGAAAATTATTTTTCTATTTATCCCGCACGCACTTCGTAATGTCGAAACTCTGTTCATGCGATCAAAAACTGACACATGGTTTGTACATATATATATGTATATCGATCGAATTTATGACTGCTGTTACCAGCTGTGCTGCGCCGTGTGCTACGTTATGAAGTTGACGTCAGATTTCCAATCATCAACAACTAATTTCAACAACCAATCACAACGTCTAAAAATGGATGTCGTCAGATCCAACCAATCAGAAACTCGATAGCATCAAAGTGCCTTTGATGGTGTTATACTATAATATACAGACACATAAATTTTTGAATGTGTTGGTAACTTTTGCATAATCTTGAGCCCGTGCAAAGTTTTTTCTCAGCAATTACGCCACCAATAATGCTGTTTTTGGGCTCATTCGATAGAGAATTTCTCAATTAGCTGAAAGTTCAATTTTCAAAGTCGTACATAACTCATAGGCTTCGCAATTAAAGAAAATCACATGCCAATTTTACCCCCACCGCCGCGAATCGTTTTATTCAGAGAAAGTATAGTCTCGGCGAGAGCCTCGGGCCAGCAGACGACAGGGCTGTCAATGTACTTGTCCCGAGACTCTACCGAGTCTCTTGATAAGGCAAATCAGTTTATATTATGGTTGATAATTAATAAAACAAGAACACACGGAACTGTTAGTATATATAATGTAAGAAACTCCAATCGAATAAATGTTTTCTAATTTATTTCTTGTGTCATCGGTATTTTTGAATATTCCCACATTTTGCTTCCTATTGAGTTTGGCTCTGCTCTTTCCGATCCTTGTTTTGACTCCATCGGTTTGCAGCGGATCGATACATAGTATTAATTGGTTGCCTAATATGTGTCCTATAATTTTCTACTATTTCTTCATACTGATTGTGGTAACATGATTCAAGTGGTTTCCGACTATGATCATCAATCGCACATTTTGTATATCATATTCTTAAAACAGTTTCTGGTGTTGATATAAGTGTTGTTATACTTTTTCCACCTGGTCTGTCGAGTAATAAATTTTGAAACTTCTTCCAAAAAGTCTTTGGATGCTTATTTTGCTGATGATATGAAAAGTCGTATCTTGGGAATGCTGTATGCAAACACAAATTTTGATAACAAAACTTATGGAATGACATGTATGTTGAGTATTTCCACTTTGCAAACTACAAATATGGAATTATTATAAAAAAAATTCATTCGAATAAGTCTACTGTTGCTCAGTTTTGGATGCGATCAAATATAATGCCTACCAACATCCCCAGAAACTTACAGAATTGCTGAATGCAATGTGCGCTATGTCATTTTAATGTAACATCATGACTTTTGACAACTTTTCATTATAATGCTGTAAATTCGGATCATTGAAATACTGCAAAAATCTGCAAACTATACAATTTAAATACTGTGCCATTTATTTTACATTTTGACTCTAACTGTAACATATATATGAAGTAAAAAATTGATTATAAAAGTCTTCAGTTGCTCATTTATGGATAGATTTGAAATTGCTGTCTTCGAAGCTCATTGCGCAGATACATTGACTCTGAAATTTCTGTGGATAAATATATATGCGACGGATCACCCCTTATCTTTGATTATGGTAATATGTAATGGAACTTGGTTCGGCAAGGTTTTAAGTGTTCCTTTTCAAATAGTATTGAAGTTTGTATGACTGATATACAGCGAATACTTCCAAACTTTGATATTTCTGTGTTGCAGCATGTGTGCCAATCATTCAAATCATTTACTCTAACCGTATCATGTAATCTAGAAAATTTATCACAAAAGTCTTCCGCTTTTCTAAATACTTCAATCTTCCTTTTTCTACTCCATTGTGAGTTTTCGAATTTCTAAATTCATTTCTGAATTGTCCTGAAATGGTTTTCCTCCAAAACCAATGCAAGTACCTTAAACGTCTTTGAATTCTGTTGCTCTGTTGAATTAAGTTCGCTTAGTTTTTTTTTGCTGCTTTGAGTTCTGGCATAATAAATGTTTATTATGCCAGAACTCAAAGAAGTTTTCGGGTACTTTTTTTCAGCAACTATCAAACTGTGGATAATTGGATCTCAGCGGCCACTTGCAAACTTTGGAAATATATTTCATTGGGGGCACGTTTTGGATGAAATGAAATCTCTAGATTCAGAATGCAAAAGCGACATTCAAAGTGGGCAAATCTGTTGGATTTTTCGTGTCTTGAATTTGATCTATCTTTCATTTGAATTTTGAAGAAAAAGGATAAATGAAATCTGTTCTATTAAGGAAATCTTTACGTCAGTTGTTTCTTAGTATGAAGACTTGGAAAAAATCGCCAAAGGCCAAGGACAGACCGGTGACGAAATATTTCCAGTACAATTTTGACGAAAAATAGATCTTATTTCGTGGAAACCAACGTTATAAGCCGAAAATCATATTACGGCCCACAACACGCATTTCTTCATGCTCTTGGGTTCCCAATAGACAAAACATATTAGAAGACAAGAAGAAAAATCACCAAAGTCCAAGACCAAACCAGTTCCGAAATATTTTCAGTACAATTTTGAAGAAAAATTGGTCTTTTACGTGGAAACTAACATTATAAACCGAAATTCATTTCCCGGGCCTCATCCCGGATTCTTCCATGCTGTTGAGTTCCTAATAGGCATAACATATTAGAGTAGAAGAAAAAATAGCCCAAGTCCATGGACAGACATGTGACGGAATATTTTCTGTACAATGTTGACGAGAAATTTGTTGTTTTTCGTGGAAACCAATGTTATAAGCCGAAAATCATATCTCGGCCCGCAACACACTTTTCTTCATGCTCTTGGGTTCCAAATAGACGAAACATATTAGAGTACAAGGAAAAAAATCGCCAAGGTCCAAAGACAGACCTGTGACGAAATATTTCCAGTACAATTTTGACGAAAAATTGATCTTATTTCGTGGAAACCAACGTTATAAGCCGAAAATCATATTACGGCCCACAACACGCATTTCTTCATGCTCTTGGGTTCCCAATAGACAAAACATATTAGAAGGCAAGGAAAAAAATCACCAAAGTCCAAGACCAAACCAGTGCCTAAATATTTTCAGTACAATTTTGAAGAAAAATTGGTCTTTTACGTGGAAACCAACATTATAAACCGAAATTCATTTCCCGGGCCTATCATCCCGGATTCCTCCATGCTGTTGAGTTCCTAATAGGTATCAAGAGACTCGGTAGAGTCTCGGGACAAGTACATTGACAGCCCTGTCGTCTGCTGGCCCGAGACTCTCGCCGAGACTATACTTTCTCTGAATAAAACGATTCGCCGTGGTGGGGGTAAAATTGGCATGTCATTTTATTGAATTACGAAGCTCAGGAGCCATTTAGCAACTTGAAAATTGAAGTTTAAGCCAATTGAGTAATTCTCTTTCGATTCCGCCCTAAATCAGCATGATCGGTGGCGTATTTGCTGAGAAAAAACTTTGCACGGGCTCAAGATTATGCAAAAGTTACCAACACATTCAAGAATTTATGCGTCTGTATTTATAAACACCATCAAAGGCACTTTGATGCTCTCGAGTTTCTGATTCGTTGGATCTGACGACATCCATTTTTTAGACGTTGTGATTGGTTGTAGAAATTAGTTGTTGATGATTGGAAATCTGACGTCAACTTCAGAACGTAGCAAACGGCGCAGCACAGCTGGTAACAGCAGTCATAAATTCGACCGATATACATATATATATGTACAAACCATGTGTCAGTTTTTGATCGTATGAACAGAATTTCGAGATTACGAAGTGCGTGCGGGATCAATAAAAAAATAATTTTCGTCATCTAAAGAAGTGCATATTACTATTTATTTTGTTAATTTGTGATATATTAAACCGGTATCAAAGCGGCCGCGAAAATGTAGTCTGTGATGTGTGTGTGAAAAAGAATATAAAAAATGCGCGATGCATATATGTCAACGAAACTTTTCAAGATTTCATTATTTCGTTCGATTGGAAATAAGTGTTAACTGAAATAATCCTTCAATTAAACCAGAGTACGAGAAATATTGTCCAGTGCGAATATATTGTCAGTGGCGTGGTTATATATCATGTGTACATAGGTTATATATACGAATACATAGAACAAAAATACACGCAACCGTTAGAATGATATTAGAAACTTTAATTGAATAAATGTTTTCCAATTTATTTCTTGTGTCATCATTATTTTTAAACATCCCCATATTTTGCTTGATATTCAGTTTGGCTCTGCCCTCTCCGATCCTTGTTTTCACCCCATCAGTTTTGCAGCGGATCGATACATATTATTAATTCGTTCCCTAATATGTGTCCTATGATTTTCTACTCCTTCTTCATGATGATTGTGGTAACATGATTCGAGAGGTTTGTAACCATAATCTTGAATTGCACAATTTGTAAATCAGATTTTCAAAAAAATTTCTGGTCTTGGTATACTGGGTAGTTATTCTTTTCCCATTAGGTCTGTCGAGTGATAAATTTGGAAACTTGTTCCAGAAAGCCTTTGGATGCTTTTTTTGCTGATGATATGAAAAGTCGTATCTTCGGAATGCGGTGTGCAAACACAAATTTTGATAACAAAACTTATGGAATGACATGTATGTTGAGTATTTCCACTTTGCAAACTACAGATATGGAATTATTATAAAAAAAATTGATTCCGATAAGTCTACAGTTGCTCAGTTTTGGATGTGATCAAATATAATGCCTACCAACATCCCCAGAAACTTACAGAATTTCTGAATGCAATGCGCGCTATGTCATTTTAATGCAACATCATGACTTTTGACAACTTTTCATTATAATGCTGTAGATTCGGATCATTGAAATACAACGAAAATCTGCAAACTATACAATTTATATACTGTGCCATTCATTTTACATTGTGACTCTAACCGTAACATATATATGAAGTAAAAAATTGATTATAAAAGTCTTCAGTTGCTCATTTATGGATAGATTTGAAATTGCTGTCTTCGAAGCTCATTGCGCAGATACATTGAACCGCAGCAGATACCTGCCAACTCTGAACTTTCTGTGGATAAATATATATGCTGCGGATCACCCCTTATCTTTGATTATGGTAATATGTAATGGAACTTGGTTCAGCAAGTTTTGAAGTGTTTCTTTTCAAATAGTATTGAAGTTTGTATGACTGATATACAGCGAATACTTCTAAACTTTGATATTTCTGTGTTGCAGCATGTGTGCCAATCATTCAAATCATTTACTCCAACCGTATCATGTAATCTGGAAAATTCATTACAAAAGTCTTCAGCTTTTCTAAATACTTCAATGTTCCTTTTTCTATTCCTTTCTGAGTTTTCGAATTTCTAAATTCATTTCTAAATTGTCTTGAAATGGTTTTCCTTCAAAACCAATGCAGGTACGTTAAACGTCTTTGAATTCTGTTGCTCTGTTGAATAAAGTTCGCTTAGTTTTTTTTGCTGCTTTGAGTTCTGGCATAATAAATGTTAGAAGTTTACGGGTACTTTTTTTCAGCAACTATCAAACTGTGGATAATTGAACCTCAGCGGCCGCTTGCAAACTTTGGAAATATATTTCATTGGGGGCACGTTTTGCATGAGACGAAATCTCTAGATTCAGAATGCAAAAGCGACATTTAAAGTAGGCAAATCTGTTGGATTTTTCGTGTCTTGAATTTGATCTATCTTTCATTTGAATTTTGAAGAAAAGGGATAAATAAAATCTGTTCTATTAAGGAAATCTTTACGTCAGTTCTTTCTTGGTATGAAGACTTGGAAAAAATCGCCAAAGGCCACGGACAGACCGGTGACGAAATATTTCCAGTACAATTTTGACGAAAAATAGATCTTTTTTCACGGAAACCAACGTTATAAGCCGAAAATCATATTACAGCCCACGAAACGCATTTCTTCACACTTTTGGGTTCCTAATACACAAAACATATTAGAAAATAAGGGGAAATATTACCGACGTGCAAGAACAAACCAGTGCCGAAACATTTCCAGTATAATTTTGACGAAAAATCGGTCTTTTTTCGGGGAAACCAACGTTATAAGCCGAAAATCATATCTCGGCCTCCAACCCACTTTCCACCGTGCTCTTGGGTTCCTAATAGACAAAACATATTAGGAGACAAGGGGAAAAATCACCGAAGTCCAAGAACAAACCTGTGCCGAAATATTTTCAGTAAAATTTTGACGAAAAATAGGTCCATTTTCGTGGAAACCAACGTTATAAGCCGAAAATCATATCTCGGCCCTCAACCCGCTTTCTACCGTTCTCTTGGGTTCCCAATAAGCATAGCATATTAGAGTAGAAGAAAAAAAATCGCCCAAATCCATGGACAGACCTGTGACGGAATATTTTCTGTACAATGTTGACGAGAAATTTGTTGTTTTTCGTGGTAACCAACGTTATTAACCGAAAATCATATTACGGCCCACAACACGCATTTCTTCATGCTCTTGGGTTCCCAATAGACAAAACATATTAGAAGACAAGGAGAAAAATCACCAAAGTCCAAGACCAAACCAGTGCCTAAATATTTTCAGTACAATTTTGAAGAAAAATTGGTCTTTTACGTGGAAACCAACATTATAAACCGAAATTAATTTCTCGGGCCTCATCCCGGATTCCTCCATGCTGTTGAGTTCCTAATAGGCATAACATATTAGAGTATAAGAGAAAAAATCGCCAAAGTTCAAGGGCAGACTTGTGACGAAATATTTTCACTACAATTTTTACGAAAAATTGGTTTTCTATGGTGGAAACCAACTTTATAAGCCGAACATCATACCCAGGGAAAATAAGGTTGTGAAAAGTACATTGATGGTCCCTTATTTGCTGATAATTTCATGAAAAAGATTATCCCATAAAAAAATGTTCGTATTAGAATGGAATCTATAAAAATGTACTAAGCAAATAATTCATAGAAATTTAAACTAAAATCCTATAACCGTCATAACATAAATCAGGAACTTTTGAGAAAAAAGGCGTGATATCAAACCATAAACTTCCCCTTGGGAAAAAAAGGTTGGGACAAGTACATTGATGGTCCCTTGTTTCTGGATGACATAGAAAGAAGATTCAGAACCAGGAAAAAAATTCTATAGAAATAATAAACGAAAAATTGAAAAGTTCAAAAAAATTCAACAATAAAAAACAATCGAAAAAAATTCTGTTAAGAAAAATAAAAATTTTCAAAAAAATTCATAAATATTGAACAAATTGAAAAATGTACTATCCAAGTTACATGCAGTATAAAAATGTATGATATCAATTAGAGGCCAAGTTTTTATTGATAATTTGGAATATTTATTGAATAAATCGGAAACTTTAATTGAAAATCATGATAATTATTTTCAAGAAAAAAGTTAATGAAAAAAAAAGTGATAACGGAAGTTACGTGCAGTACTAAAATGTATTATATCAATTCGAGGTCAAGTATTTATCGGTTATTCGAAATATAATCTCCGGCGACAAATGAGCGTTGAGAATCCTTGTCGGGCTCACAACGTTTTATCAAAATTACAAAAAAATTAATGGAAATGAAATCATTAAAAATTCACATGAAAGTCATTCGTTACTTCAACAAGGTACACACTTTAAAGAATCGATTCCCCTCCGATTTTTAGGATCCCCTGGTATTATTCACAACATTCAACTTCGATTGGATCGGTACAAATTATGTTCAAATACGTCTTAAACGTACTTGTCCGGCCCATCACTTTTTATTCAAATTGCTCATTCGAAAACAAATCAAAAACAAAGTTAATGCATGTGTTAATATTGAGGAACAGTAATTCCCGAGGAAATAATTTTCCTTCGAATCGCTCTTGTTAAAATGAAACGAAAATGAAAGATAAAGTTGATTAATCTATTTATATCATATAAAGTCAGAATTCACAACAAAATAATTTTTTCCAAATTCCAGGAATCCACGTGTCGTACTCGACTAGTGGTATTTATCAAAATGTGTACGTGACTATAGAAAAAAAACATTGTATGGCTGAGTAGGTTCGAAAATTTCTTGTAATGTGCCTGATTATTTCTCATTTTCATTGGTTCTTACCGAATGGTATGTGTTCACTGAAGAAAATGAGAAGTGGATATTGCTATACGAACTTGCGAACAATCAAGTTCAAATTACTTGGAGATATTATTTTTATTTCAATCGATTTTATTATATTTGTTATTTTAGAGCAGCCCTGATTTGTTTTCGAATGAGCAATTTGAATAAAAAGTGATGGGCCGGACAAGTACGTTTAAGACGTATTTGAACATAATTTGTACCGATCCAATCGAAGTTGAATGTTGTGAATAATACCAGGGGATCCTAAAAATCGGAGGGGAATCGATTCTTTAAAGTGTGTACCTTGTTGAAGTAACGAATGACTTTCATGTGAATTTTTAATGATTTCATTTCCATTAATTTTTTTGTAATTTTGATAAAACGTTGTGAGCCCGACAACGATTCTCAACGCTCATTTGTCGCCGGAGATTATATTTCGAATAACCGATAAATACTTGACCTCGAATTGATATAATACATTTTAGTACTGCACGTAACTTCCGTTATCACTTTTTTTTTCATTAACTTTTTTCTTGAAAATAATTATCATGATTTTCAATTAAAGTTTCCGATTTATTCAATAAATATTCCAAATTATCAATAAAAACTTGGCCTCTAATTGATATCATACATTTTTATACTGCATGTAACTTGGATAGTACATTTTTCAATTTGTTCAATATTTATGAATTTTTTTGAAAATTTTTATTTTTCTTAACAGAATTTTTTTCGATTGTTTTTTATTGTTGAATTTTTTTGAACTTTTCAATTTTTCGTTTATTTATAACATATTAGAGTATAAGGAAAAAAATCGCCAAAGTTCAAGGGCAGTCTTGTGACGAAATATTTTCACTACAATTTTTACGAAAAATTGGTCTTTTATGGTGGAAACCAACTTTATAAGCTGAACATCATACCGAGGGAAAATAAGATTGGGAAAAGTACATTTATGGTCCCTTATTTGCTGATAATTTCATGAAAAAGATGATCCCATAAAAATTGTTCGTATGAGAATGGAATCTATAAAAATATACTAAGCAAATAATTCATAGAAATTTATACTAAAATCCTATAACCGTCATAACATAAATGAGGAACTTTTGAGAAAAAAGGCGTGATATCAAACCATAAACTTCCCCTAGGGAAAAAAAGGTTGGGACAAGTACATTGATGGTCTCTTGTTTCTAGATGACATAGAAAAAAGACTCAGAACCAGGAAAAAAATTCTATAAAAATAATAAACGAAAAATTGAAAAGTTCAAAAAAATTCAACAAAAATAAAAAATAATCGAAAAAAATTCTGTAAAGAAAAATAAAAAATTTTCAAAAAAATTCATAAATATTGGACAAATTGAAAAATGTACTATCCAAGTTACATGCAGTATAAAAATGTATGATATCAATTGGAGGCCAAGTTTTTATTGATAATTTGGTATATTTATCTAACATATCGGAAACTTTAATTGAAATTCATGATAATTATTTTCAAGAAAAAAGTTAATGAAAAATAGTCATAACGGAAGTTACGTGCAGTACTAAAATGTATTATATCAATTCGAGGTCAAGTATTTATCAGTTATTCGAAATATAATCTCCGGCGACAAATGAGCGTTGAGAATCCTTGTCGGGCTCACAACGTTTTATCAAAATTACTAAAAAATTAATGAAAATAAAATCATTAAAAATTCACATGAAAGTCATTCGTTACTTCAACAAGGTACACACTTCAAAGAATCGATTCCCCTCCGACTTTCACGATCTCCTGGTATTATTCACAACATTCAACTTCGATTGGATCGGTACAAATTATGTTCAAATACGTCTTAAACGTACTTGTCCGGCCCATCACTTTTTATTCAAATTTCTCATTCGAAAACAAATCAAAAACGAAGTTAATGCATGTGTTAATATTAAGGAACAGTAATTCCCGAGAAAATAATTGTCCTTCGAATCACTCTTGTCAAAATGAAACGAAAATGAAAGATGAAGTTGATTAATCTATTTATATTATATGGAGTCATAATTCACAACAAAATCATTTTTCTCCAAATTCCAGGAATCCACGTGTCGTACTCGACTAGTGATATTTATCAAAATGTGTACGTGACTATAGAAAAAAAACATTTCATGGCTGAGTAGGTTCAAAAATTTCTAGTAATGGGCCTGATTATTTCTCATTTTCATTGGTTCTTACCGAATGGTATGTGTTCACTGAAGAAAATGAGAAGTGGATATTGCTATACGAACTTGCGAACAATCAAGTTCAAATTACTTGCAGATATTATTTTTATTTCTATCCATTTTATTATATTTGTCATTATAGAACAGTCCTGATTTGTTTTCGAATGAGCAATTTGAATAAAAAGTGATGGGCCGGACAAGTACGTTTAAGACGTATTTGAACATAATTTGTACCGATCCAATCGAAGTTGAATGTTGTGAATAATACCAGGAGATCGTGAAAGTCGGAGGGGAATCGATTCTTTAAAGTGTGTACCTTGTTGAAGTAACGAATGACTTTCATGTGAATTTTTAATGATTTTATTTTCATTAATTTTTTAGTAATTTTGATAAAACGTTGTGAGCCCGACAAGGATTCTCAACGCTCATTTGTCGCCGGAGATTATATTTCGAATAACTGATAAATACTTGACCTCGAATTGATATAATACATTTTAGTACTGCACGTAACTTCCGTTATGACTATTTTTCATTAACTTTTTTCTTGAAAATAATTATCATGAATTTCAATTAAAGTTTCCGATATGTTAGATAAATATTCCAAATTATCAATAAAAACTTGGCCTCCAATTGATATCATACATTTTTATACTGCATGTAACTTGGATAGTACATTTTTCAATTTGTCCAATATTTATGAATTTTTTTGAAAATTTTTTATTTTTCTTTACAGAATTTTTTTCGATTATTTTTTATTTTTGTTGAATTTTTTTGAACTTTTCAATTTTTCGTTTATTATTTTTATAGAATTTTTTTCCTGGTTCTGAGTCTTTTTTCTATGTCATCCAGAAACAAGAGACCATCAATGTACTTGTCCCAACCTTTTTTTCCCTAGGGTCCATTATTCCATCAATAAACACAAGATTACCAGTTCCATTAGCGGACATGCATCCCCATACCATTACCGAGCC
This sequence comes from Venturia canescens, assembly GCF_019457755.1. Classification (NCBI taxonomy): domain Eukaryota; kingdom Metazoa; phylum Arthropoda; class Insecta; order Hymenoptera; family Ichneumonidae; genus Venturia; species Venturia canescens. The sequence goes on from NC_057421.1 coordinate 38,629,866, forward strand.
TCCACCATGTTTCACTGTAGCCTTCAGGTTTTTTAAATTCAGCTCCGTATTTGTTTTTCTCTATACTTTTTGCCGTCCATCGCTTCCGAAAAAATCAAATTTACTTTCATCCGAAAAAATAACTGTGTTCCAGAAGTTAGTATCCTTATTAATGAATGCTTTAGCAAAATCTAATCGAAGTTGTTTGTTCTTCTTACTGATGAAGGGCTTCTTTCGTGGAACTCTGCCATGAATATCGTTGTTCCATAATATTCTTCGACACAATTGGGCGTGAACTTCTTTATTAAACCTTGCACTAACGTCTGCTGCCAATTTTGGTGCAGATATAAAAGGATTTTTCTTCACTTCACGAAGAACCGCCTTTTCTTCTCGTGGCGTTAGTTTTTTTGGACGTCCGGATCTTACTCTATTTGCGAGATTTCCATCCGTATTCATTTTTTTTATTATATAGCAAACTGTGGATTTACTTCTTCCTACAATAGCACTGATTTCTTTATATGACTTCCCTTCTCTGTGCAGTTTAACAATTATTTCTCTTTCAGATTTGGTAGTTTCTGATTTTTTTCCGCTCATTATTTTGAATCGCTAATAAATCGGTTTGATCTGTTTTCCAGCACTACTAGAGGCACACTGAAGACTGTTTGTTTACATTCAGAAGCTCGTTTAACGTTATGTTTACTGTATACTTACATTGTAGTACAGGGTTCGAATAGTTTTGTTACGTGTTATGTGTACGTAGTCATAATAATGGATATCCACTTTGTTTACGTATTATTGGATTTTTCTAGAACTTTATATATATTTAGTACTTTTATGTAGGTTACTATAAATACATTTTGTTTTAATAAATTACAATTCATTGTATGCTATCTTCATGATTGATCATTTTCTGGCATCCCGTTCGAATACTTACGTTGCTCACTGTATGCATCGCGCATTTTTTATATCCTTTTTCGCACACATATCACAGACTACATTTACGCGGCCGCTTTGATACTGGTTCAGTATATCACAAAATTTAACGAAATAAATAGTAATATGCACTTCGTTGGATGACGAAAATTATTTTTAGTTATCCCGCACGCACTTCATAACATCATAACCCCAAACGTCAACATGACGTGAAACTTCGGCTGGTGACTTTCGAGCTCTCAGCATGTGACGTCAGTCCGCGACACCGCCGCGAAGTTAGACCGAGGGACATGAGGCCTTTGATGGTATTATATACAGACATGTCAAATTTCTAAATGTGTTAGTAACTTTTGCATAATCTTGAGCCTGTGCAAAGTTTTTTCTCAGCAATTACACTACTGATCGTGTTGGTTTCGGGCTCATTCGAAAGAGATTTTGAAATTTAGTCGCCAAACTAATTTTCGCTTAATAAAACATCTCTTGAGCTCCGCAATTCTAGATAATGACATGCCAGTTTTACCCCCACCACCGCGAATCGTTTTATTCAGAGAAAAGATAGTCTCGGCGAGAGCCTCAGGCCAGCAGACGACAGGGCTGTCAATGTACTTGTCCCGAGACTCTACCAAGTCTCTTGATCTAATTTTCTCATCGATATATTTTTTGAGAGTTCTGGGAAACAGGTAGCCTGTTCTTCACTGGGAAGAGAGGGGAGAGCATTTATAATTTGAGATGGAGCAATTTTATTTAATAATTCGATAATGCGAGGGTCATCTTTTGAAAATCCAGTGGAAGAGGAATCGATATTCGATCTCCTTTTAAAGGCTTTGATTACACTGGCACACAAAAAAAAAGTGGTAAGTACCTAGAACCGGACCCATCAATCTCTACGTATTTTGGCCCGCTGAATCCGAATCCAGGGTCAGATTGGCCAATATACCTAAAAAATTTTGAGTAAATTCCAAAAAACCGCAAAAATTGCGGAAAATCGCTGTTAAGAGCATAATAAAAGTTCTCTTCGCGTTACGCGAGGGTGATTTTCATGTAATTTGATACACTGAATCTGAATCGAAGGTTAGATTGACTAATACATCTCCAAAATTTTTAGTAAATTTCAAAAAACCGCAAAAATGACGGAAAATTGCTGTTTAAAGCATGATAAAAGTTGTCTTCGACCTTAATCGGGGGTGTTTTTTTATGTAATTTGATGCGCTGAATCTGAATCTGGAGTCAGATCGGCTGATATACCCGCAAAATTTTGAGTAACTGCAAAATCTCTAAAAATGGGTCAAAATCGCTAGCATGGGTAGAAGAAGAGTTTTATTGATCTAGATCGAGTACGCTCCTTTTGTATTTCGATACGCTGAAACCGAAACCGGGCGTCTATTTAACTCGTACGTCTCCAAAATTTTGCTTCCATGGAAAAAACCGGCTAAAATTGTTCTTTACGAATTTCAAGCAGCTCAATCCGATTCTGGTAGCTAGTAGTCCCGATCATGCGCACTTCCATCGAAGATCGTGAAAAATAACAAAAAAAAATAGCAAAAAAACGTCAAAAATAGTTTTTTAAATGTTTTACATATGCATGATTCATCTTAAACTGTACACAAATAAAAAGATCTGTATATTCTGTATGCAATAAACTAGAAACTGGAGAAAATTTTATAAAAAACTTGAATATAAAACTATCGCAGGCATCAAAAAATCAAACGAGACGTTAATTCATACGTTATTTTTATGAAACTAGCATTAACCCTGGCGTTACACGCCCATTTGAATTTGGACATCAATCCACATATGCTCGGCGGCAACTATCTCTTCGCAACAATTCGGGACAACGAATAAACAAAACCATTGCAACGGATCGAAGCTTTACATTTCGATTTTTCGAAATTTTTTTCTTTAAGAAAGGGGGAATAGGAATTCACTAGGGAATCACTTTTCATCGAATTTCAAGACACTTTCATTCATTCACAATAATATCTCTTGTATATTACAGAAAAATTTGTTTGCATTTTTTCTATAATGAATGCAATTAAGTTAAAATCTCTAGGAGGTCATTTTCTCAATTCCCTCTGTATGCATACATGTGATCCATCAGATCTAGAAGAGTCCTGATTTTTTTTTGAATGAGCAATTTGAATGAAAAGTGATGGGCCGGAAAAGTACTTTTAGCACATATTTAAACATCATTTGTACCGATACGAAATCGACGTCGAATATTGTGAATACCAGGGGATCCTGATTTTTTTTGGATTTGAACACTTCTCAGAACAATTTCATATTGTGAAAAATTCTGGATTATATACTAATAAAATACTCATTCTCCGATTGATGTTATAAATTTTAGTGCTGCACATAACTCAGATGGTAACTTTTTTGATTAACTAGAATTTTCTCAAGTTCCGGTTGCTTCCCGTAGGAATAAATTTCTCACGTTCTATTTCAATTTTTTTTTCCTTTACAATATATTTACGGATTTGTATTTTTTTTAATATAATGTTTTTTCATGATTTGTGAAAGTTTTTCTTAATTGTTTTGTTGAAATTATTTACAGTCCGTTTCGTAATTTTTTTTTACATACCATTATGTTTTGAATTTTTTTCATTCGTCATCCAATGTACTTGTCATTTTTGCATTCATTTGACAACGTTTTGTTCGTTTGAATCAAACGTTTTTCATACATTACCAAGATTTAGAAGATTCATTTTTTTGGAATGGTTTTTTTTTTATAACCTTCAGTAATGAATTGGCCATTTGAAGCAAGTTTCGAGAGAATAGATCGAACATCTTCTTATAAATCATCGTGTTTTTAACTACACGAGTGTCACATGGGGTTTCACTGAAAGGAAAGGTACTTTAGTGTTCCCCTCCGATTTTGATAATTTTTTTATATGTTATAGTCCATCGAAAAATAAGAGACACGTATTTTTTTATCGGCTTAAAGTTATTTTTAAGGGGTGAAATAACCTATATGACATGTTCAACTTTTTATGCACCCTTACTGCAAAGGGGTGAACCACCCCCGAATATCCAGATTTTTGTCGTATAAAAAAAACTTACGATCCGATTCTAATAAAACAAACGTCATTTTGCAGAGCAAAAAAAAAATAAAATTGACGTGTTTTTGAGTTTTCCTCAAATCAAAAAAATTAAGGTAGTAAAACACCCTTAAAATGTCAAATTTTATTTCGAGCACTGTCCCCTTCCGATTTCAGTATTCTTTTTATAGAATGTAGCTTGTCAAAAAATAAGAGACACGTATTTTTTTTTATCGGCCGAAAGTTATTTTTAAGGGGTGAAATCAACCCCCAAAGTTGGGCATGTTTTGCATCTGTTAGAGTGTTTCATATAGAAGCACTCAACCGATCGTAACCTAACTAATTGCAAAATGTTTTATACGTCCAATAACCTATATTACATGTTCAATTTCTTATGCACCCCTATTACATGGGGATGATTCACCCCCTGACATTCATAATTTTTTTATATAAAAAAAAAATTTCATTCGATTTCAAGGGAACAAACAACATTTCGAAGAACGAAAAGAGTTCACGTTGACGTATCTTTGAATTTTTCCAAGAGAAAAAAATCAAGGAGGTAAAGCAACCCTAAAACCTCAAATTTCATTCTGCGCACCGAAATGATTAAATTCAATTCAATTGGTCTCTTTATCATTGCGGATCGACTTACATTCTAATTAATATGTTATTTACATATACATCGGCTGTTTAAATTACATGAAAAATTGAGTACTCCTACATCTTCCATGGTCGCGACTTTCACAATTTTTTATTTTCGTATATACATGGGCTGTATACAAACATATATATTGTGACGTGACATTTTGCCCCGCCACTCGTACGAATTGTGTCGACCAGTGGACCGGGTTGACGGCCCATTTTCCACGACTTTTCGACTCGTCGGGTGTTGGTCGGAGCCGGACTCATTATTGCGTAATTATTGTATTAAGTTCGAAAAACCGCCTACATTACCGATTTGAGAGATTTTAGTTAATTTTAGCTACCTGTTACCTACGTGGCAGGAAGAGAGAGAATTTCGTTGTCTATTTTTGAGTTTAATCTGACGTTTATTTACAGAGAATTTCGTTGTCTATTTTTGGATTTAATCTGACGTTTATTTAAAGTAAAATTTCATTGTCGTTTTGGGATATTTGGTGTCGCCCCCGCGACTGGGTTTGCGAACCGTCTTTTATTGTGACGATGCTTTGCTGTTGTTCGACCCGATCTCGTTCGCGAGAAACACCCTCCCACACCGTCTTCGAGTTACGAGCATCATTCTCGACCAGTGGACGGCTGAGAGGACACGCTGGCATAGGCCATTCGTTGAACACCGCCCGTGCCTCTCCCGCTGCAGTAACCGAGAGTTACACCGTAAATTCGGGTGCCACGGTCCGTGCGATACGGCGCCTCGTCGGGTGGGATCCGGGGGAGTTTTCTGGAGCCAAGGTGCTGTTTTGCCTGGTGGTTTTTGTCGTGGGCCCACCATGACTTCTAGACGTCCGAAGTCATGAGGGAGGCCTCCCCTCGGTCCTTCAGAGCTGCCCGCCGGATCCCCAAGAGGAAAGGCACTCGAATCACGGCAATTAAGTCGGGAGGAATGTTTCAAACGGACGGGAGAGATGAGAGCAACAGGGAGGCAAATTACCGACGTGGCGCTTCTTAATTTGAATTCCCGCGAAAGCGTGAACTACGAGCCTATGCTCTGGCTCACGCCTAGCGTGTGAGCGCTGCGGTTCGCGGGCCTAGTTGTGGGGATGGCGCCGAATATTGAGGACCACTCGTTCGCACAATGAGTCTTGTTCCGATCACCTCACCGGCGAGTCAGAAATCCGAGTCTGCAGTCATCTAGGTCTCTTTTGTCTTTTCTTCGGGTGCGACGAGTGATCTCCTCGGTGAGCCCACTACTCTTTCTCCCCGGGTTCTTTGGTAGAATTGAGCGTATTGTTTCGGAATTTAGTTCCGGTTTTCTTTGAGTTTTGTTGCCTGGTGGTCTTTTCTTTGAGGGAGATCTGTGTGGCGAAGTAGCGAGCGAGATTGCGGCCGCTACTTCCCAATCTCCATTATTTTTCGTGTAGTTTATTGAGACGCTCAACTCTATCAGAGGATTCACTCTTAATCTGGTTCAATGCATTATTATCTGATTTCGAAGATGGTGTGAACGATTATTCGTTCGAGTTTTGATAAAGCGCTGAATATTGCGCGCAGTAAAGTTTGAGTTCGCTTTTGTCTCTCTCTCCCTGCACATGTCGAGAGCCCTAGTTAGCGCGCTAGCCGCGCGATGTTTTCGTTGGGTCTCTCTCTTTCTCATTGTCGCGTTCGGGATGTACGGCGGTTAGTCAAGGCATTATGTTTCAGTATTTTTCTCCCGTTTCTTTTATATTGCGCCTTCTTTCGGGCCTGCTATTGTATTATTTCTTGTCTCACGATCGACGTATTTTCTGTTACCTCTTTTGAAGTATTCTATTGTAAAATTGCGTTATTCTCCGTCGTCGATCATAATTTCGCCTATCTTTTGTCTTTCGCGTTGCGTCCGTGCATTGCCCAAAATCGCGGGCTTCTATCTTTTGTGATTCCTGTCGCCGTGTGGTAGGTTAGCTCGCGGATGAATTATTGGGTAGTAAATTACCAGGTGTCGATTACCTTTTGCCTTTGCGCTACTTACGACACCCGCGTAATCTACCTGGAATTGTCTCACCGTGGTCACTTTGTTGCCTACCCTGCCTTAGTGACCAATGCGTTACAATTTCCGTCATAGCAGTTACCTATTACCTATTGCCTATTGCCTGTAGTTACCTTGCGAACTCGGGTAGGTCGTTAGCGATGTTTAGTTACCTACTTGTAAACAGGGGCAACGCGATGGCGAATTAAAATTACCATTTTTCCGAATTATTATCTTGTTCCGTTTAACTGGCGAATCTAAACTATCGTTTCCTGAAATGTTATTTTGTTGAACATTAATTGGCGATCTCGTATTTTTCTCCTGTATAATTTGTTTTCCGCTAAAAATTGTGAATAAATGACGCATACTGTTTCGAATTTTATATTTTGTTGTGGGCTATTTCTTTTGTGTTTCGTAACCGCTACTTTGCCCCAAGGATCCCCCCCTCTACCTTTTGTATCTCAGATGAGCTGAGTAGTCGGACCGGCCTCGGTCACTCGTTCCCCTCGTACACTCTAGACTTTAATTTTGCGTTGCGTTACCATCACGAGGATTGACGAAAATCAAGTCGATTAATTCGACGGTACTTGGTACCTGGCGCCCAGTTCATCCTCGTAGCCGGAGAGTAGCACGAGGCGAGGTGAGTGAGCCGAGAAGGGACAGATCGTACCTTCCCGGGAAAATCTTGTTACAATATATAGGATATACATAGGCGCTAAAATCCTTCATGTATTAAAAATAGATTCCAATTCACATTTTCGTTTCAATTATCATTTCTGAACTTATGGATTATATTTTGAACAGTAATGATGTTCTTCGAAGAAATGTTTGAAACAAAGTGACTTTTTACACCACGAACATCTTACTACAGCCACATTTGTGCAGCCTTCAATTTCACATTGTATTTGAGATGAGATACCAAAAGCAAATTCAACGGGATTTTCGAAATTCTCAGGTCGTTCTTCTATGTACCCACTTTTGAACCAGGCATATCGAAATAAATTTTCGTACCTCGGAGATGATAATTGATTATGTACCAGATTGATTGCTTGATTATATTATTTCGTAAATGTAGACTTAAATCATAATCAAGTAATATGACACTGTCTGAAAAATGTCTGACATAATTTTTCCAAATTCTAAATCCGAAGACATCGAAAGGCTGAATATTCCCTGTCGTTCCCTTTGGTATGATCATTGTAACAATTTCTTTGGTACGTGGTGTAACTTCCGTGACAACACTGGGACAATGTCCACTCCATGAATCTATCAGCCGACGTTTGGGAAAAACACTTCTTGAAGCCATACTTTGAAATGTTCTATAAATCAATACGTGAAAGTTAATGGCATATCTTTTTTTTATATTTGAATATCACATACCAATGTACCTGATGTAGTCTTGCCAGATTTTTAAACGCTTATAAAGACATTAGGAGGTCGAAAAATGGTTCGTTCTACAATTGGCCCCAACCGCCCTGATGGCTCTTTTAAAATTATCAAAAGAGGTGACAACAATTTTCCTGCTGCTGATATTGTTGGCTGGATTGTGTAGCTATGAGTTGTCGCTGAAACGGATTGAACAAGGCATTCTACTTGTTTTGTACCTTCTTCTGTTAACGTTCGCCCTGAATGGATTTCTAATTGGAAACCACTTTGATCAGAATTATAAATATTTTCCGAGCCATATTCTTTAATTTTCAATTGAACTTCGGAGACAAATTTTTTAGCATCGTTTTGTAATATATCCTTTGATTCGAGGGTCTTTCTTGTCACGAATTTATTTATTTTTCTACTTGTTATTCGATGAATTTTTAAAAATTTTTTTATCCATGTTGGCGAAGCCCTAAAACGCAAATCCTCGTGCCCAATTAATTTTTGGGCCTGTAGTGCCCATCTCCGAAGATCAATATTGTGCACGATGAGACCTGCTTCTATGGCGCTTTTCAGATTATCAGTTGTATATTCAGAAATGCGCAACAATTTTTCCTTGTAAGTTCCGCCTTTATTAATTTGTTTAGCCCAGCGCCTTAATTGCTGCACAGATTTAACGAGTTTAAATCGATTTTGGACTTGTTTTATTTTCCTATTTTGTTTTGTTTTAGCACTTCTCCAGTACTCAATAGCTCTTTTTTTGTAGTCATAGCTCAATTCTTCTTCATCGTCAGTACACGTTTCAGGGCTTAATGAAGATTCTCCAAGACCCCATTTGTTCAGGATTGAGCGAGGCCTCGACGGTAGCGCGAGAGAATTCGGGCCGGGCTCTCGCGCTCCGCCGCTGGCGTCGCCAGTTCGCGGGTTCGGACATTTTGGGCGCGTGCAATTAGAGCAGCCGGGTGCTCGTTTCACGCGCTCACGGGGGGCGTCGCCACCTCCTGGGCAGTAATTAGCACGGGACCGGGGAAGCACACCGCGCATGTGCGCGGGGCTTCATCATCGATCTCCATGATTGATGCCCTCAGTCTTGATCCGGTCGCTGAAGCTTGCAATACGGCTAATCACTGCATCTCACCTTCTCACCAGTTTTCGGTATCAAATTCGGGTTCTCTTATTTATTTTCGGTTCAAATCATTACACGGACTCTGCGCATTTAACGGAACATTCTCTCGGACTCATTTTTAACGGAATATCTCAAAAAATCATCGGGTTCTTTCTCACGAGCACGCTTCGGTCGTCCATCTTGTTCGTCTCGCACGTGCTCGACGAACACCGGGTCAACTCGCCATTTTTATCATCGGGCTTAATCGCACTAATTGTCGGGCAAATACTGTACTTTAAGATAGAACAGCGGAACAATAAATTCCTCACTATTTTTCTCGCACCACCGGCGTACTTATTCTTCGTTAACCACCTACACCAGACTCCTTGCAAAAACACCATTCGATGTCATTATCTTCGACAGGTTCTACTATGACATTTCTATACGGTTCTTGAAAATCTAATGTCGTATCTTCGACGATTTCTAGTCGATTGAACTCTGCTATAGAAGCTTTCAGAATTGCCGCGAAACTTTCTTTCAATTCCACTTCATAATTATTAACAGGACTGTCAGGAATGTTCATCACTTCGAATGTAAGAAACAGCAGTCTTATTACGTTCATTGGATTGATCGACATGATAATAACGATATGAAATTCACGATAGCGGACACGATAATGACTGATCAACAATCGAACAGCAACTTAACTTCTAGAGTGATATGAAGGCAGTTTTTGCTTTTTTATCTTGAGTGGGAGGCTTAATCTGATATCACCACGAAAACAGCATTTTTTTTTGTTTTTCGGATACCCCTCAAGCATTAGCCTGAGCGAGCTGGCTTTTCCAAGAATATAATAGGCGTCGAGCCACTATTGCGACTCTTGATAATTGAGATTTTTTATCTTCGTAAATCGTTCAAAATAGAAACTTATATAAATAGAAGAGATACCAACACTTCTGTATAAAGGTGAAGCATGCCAGAATATTCAATTCTCTATCTGATTATGATGGCAGCCGAAGTACATGCGAGATAGATATTATTTTAGTATATAAGTGGATACGCAATGATGATGAGACCAATATGCAATGCGGCGCGCAATATAGAATTTGAGATTTAAGGGGTCTTTCACCCCCAGAATTTTTATTATCGGAAAAATCCAAAGACACGTCACCTTTAATTTTTTGCTCTTCAAAATATTGTTTGTTCCATTGAAATCGAACGACAATTTTTTTTTATACCAAAAAATTATGAATGTCAGGGGGTGGTTTACCCCCTGCAGTAAGGGTGCATAAGAAGTTAAAAATATTATACAGGTTATTTGACGTATAAAACATTTTGCAATTGGTTAGGTTACGATCGGTTGAGTGCTTCTATATGAAACACTCTAACAGATGCAAAACATGCCCAACTTTGGGGGTTGATTTCACTCCTTAAAAATAACTTTCGGCCGATAAAAAAAAATACGTGTCTCTTATTTTTTGACAAGCTACATTCTATAAAAAGAATACTGAAATCGGAAGGGGACAGTGCTCGAAATAAAATTTGACATTTTAAGGGTGTTTTACTACCTTAATTTTTTTGATTTGAGGAAAACTCAAAAACACGTCAATTTTATTTTTTTTTGCTCTGCAAAATGGCGTTTGCTTTATTAGAATCGGATCGTAAGTTTTTTTTATACGGCAAAAATCTGGATATTCGGGGGTGGTTCACCCCTTTGCAGTAAGGGTGCATAAAAAGTTGAACATGTCATATAGGTTATTTGACATGCAGAACATTTTGCAATTGGTTTTGTTTCGATCGGTTGAGTGCTTCTATATAAAACAGTCTACCAGATGCAAAACATGCCCAACTTCGGGGGTCGATTTCACCCCTTAAAAATAACTTTAAGCCGATAAAAAAAAATACGTGTCTCTTATTTTTCGATGGACTATAACATATAAAAAAATTATCAAAATCGGAGGGGAACACTAAAGTACCTTTCCTTGTGAGACTACTGTCCAAGTGGCATAAAACATAAATGTACTTGTCTCCAATTTTTCCACAGCATTCGTGCTGTTACTTATGATTTGATTTGACTACTTTTTGTGCACTGTGCGTAGAGAACCTAAGTGAGACCTGGACCAGGGATATCAGAGCGGTGCGGGGACGGGGGAGCGCGGGGAAGGAACCGGCGCGGGGTCTGTTGCGGGGCAGGGTGTGGAGGGGGAACCGTTGTGGAGGGGATGGTCAGAGAGAGAGAGAGAGAGGAAGAGGCTGGAGGCGACGTGGAGAGGTAGGAGGGGGTGATGGTCAAGTGGAAAGTGTGAGAGAGGGAGTGAGACAATAAAATTTATAACTTTTAGCAAAAGTTTTTTGAACAGTGGGTTTTGTTTTACATGAACTTCCACACAGGTTTTTCTCAAAGCAGAATTCCATGAAATGACTATCGGAGGAAACCGAAACGAAAGATTTATTTCGGTCATTGCAAGGACCTTTTCTAATTAAATTTAAGTCTTTGATGAAAAAAAAGGGGGAACCGACTTCTACGTTTACAAGGTTCAGAAATACTAGCACCTGCATTCCCAGAATTTGTTCATTGTTCATCAAAAGATGTCCTCTGGTTTTTTTTGTGAAACTTTGGGAAGAAATGCAATCGTCATCCATGACCTTTTTAATGAAGTCTTTCGGTAAAAGGCGAACCGACTTTTTTTTCATGGTATGGATTATAAAGTCAGGAGCACCTGCATTTACACGACATTGTTTCCGAAAAAGATGTCTCCTAGGTTTTTCTCCGAATAGCCGCCGACCCACAATTTTTCCCGAGCTTGGTTACTGATATGTCGAAGAAATACCTTCTAATAGATCGCCATCTTCGTATATTCGATTCTTACATCATACTTGGTAAAAGGATAGTTTAAAAGAAAGATGTCGATCCGTGGGGGTGTAACGAAACGTTAAAGTAATGAAGATGTCTTTGAGTTAGAGACCGACTTTCACGCTATAATCGACAGGAGTGCATGCACCTGCTTGTTCATGATTGACCCATTGTTTCCGCAAAAGATGTCCTTAAGTTTTTTCCTCTTAAATAAATCTTCGCCCACCCACATTTTTTTTTTCTTAACATCGATCTAGAGTAATCATGGGAATATGTAAAAGAAATGCCGACAGGTTTCAACCCTCACATATACAGTTCTCATATACACCCTCTCTCCTAGAAAAAAAGTTAACTATTAGGAAAAAGTTTGGTGGGATGACGTTAATTTTGTCGAGATGATTTCAAAAATCGAGACATTCGGGATCGAGTTTTCTTCGAGTCCACATCGAAGTTTAGTTTCATATTCTCCTCTCACCATGGCAAATGTCAATGATGTTGATGATATGGAAAAGTTTTTAAGTGATCGTGCGGCTTCGTTACAATCGGTAGAAGAATATATTGCGTGGGAAGAACAGTGTGATGCGTTTATCGCATCGTTGAGTGGCGAAAATTCTTCCAAAACGTGCTCGATTGAATATAGCATCACAAAGGTCATTAATTGCGCGAATTATACGTTTAGAAACTTTGAAAACAACAACCCGTTCCCAGTTCATTCACACGGGTGATGGGTTAAATGATCGAAACTTGGTGAAGCCGACACAGCATTTGGAAATCGTGTGCTAACCGGTGCTGTGATTAATAAAAATTACATCGATCCACGAAAATTCCATCAAGACTCATACGACTTGGTGGCATTGCAAGTGGTGGACAATATTTCCAAACATAACAGAATAAAAATTAATACCGAATTTAATGGTGAGTTCACGGTGAATGGCAAGAGTGCAAATAAAAGTATAACCATCCATAAAAAAAACTTGGAAAAAAATTGTTTTTTTAATTGTAAAAAAAATTATTTTACAAAAAAAATACAGAACAATTCGAAAAAAATTTCTCAAATCTTGAAAAAGCACTATCTTTAAAAATAACTAATCTATATGTATTTTTTTAAGTGTCAAAAGAATCAAATAACAAGTAAAAAATAAAAAACTGAAAAATCGTGCTTGAAATCATTTTGGAAACCGATGCCTCATTCTTATTATTTGATTCGAACAGCTCAATCAAATGAAAAAAATTCCATCTAATTCACGTGCAGCATTAAAATTTATGATATCAATTCTTCTCAGACTTTCAGGATCCTCTGGTATTATTCACAAAATTCGACGTCGATTGGATCGATACAAATTATGTTTAAATATGTGTTAAAAGTACTTGTCCGGCCCATCACTTTCCGTTCAAATTGTTTATCCAAATAAAAATCAGGGCTTGTCTAGAACTGATGAGTCACAAGTATTCATGCAGAGGGAATTGAGAGAATTATCTTCAAGTAATTGTTACTTAAGGAGGTTGTATCGTTTCTTACGTGAAAATTATTTTTCACCGTAGCTACATAAAATTTTGCGAACACGAAATTCAAAGCAAAGTCCGACTTGTAGAGAAATTTCACAACGATTTACCGTCTAGAAATTGAGATATTTAATTCCAAAATCACCACTTTTGTACACTCTTGACATATGTCTTATGGCGTCAGGGGTGCCGAGGTTTGGTTTTTTATTTTTTTCTGCGTGAAAATCCCACTATTTGTTAATGAAAAATAAACACATGCAACTTCAGATTCCAGGGAATAAATTGACGTACATTAGATGTAGGGTTATCGATGAAATAAGAGAGAAAAATCGAGTTAATCGCACTGATTTACGAATGCGACGGACTACACGGACTGATTGGAAATAAATTTGGCAACGCCGCATAACCAACTCAAACCATCGCACGTGAATACGTGTGTCTATTGTCTAAGCTGCTACCGCTTCTCTTGATATATGCCTATATATATATATATATATATATAATTTTAGTGGTAAATTGTGCATGTAAAATCAGGAAAAGCACATAGACATTCTTTATTACGTGTTTTCTATACGTAATATCAATCATTATAGTATTTAGTATATTTCAGAGATGGGTGCTTGAAAAAAATAAACTGAAATTAATTTCACAAGAAAAACTAATTTTTCATTTATTCAACAATAGTTATAGAGTAAAGATATAGTGTAGTACAGGTACAGTACAACATATTCTACGCAGTTTGTTTTAACGATATGCACTTATCACTTTCTACATAGAAAAGATATTCTTTTGCATAAATCGCTTATTACTTTTTTATTTTTACTAACGCGTGGTTTGCCACCAATGTCTTGAGCAAGTAAAATATTTATACCTTTTTCTCCACTAGATTTATAAACTTGAAAAAGATTATCGAGTGTTATTCCGGCAGCAACTATTTTCGTAATCATTCCAGATGATACGCGTCCATTTTCTTTGTCATTCGATAAGTTAAAAATTTGGAGATCTCGTTTGAAGCAGGATACTGTCGCGGAAATATTTTTTTTCGAAATTAAGCAATTGACTGTTTTTGAATTTTCAAAAATATCTTTTTTTTCAATATTGATAGCTGGATGCGTTACCAACTGTTGTAAAACTTTTACATCGTTGACGGCATTATGTGCACCTACTGAAGCATTGGTACCCAAATATTCTTCAGCAAGCACGTTTTGCTTGTAACTCGCTTTTGAATCACGCTTATTTTTTAATTTTATTTTGAAGAGTGGCAAAGTATCGGCAAAAGCAATGACAGATTGTGTGAATTTTGATAGTAAGCCTAAACGTTGTATGACGTCTATGAGCGCTCCACTATCGAACGAAAAACAGTTGTGCGCTACCAAGATAATTTTTTTTTCAATTTTATTCAAAAACTGGAAAAATCCCTCCATAGCATCGATTTCCGTCAAAGAAATGACCGGTTCATTGTGCAAATACAAAACGTTCGATCGTTTTACAAGGCCTGTTACGTCACTCGCTTGAGCTGATATTTCTCTCGTAGGCATCACATATGCGTCGAAAGTCGCTGATTCGTGCGCTGCAGCTATTTGAACAATTTCTTTGCTTTTGCCAAATCCTGTCGTTTCCAAATCAAAGTAAACAATTGTGAAATCTTCGACTGCATTTGACAAAAGTGACACCATTGGTTGGTCAATAAATTCCATCCCAAGATCAAATCCACAACCGGATTGATAACAAATTCCTTCCTTGGTGCTGGTTTTCGACCTTTTTCGACTGGATCGATCTGACAATTGTCGTCGACGTTTTTTAAATTCCAACGTTTCAGCTTTTCTTTTTCTTTCTTGTGCCATTTCGTCTAGTTTTACGCGATACCGTAAAGACGATTCAGATAATGGGGTCTTCAATTTATTCGTTACGTCGACAATTGAAGTATTCCCAATGTTTTTATGAACGATGGCTGCAGCAACTCGAATATCATTTGATGATGATCCTCCATAATGTAAATGTTTGGGAGCGGTACTGACGATTGTTCTGTTCATAGATTCATTCGCTTGACTTGAACTGCACGGGCTCAGTTTTTCAGCGTTATTAGCAAACGTTTGAAAAATAGTTTGTAATTTTTGTCGACGAGTGTCTCCTGTGAGTCCTTTTCCTCCGGGTAGCAGTTTGTGGCGATAGTTGATAGGATCTTTCGTATATGTGCACCAATCACCGCATTCCTCGTGGGAATCAAAAGCGTGAGGGACGATGTTTAGTAAACCGGCTTTAGTCGCTGAAGTATTATTCTTATTTTTGACCAGTACGCATGAAAAACAATATTTGAAGTACTTCACCAAATTGGTAGGTAATTGTACAGCATACAAACATTTGCTGAGTTTCGATACAGCGTGATTTTTATCGCTCAACTTTTTTATGTCATATCCAGCTTCACGGCGTAAAGTTGCGATTGTACTCGAGTCGTCGTCACCAATTAGTGTTCCCAATCTGACGCTTGCTTCGATAAAATCGGGATTATCGATAAATATTTCTCGAGCCATGTCCGCCTCCATGGCTTTAGAAGATCCTTCGAAATTCCTTCGACAGTCATGCTTGTTTTTGGTTTCTGTCATGACGTTGTTATTTTCTTCATATCGTTCCGCGTATTCACAAACCGTGCAACGTTTGTTTCGGGTTGCGTAGCCGAGAACTTTACCAGAATAAAATCCGATGGCAGTACCGTGACCTATTATCAAATCTCAATGTTATTACTTATAATTTTTTAAAATTATATTTATACATTTTAAATATATTTATTATTTATATTATATTATTTTCACACAAACCTGTTGTGCTATTGTAACATCGACCCGATCCTCTTTTTTGCCAACCTGCATCGTAACTTATCGTCAACTCTACTATGGAATTTTGTGTCCAATCGCTTGCATTCTTCAGACTATTAGTATAAATTAAAATGTTATGGAATACGTATGAACATTATTTAAAAATGCATGATAATTGGAGCGCAGTCTCGGACAAACATGATTTTATATATAATATTCATGTCTATATATAGAAATAATTTATAAAAAATGATAATTGCTGTTAAATATCTAGAGACGCAGCTATACTCAATTGCGAATATAGTAAATCTACAATAATACCCCTTATAATACAGTTTATATTGTATTATATTTCACATAATTTAAATGATATAAAATATAATATAATATAATTTATTCGAAAGAGATTATGATAATTGCTCACTATTGAGTATGTATATACACTATTGAGTATGTATATACTCAATAGCATGCAACTATTGTAAGCTACTATGCATGTTACCCTTCTTTTTCGATTGTCAACTCTTTTTCTATCTTTATATTCTCGAGACAACTAGTTTTTGCGAGACTCTCTATCGCTACACCGACTTTTCTTTCATATCTCTTATATGTTGATGGGTGAAAAATTGGGAGGTCAGCTGCCGATAAAATTTTGTTTAAATGTGTCACACCAATTCCACTTTCGATGGTACCTAGGAATGAAAAAACTCGTAAAAGTACATGACCCATAATAAAAAAAATTGGAGTCCGGTGATTAACGTACCAATGACGAGTCTTGAGTTGATATTGTAGGTTGGTCTTGTCGTAGACAACTGTTCCATCGGTGACGTGGTAATTTCGAATAACTTAGAACAAGACCAACACTTTACGGTGATAATACTTGAAAGTGCACTTTTTTTTTCTTCTTGGGTATCTCGGAGTGACAAAGGTACTTTACAATCTTTGCACCACATATCCTTTGCAAACGATTCAGCATCGATTATCCGACAACCTTTCACTATTTGAACAATATGCATAAAATAACAGTATGAAAATCTTAAAAAATAAATACATATAATAAACAGTGAAATAATATATTCGCGTGCGGTTCAATCACAAAATGAGTGAGGTTAGGTACACATGATTTACGTGCAGTAAAATATTTATCCAGACATACTTGCTTCATTTTTTTTTCTATTCCTCTTCTTGTTGCTCTCAATGATGTTTTCTCGCTGCAACAAAATTTTTTTTTTGCAAAATTTCCCTTTATATCGGGATTGTTCTCTGTTTGCCATGATTTGTGGTCGCACGTACTCACACAACTTTGACACATGTCTTGTTCCGCTAAGCGACGTTGCCACCTAACCTTCTACGTCATATAACTGCTGGAGTCATACAAGTCTTTTCTTATAAAAACCTTTTTTTCTTACTATTAAAATGTATAAAATACGAGTATATTAGTAGTGAAAAATTGAAATCATTATTTTAGTCACTATTTTTCAACTAAAATTTAGCAGAAAATCCAAACATTATTTTGATCTTGAAGTTTCGATACAACGTCTTTAATTGCACTAATTTAATAAAAAACGGAAACAAATTGTTTCGCAATATCCATGGGATATTATTGTGCATCGATAAATGAAAAAAATTGTACATAATATATATGTTCTAGCTTCCAAAATAACTCTCCAGTTTATATTCAATAACGGCAATTTTTACTTCCCACTTATTCTTCCAGCGAACGAATTCCATTTGGAATAAGAACTAACTTATACTATTATTAAGAACATTAAATTAATAATGAATCGCGCTTCAACAAATTTTTAACCAGATTCTGCTGTACAATTTTGTTTTTTTATGATTGATTTTTTATTAAATGAATAGTGATGGGCCGGACAAGTACTTTTAACACATATTTAAACATAATTTGGATCGATCCAATCGACGTCGAATTTTGAGAATAATACGAGAGGATCCTGAAAGTCTGAGAAGAATCGATTTTCTTATAAGTCTCTGCCACCATAGAGTAACAAATGACTAGCTTTCATGTCATTTTTTTCGATTTAAAAACTTCTTAGAACAATTTAATAATGTCACAATTTGGAGTTACTAATAAAATACTTGTCCACCGATTGATATCATAAATTTTAATGCTGCACGTAAATTAGATGGAATTTTTTTTAATTGATTGAGCTGTTCGAATCAAATAATAAGTTCGAATAAATAATAAGAATGAGGCATCGGTTTCCAAAATGATTTCAAGCACGATTTTTCAGTTTTTTATTTTTTACTTGTTACTTAATTGCACTAATTTAATAAAAAACGGAAACAAATTATTCCGCAATATAGAAGAGATATTATTGTGCATCGATAAATGAAAAAAATTGTACATAATGTATATGTTCAAGCTTCCAAAATAACTCTGCAGTTTACATTCGATGACGGCAATTTTTACTTCCCACTTATTCTTCCAGCGAACGAGTTCCATTCGGAATAAGAACTAACATTCGGAATAAGAAAATTAAGAACATTAAATTAATAATGAATCGCATTTCAACAAACTTTTAACAAGATTCTGCCGTGCTATTTCGTTTTTTTATGATTGATTCTTTATTGAATGAATAGTGATGGGCCGGACAAGTACTTTTAACACATATTTAAACATAATTTGTATCGATCCAATCGACGTCGAATTTTGTGAATAATACCAGAGGATCCTGAAAGTCTGAGAAGAATCGATTCTCTTATAAGTCTCTGCCACCATAGAGTAAGAAATGACTATCTTGCATGTGATTCTTTTGGATTTGAAAGCTTCTTAGAACAATTCAATAATGTCAAAATTTGGAGTTACTAATAAAATACTTGTCCACCGATTGATATCATAAATTTTAGTGCTGCACGTAATTCAAATGGTAATTTTTTTCAATTCATTAGAAAAAACTTGGCCTCGAATTGATATAATAAATTTTAATGTTGCACGTAAATTAGATGGAATTTGTTTCAATTGATTTAGCTATTCGAATTAAATAAGAAGAATGAGGCATCGGTTTCCAAAATGATTTCAAGGACGATTTTTCGGTTTATTATTTTTTACTTGTTATTTGATTCTTTTGACACTTTAAAAAATAGATGCAGATTAGTTTTTTTTTAATATAACGTTTTTTCAAGATTTGTAAAATTTTTTTCGAATTGTTCAGTATTTTTTTTATGAAATAATTTTTTTTACAATTAAAAAAAAATTTTGTTTAAAGTTTTTTTTATGGGTGGAATTAACAGCAAACGAGGGACCATTAATGTACTTGTCCCAACCTTTTTTTTCCCTAGGGTACCATCATTCCGATGAAAGAATTGACTTCGCAAGAGTGGCGAAAATTCCGAGAAAATGAGGAATGTCATATCTGTGAGAAACCATTCGTACAGGGTGATATTCGAGTACGCGATCATTGTCATTTAACGGGCAAATTCAGAGGTCCAGCGCACCAAGACTGTAATTTAAAATATCAAGAGTCTTTCTTTATCCCCATAGTTTTCCATAATTTGTCGGGCTACGATGCTCATTTTATTATAAAAGAAGTAGCTACAGCGTTCAAGGGGAGAACCGATTTACTACCTATATAACAAAAGAAAAGTATATTTCTTTTTCGAAAACCGTTATAACTTCGAAAGATTATAGAAAAAATATTAAGTTGCGTTTCATCGATTTATATAGATTTCTGAACACTAGTCTTGATAAATTAGCATCTTTCTTGACTTCCGATCAACTCACGGTTTCAAAATCTGAATTCCGAGACACCGATAATTTTCATCTGTTAACGCGAAAAGGTGTATTCCCATACGAGTACATCGACAGTTTTGACAGACTGGAGGAAACGGCACTTCCATCGTGAGCATCATTCTATATTTCTTTAACCGATTCAACGGTATCGGAAAATGAGTATGCTCATGCTTTGACCGTTTGGGAGCGGTTTTCCACTCAAATGCTTGGAGAATACAGTGATTTATATTTGAAAACCGATGTTTTATTGCTAGCTTACATTTTTGAAAATTTTCGTAACACCTGTTTGAAAAGTTATGGTCATGATCCCGCATATTATTACCCCTTGGGAAAAAAAGGTTGGGACAAGTACATTGATGGTCCCTTGTTTCTGGATGACATAGAAAAAAGATTCAGAACCAGGAAAAAAATTCTATAGAAATAATGAACGAAAAATTGAAAAGTTCAAAAACATTCAACAATAAAAAACAATCGAAAACAATTCTGTAAAGAAAAATAAAATTTTTCAAAAAAAATCATAAATATTGAACAAATTGAAAAATGTACTATCCAAGTTACATGCAGTATAAAATTGTATGATATCAATTAGAGGCCAAGTTTTTATTGATAATTTGGAATATTTATTGAACAAATCGGAAACTTTAATTGAAACTCATGATAATTATTTTCAAGAAAAAAGTTAATGAAAAAAAAGTCATAACGGAAGTTACGTGCAGTACTAAAATGTATTATATGAATTCGAGGTCAAGTATTTATCAGTTATTCGAAATATAATCTCCGGCGACAAATGAGCGTTGAGAATCCTTATCGGGCTCACAACGTTTTATCAAAATTACTAAAAAATTAATGGAAATAAAATCATTAAAAATTCACATGAAAGTCATTCGTTACTTCAACAAGGTACACACTTTACAGAATCGATTCCCCTCCGACTTTCAGGATCCCCTGGTATTATTCACAACATTCAACTTCGATTGGATCGGTACAAATTATGTTCAAATACGTCTTAAACGTACTTGTCCGGCCCATCACTTTTTATTCAAATTGCTCATTCGAAAACAAATCAAAAACCAAGTTAATGCATGTGTTAATATTAAGAAACAGTAATTCCCGAGAAAATAATTTTCCTTCGAATCGCTCTTGTCAAAATGAAACGAAAATGAAAGATGAAGTTGATTAATCTATTTATATTATATGGAGTCATAATTCACAACAAAATCATTTTTCTCCAATTTCCAGGAATCCACGTGTCGTACTCGACTAGTGATATTTTTCAAAATGTGTACGTGACTATAGAAAAAAAACATTGAATGGCTGAGTAGGTTCGAAAATTTCTAGTAATGGGCCTGATTATTTCTAATTTTCATTGGTTCTTACCGAATGGTATGTGTTCACTGAAGAAAATGAGAAGTGGATATTGCTATACGAACTTGCGAACAATCAAGTTCAAATTACTTGGAGATAT
This sequence comes from Venturia canescens, assembly GCF_019457755.1. Taxonomy (NCBI): domain Eukaryota; kingdom Metazoa; phylum Arthropoda; class Insecta; order Hymenoptera; family Ichneumonidae; genus Venturia; species Venturia canescens. The sequence goes on from NC_057421.1 coordinate 38,651,322, forward strand.
TATTTTTATTTCTATCCATTTTATCATATTTGTCATTATAGAACAGCCCTGATTTGGTTTCGAATGAGCAATTTGAATAAAAAGTGATGGGCCGGACAAGTACGTTTAAGACGTATTTGAACATAATTTGTACCGATCCAATCGAAGTTGAATGTTGTGAATAATACCAGGGGATCCTGAAAGTCGGAGGGGAATCGATTCTGTAAAGTGTGTACCTTGTTGAAGTAACGAATGACTTTCATGTGAATTTTTAATGATTTTATTTCCATTAATTTTTTAGTAATTTTGATAAAACGTTGTGAGCCCGATAAGGATTCTCAACGCTCATTTGTCGCCGGAGATTATATTTCGAATAACTGATAAATACTTGACCTCGAATTCATATAATACATTTTAGTACTGCACGTAACTTCCGTTATGACTTTTTTTTCATTAACTTTTTTCTTGAAAATAATTATCATGAGTTTCAATTAAAGTTTCCGATTTGTTCAATAAATATTCCAAATTATCAATAAAAACTTGGCCTCTAATTGATATCATACAATTTTATACTGCATGTAACTTGGATAGTACATTTTTCAATTTGTTCAATATTTATGATTTTTTTTGAAAAATTTTATTTTTCTTTACAGAATTTTTTTCGATTGTTTTTTATTGTTGAATTTTTTTGAACTTTTCAATTTTTCGTTCATTATTTCTATAGAATTTTTTTCCTGGTTCTGAATCTTTTTTCTATGTCATCCAGAAACAAGGGACCATCAATGTACTTGTCCCAACCTTTTTTTCCCAAGGGGAAGTTTATGGTTTGATATCACGCGTTTTTTCTCAAAAGTTCCTCATTTATGTTATGACGGTTATAGGATTTTAGTTTAAATTTCTATGAATTATTTGCTTAGTACATTTTTATAGATTCTATTCTCATACGAACATTTTTTTATGGGATAATCTTTTTCATTAAATTATCATCAAATAAGGGACCATCAATGTACTTTTCACAACCTTATTTTCCCTGGGTATGATGTTCGGCTTATTAAGTTGGTTTCCACCATAGAAAACCAATTTTTCGTAAAAATTGTAGTGAAAATATTTCGTCACAAGTCTGCCCTTGGACTTCGGCGATTTTTTCTCTTATACTCTAATATGTTATGCCTATTAGGAACTCAACAGCATGGAGGAATCCGGGATGAGGCCCGAGAAATTAATTTCGGTTTATAATGTTGGTTTCCACGTAAAAGACCAATTTTTCTTCAAAATTGTACTGAAAATATTTAGGCACTGGTTTGGTCTTGCACTTTGGTGATTTTTCTCCTTGTTTTCTAATATGTTTTGTCTATTGGGAACCCAAGAGCATGAAGAAATGCGTGTTGTGGGCCGTAATATGATTTTCGGCCTATAACGTTGGTTTCCACGAAAAACAACAAATTTCTCGTCAACATTGTACAGAAAATATTCCGTCACAGGTCTGTCCATGGACTTGGGCTATTTTTTTTCTTCTACTCTAATATGCTATGCTTATTGGGAACCCAAGAGCATGGTAGAAAGCGGGTTGGGGGCCGAGACATGATTTTCGGCTTATAACGTTGGTTTCCACAAAAAAGGACCTATTTTTCGTCAAAATTGTACTGGAAATATTTCGGCACTGGTTTTTTCTTCCACGTTGGTGGTTTTCCCCCTTATCTTCTCATATGTTTTGTGTAATAGGAATCCAAAAGAGTGAAGAAATGCGTTTCGTGGGCTGTAATATGATTTTCGGCTCATAACGTTGGTTTCCGCGACAAAAAATTTATTTTTCGTCAAAATTGTACTGGAAATATTTCGTCACCGCTCTGTCCTTGGCCTTTGGCAATTTTTTCCAAGTCTTTGAACGAAGAAAGAACTGACGTAAAGATTTCCTTAATAGAACAGATTTTATTTATCCCTTTTCTTCAAAATTCAAATGAAAGAACACGAAAAATCCAACAGATTTGCCCACTTTAAATGTCGCTTTTGCATTCTGAATCTAGAGATTTCATCTCATCCAAAATGTGCCCCCAATGAAATATATTTCCAAAGTTTGCAAGTGGCCGCTGAAGTCCAATTATCCACAGTTTGATAGTTGCTGAAAAAAAGTACCCGAAAACTTCTAACATTTATTATGCCATAACTCAAAGCAGCAAAAAAAACTAAGCAAACTTAATTCAACAGAGCAACAGAATTCAAAGACGTTTAAGGTACCTGCATTAGTTTTGGAGGAAAACCATTTCAGGACAATTCAGAAATGAATTTAGAAATTCGAAAACTCAGAATAGAGTAGAAAAAGGAAAATTGAAGTATTTAGGAAAACGGCAGACTTTTGTGATGAATTTTCTAGATTACATGATACGGTTGGAGTAAATGATTTGAATGATTGGCACACATGCTGCAACACAGAAATATCAAAGTTTGGAAGTATTCGCTGTATATCAGTCATATAAACTTCAATACTATTTGAAAAGGAACACTTAAAAGCTTGCCGAACCAAATTCCATTATATATTACCATAATCAAAGATAAGGGGTGATCCGTCGCATATATATTTATCCACAAAAATTTCAGAGTTCGCAGGTATCTGCTGCGATTCAATGTATCTGCGCAATGAGCTTCGAAGACAGCAATTTCAAATCTATCCATAAATGAGCAACTGAAGACTTTTATAATCAATTTTTTAATTAGAATAACTACACACTATACCAAGACCAGATTTTTTTTTGAAAATCTGATTTATAAAATGTGCAATTCAAGATCATGGTTAGAAACCTCTCGAATCATGTTACCACAATCATCATGAAGGAGTAGAAAATCATAGGACACATATTAGGGAATGAATTCATAATATGAATCGATCCGCTGCAAACTGATGGGGTGAAAACAAGGATCGGAGAGGGCAGAGCCAAACTGAATATCAAGCAAAATATGGGGATGTTTGAAAATAATGACAACACAAGATATAAATTAGAAAACATTTATTCGATTGGAGTTTCTAACATCATACTAACAGTTCCGTGTGTTTTTGTTTTATTAATTATTTATCAACCATATCATTTCAGATCGAAAAGAAAATTTGAGGTTATAGGTTGACGCACGTTTTTTCTCACAACTTTGAACTTTCAGAACTGTTTTCGATAAACTGATTTGACTTATCAAGTTTATATTATTTACCAACTATGCGAACGTTCGTTACATTTGTCGCGCACTTCGTAACGTCAAACGCCGGCCGGTTCGTTACCACACAACTATCAAAGGGAACTCGTATACATAATCTAATTACACACATGACATATAACCACGCTATAACTGACGATATATTTACGCTGGACAATTACCTCGCACACTGTTTCAATTGAAGGAATTAATACTTATTTCCAATCTAACGAAATAATAAAATCTGCATCACGCATTTTTTTAAAACACACGGATCACAGACTACATTTACGCGGCCGCTTTTATACCGGTTTAATTCACTAAAGACCGGTTTTCTTAATATTATGACACCACATCACTATTTTTACTAAAATAATAAATATTATGCACTCCACTAGACGACGAACATTTAAAAAAATTAAATTTAGACCGCACTTTGTTATGTCGAAACTACATTTGTTTATGATGCTATCAAAAACTGACAGATGGTTGTACATATATACGTTGACGAAGTCTGAGCGTGGTTACATTCATGGAGTCTGACCGTGGATACGTTCATGGAGTCTAAACGTGGTCGGTCAGATGGAGTGAGCCAAGATCGGTGAGCCAATCAGAATGCGTTGAGATACAACTCTACTACCACTAACTAATCCATTCAAAAAAAACTTGGAAACCGATGCCTCATTCTTCTTATTTGATTCGAACTGTTGTGTCCGCGAAGACCGTCGCGAAGGGACGAGTTATCAAGGACGAGTATTTAAGGGATTTAGGCCAAAAGAGCTGAACTCCAACTCGATACTTTTACAACAAGTTAACAATAAGTTTATTTAAGAAGTTACAAATTCGAGGTTTTATTGCCTCGAGACCGATCGTTACAATTCTCGTCAAAGACTGTCGAATTTTGGTTAGTTGGTAAATTTATAGACTTGGGGGTTTTTCCCCCTCTCGCGACAATATGGCGTGATATTCTTTCTCGAAGTTTCGGTGATGACATCGAGGGTCGATGCGCTCGTTCGGGAACGTCGATATTTCGCCGTCGATGCATTTATGCTGAGAACGCTTAATTTATATACTCTTTATTTTAGGAGTGCGATGTACGGGCACAACATCCCTCCCCCCTTCGGGAGACGAAATTCATTTCGGCTACTTTTTCGCACGGAATAAAATAATTAAATTTGAATCATTTCGTAGTTATGTTTGTTTTTTAGTTCCCTGTTCAATGTAAGTTTTTTTTTTTTTTTTTTTTTGAGGTTACAATGAGCCATTTTTGTTTGCGTTTTTCGATTTTGCTTTTCTGATGACAATTTTGTCGTTAGTAGATTCAGATGCGAGTTCTTCTATAATTTTTGGTCTTGCCACGAAAGTCGGGGCTAGTTCGATATCATTAGTTTGTTGTATTAATCGAATTCGTTGACAATGTTTGGCTTTGAAAATTGTTAATATGATGATTATTAAAATGATCATAGTCATGCTAATGGCACTTATAGAATAATTTCCGATTATGTGATAGGGATGTGCCCAAATATTTGGTTCTTCATCTAGTTTTTTCTTAAGGATTTCGATTCTTTCTCCTAATGCGTTCGTTTCTAGTGGATTGATAATTACTTTTGATGGTACGCTGTAATTGAAAATAGGGTGATTAGCGTTTACCATTCCGATTGCATTCGTTAAGTTATATAATGGTACATATGTTATAAATTCATTTTGTCGCAGTTCATTTAAAGAAAACAATTGAAAATTAATTGATGTGGCGGAACATTTTCCGTCCAAAGCCAGTAATTCTGTATTGTGGATTATTTCGTGTGTCGTAGACTTATTTTTACAATCGATTCTAATATTTTCGGGTTTTGGGGCTACGAATAGCCATCTACCTTCTTTTCTAGTGCGATTATTAATGTTTTTTCGATTTTTACAATTCATTGATTACGTAACAATTTTTCGGGATTATTTCCTAAATAAATCGCTATTTTGCATGATGTATTATCGCTTATTGTTTGCAGTGATTGCTTAGGTTTGTAATAATAGATGTTGTCAACTTTTTTCGCATTGTTTAAATCTTCTTCAGTCATTATTAAATACGTTCTTTTGTAATTATCCACAATTATTATTTTGGAAGTGGTTGCTATAAATTGGAATTGTTTTTCATTAATTTTTGTTGTTAGTGGATAGACTTTGTTGACTTTCAATATTTTTAAATTATCATTATTATTATTAATTTTTTCGTTCGGATTATAATTTATTTATTTATTTCATGTTATTATACACGTTCCGTATTATTCGTTTCGTTCTGTTTATTATTTTTGTATTTATTTTCGTATTTTTTTGTATATTTAATTTCTTTCTTCATATTTCAATTTTATATATTTGTTCTTCTATCGTTTTTGTACATTCTCTTTTGTTTATTTGCTGTAATACCGGCAAGGCTCACTGCGATCGGCTAAAGGGTAACGTAGGGCTTGATCCGCTCTACGTGAACTCGAACAGTTTTGCGTCCCTTGCCGATGCTGTAGTTTACCGGTGAATCTTTACTTTTGATTTCAAACGGTCCTGTCCATTTTGGTGTTAATTTTGCTGATCTGCCTCGACGAACTGTTGGGTCGAGCAGCAGTACTTTATCGCCAACGCGGTATTCGGTGTTTTTTGCTGTTTCCCATTGTTTTTCCGCTATTTTCTCCTTTTTTCCATTAATTTTTCTCTCGCGACTTGCCAAGTCGCCCGGAGTCGTTCTCGAAGTTCGGCTGCATAGTCGTCGTACGAGTATGTGGTTCTCGGCGGCTCTTTGAGTGCAGTCGGTAAAACAGGTTTTTGACCATACCTCAATTCATACGGGGTGAATCCTGTAGATGAGTGAGGTGTTGTATTGTACGTATACATGGCGTATGGTAGCCATAAATCCCAATCCCTTTGATCCTCTTGAACGAAATGTTTTAGATATTCTGCCAGAGTGCGATGGGATCTTTCCAATGCTCCGTTTGATTGCGGATGATATGCGGTTGTTTGAATTTTCTTGATGCGTAATAATTTGCACGTTTCCTTAAAAACGTCGCTCAGAAAATTCGTTCCTTGATCGGAAAGAATGGTTTGAGGAGGTCCATGTTGGCAAATGATCCGAGTGGTCAATGCCCTTGCTACTTCTTGTGCCTCCTGGTTTTCCAATGGAATTGCTTCGGAAAATTTTGTTAATAAACATTGTGCTGTTAGAATATATTTATTTCTCCGGTCGGTTTCGGGTAGAGGTCCTACTATATCGACCGCGCATTTTTCAAATGCTCTTTCTGGAGTGTCGGTGATAATCATCGGTGCTCGATTTAGCTTCGTTACTTTATTCTTTTGACATTTGTCGCATTTCACTACGTATTCTTTTATTTCCTTTTTCATTCCCGGCCAACGATACTTTTCTTGAATTCGTTGAGTCATTCTTTTTACTCCGGGGTGTCCTCCGTGGGCCGTGTCGTGGTACTCTCGTAGTATTGTTTTTCTGTCTCTCTCTGACAGGTTCGTCGCGTCAGAGTCGAGGTGTTCGGTTTCACTCTCGTTATCGCCTTCGTGGCTGTCCTCTATGGGCATCTCATTTTTATCTTCAGCCGCACTCGGTTGATTATCAAGTCGGCCATTATAATTGGGGATGGACCGATTCTCCGAGGAGGCTGTAGTTGTTGAAGAAGATGAAAACGCGTCGTTCATGACTTTACGCGTTCTTTCTTTCCCCCTTTTTTTCAGCTGATCAGTGGTTTCATTCTGATCGAGCGTGATCGCATATATGCGACTCAGCGCGTCAGCATTTGTATTCCTTTTTCCTTCATTATTTTCAATTCTGTAAGTGTATTCTTCCTTGCCTAGAGAGTTTTTAATTTCAATTATTTCTAATTGTTTTTGTTTGTGATCGCTCTCTATTTTTTCGATTTCGATTGTCGGCCTTTCTCTTGAGATTTCCTGATCTAACGTATTTAAAAACATGATTGGAGAAGTCATTCTTTTTTCCGGAACTATTCCTTGCTCTATTTTTACTCCTTTTTTAATTTTGCGGGCTGATAAACATCCTACCGCTAAATTTTTTGCTTTTACGTAGTGGATGCTCTCGGAACGGGATTGTAGTTTCTCCGAACCGTTCACCAAAGGCTCGACGTGACCATACATTTTGATTATGCGGCCACCTAGAATGTCGACCTTGTGTTTTTTAATAAAATCGAGTCCCAATATTCCGTCTGTTTTGATTGGAACGTCGTTATCGACGACGAAAAATTCATGAAGAATTTTGACGGCGGGTGTTTCGATTTCGAGGATTACTTTACATAGGGCATTGAAGGGTTTTCCTCCGACGCCTGTCAATTCGACTGTTTCATTGATTATTTCTGTATTTTTTCTTAGAGCATTTCTTTTTATTATGCAACATTGAGCTCCCGTGTCAACTTTCAAGAGGAGAGCTGAATCTATTGCGTGCGGTGATGTGATATAAAAGTCGCTAGCCATTCCCCAGGAACCGATCGAATTAATTACGAATTTTGTTTTGGGTTTCACGACCTGTGCATTCGAGCCGGTAGCTCGCTTAGCCTCCACACAGCTGACGTGCGCATTTTTTCGCTCAGCCGTTCGCGCGAGGAGACTGAGGTTCAGCGACCCTATTGTTTTCTTTTCTTCCGCATTCCCGTTGTTCGATTGATTCGAATTTTGGTTATTACCTTGATTGTTTTCTTGACTGTTATTTTGACCGTTATTCTGTTGTCTATTATCTTGATAACCTCTATTTCTGCTTCTGTTTCCTTGATTTCCACGATTTTCTTGATTTCCATTATTACTATTATTTCCTTGGTTACCATTTCTATTTTTTCTATTCCAACAATCGTCATATACGTGACCTGGTTTTTTGCAATAATTACAAAATAAAGAATTTATGCTTCGACTCGGTGTCGGTAAACTGTTATTTCCGTTACCATGATTCTCATTTCTATTTCCTGAGCTTCTACAGTCGCGTGCGAGATGACCTTTTTTGTTACACCTATTGCAAATGATCGTATTATTTCCAGGTTCTCTTCGAGTTCCCTGTTGTATCTTTTCTTCGTCAATCGCGGCTGTGATTGCTTCATTAAGTGTTGGATATGCCCTAGCTTTAATAATGGTTTGGTATTCGCGTTTGAGACCTTGCGCGAAACTCGAAAGGGCTACTTCGCGTATGTGCTTTTCTACCGCCATTTGTTCGATCATTGTCGAGTGCTTTTTTATACTTGCATCAATTAATTCCATCATTGTGTCTTCTACTCTTCTTCCGAATTCTTTTACTGATTCGTTAAATTTCTGTCGACAAGAATACAGCTCTGTTTGAAGGGCTCCTACGGTTCTCGTACCGCAGAATATTTCTAACATAACGGATTTAAACGTTTCAAAATCTGGAATATCTTTATATCGTACTTCTGCTCGAGCTTTACCAGTTAATTTAGTAGTTAACACTGATTCTAGGAGAATCTCTTGGTCCTCTTCTAAAATATGTTTATTGACATGAGCAAAAGAATCTACAAGTTCTCGCGCTTCTTCCGGTTTTGAACCGTCGAATCGAGGAATTAAGCTACGCGCTTCTTTGAGAGACATAGAGCCTCGAAGTCTGTTAGTTCGCGAGTGATTTGGAGAGGAATTTTGAGAATTATTTCCTCTATTATTTTCGCCATTGTTTCCAGGATTTCCAGGATTATTATTTCGGCTGTTTCCGGAAGTCCGATTGTCTCCCGTTGTGTCTAGATTTACTGTTTCAACCATTGTTGATACTAAGGGATTTGTGGTTTCTACTACCGAATTTTCTGGCGTATTTTCCGCGTCTAAATAATCGTCTTCCGATGTCGGAGATCGATTTAAAGATTGGGCGCTACTTCGTCGCCTTCTACTTTGCGAGGTGATTTCGTTTTTTCTTTCGCGATTGTAGTCGAGTTTATCGTCGAAAAATGAATTGAGCGAACGCGAAATAGTGCTTACGCCCGGTAATTTGAGACGTTCAGCGTACTCGTCGTCTGACATATAAAATATTATATACGATCTGGCTTTGGCGGATTACAATGTTGTTTAATAATGTTCCGTCACTTACAGTAAGATGATCGCTAACATGATGTTCCGCTCCTGCTCCAGTCGTATTTTGGGTTGAATCTTGACGTAAATCGGTCTGCCTTGGATGCGATGATCGGTGATCGAACGTCCGTTCGATATATCGACTTTTCTAGAATTATCGGTCCTCCTCAGCAATTTGAATTCCTTCCGTTTGACTATCGTAGACGTGTCGGGTTTCTCGAGTAGTGGCCATCCCACCGCTGCCACCAATGTTGTGTCCGCCAAGACCGTCGCGAAGGGACGAGTTATCAAGGACGAGTATTTAAGGGATTTAGGCCAAAAGAGCTGAACTCCAACTCGATACTTTTACAACAAGTTAACAATAAGTTTATTTAAGAAGTTACAAATTCGAGGTTTTATTGCCTCGAGACCGATCGTTACAATTCTCGTCAAAGACTGTCGAATTTTGGTTAGTTGGTAAATTTATAGACTTGGGGGTTTTTCCCCCTCTCGCGACAATATGGCGTGATATTCTTTCTCGAAGTTTCGGTGATGACATCGAGGGTCGATGCGCTCGTTCGGGAACGTCGATATTTCGCCGTCGATGCATTTATGCTGAGAACGCTTAATTTATATACTCTTTATTTTAGGAGTGCGATGTACGGGCACAACAGAACAGCTAAATCAATTGAAAAAAATTCCATCTAATTTACGTGCAGCATTAAAATTTATTATATCAATTCGAGGCCAAGTATTTTCTAATCAATTGAAAAAAGTTACCATTTGAGTTGCGTACAGCACTAAAATTTATGATATCAATCGAAGGACAAGTAATTTATGAGTAACTCCAAATTTTGACATTATTAAATTGGTCTAAGAAGCTTTTAAATCTAAAAAAATCACATGCATGCTAGTCATTTCTTACTCTATGGTGGCAGAGACTTAAAAAAAAATCGATTCTTTTCAGACTTTCAGGAGCTGCTGATATTATTCACAATATTCAACGTCGATTGGATCGATACAGATTATTTTTAAATATGAGTTAAAAGTACTTGTCCGGCCAATTTGAATTCGGATATCATCCCATATATGCTCGGCGGCAACTATCTCTTCGCAACAATTCACTCATGTTTTTATGTTGATTTTAACAAAGTGCAATTGTGTATGTGATAATAAAAAAAAACGAGATTATACAGACGAATCCTCTCGAAAATTTCAATATAAACTGGAGAGTTAATTTGGAAGCTTGACAATTTTTATCGTCCGAAGGGTATTTTTTCATCAATACACAATAATATCTCTCGTATATTACAGAAAAATTGAATGCAATTAAGTTAAAATCTCTTGGAGATAATTTTCTCAATTCCCTCTGTAGGCATACATATGATCCATCAGATCTAAAAGAGCCCTGATTTTTATTTGAATGAGCAATTTGAATGAAAAGTGATGGGCCGGACAAGTACTTTTAGCACATATTTAAACATAATTTGTACCGACACGAAATCGACATCGAATATTGTGAATACCAAGGGATCCTGAAAGTCTGAGAAGAATCGATTTTCTTCTAAGTATCTGTCACCATAGAGTAACAAATGACTTTTACCTTTGATGCGATTTTTTGGTAACTTTTTGATTCACTAGAACTTTTTCAAGTTCCGGATGCTTCCCGTAGGAATGAATTTCTCACGTTCTATTTGAATTTTTTTTCCTTTACAATATAATTACGGATTTGTATTTCTTCTAAATATAATGTTTTTTTCACGATTTGTGAAAGCTTTTCTTAATTGTGTTGTTGAAATTATTTACAGTTGGTTTCATAATTTTTTTTACATACCATTATGTTAAAAATTTTGTTTATTCGTCATCCGATGTACTCGTCTCTTTTGCATTTATTTGACAACCTTTTGTTCCTTTGAACCAAATGTTTTTCATACATTACCAAGATTTAACAGATTCATTTTTTTTATTCATTACGTTTGAAATAGTTTTTTTTTATAACCTTTAGTAATGATTTTTATAACCTTTAGTAATTAATTGCTCATTATTGAAGCAAGTTTCCAGAGAATAGATCGAACAACTTCTTATAAATCATCGTGCATTTATTTTTTGGACTACACGAGTATTCCGAATTACCATTAAATACTTGACCCCGAATTGATATCATAAATTTTAATGCTGCACGTAACTTAGATTTAATTTTTTTTTAATTGATTCAACTGTTAGAATAAGATAAGAAGAATGAGGCATCGGTTACCAAAATGATTTCATGCGCAATTTTTTGATTTTTTCTTTCTTACGTGTTATTTGATTTTTTTTTGACACTTTAAAGGATAATTGCAGATTTGTATTTTTTAAATATGATGTTTTTTCATGATTTGTGGAATTTTTTTCGAATTGTTCTGTAGAAATCAATTATACTTGGTTTGATAATTTTTTTTATGGATTTTTTTTTACATTTGCGTGATATGATCGGGAAACAAGGGACCATCAACGTACTTGTCCCAAACTTTTTTTCCTTAGGATAATTTTATTACTTGTTATCAAGAGACTCGGTAGAGTCTCGGGACAAGTACATTGACAGCCCTGTCGTCTGCTGGCCCGAGCTCGCCGAGACTATATTATCTCCGAATAAACCGATTCGTGGTGGTGCGGGGGTAAAATTTGCATGTCATTTTCGTGAATCGCGAAGCTGAGAAGATGTTCCATGGAACGAAAATTAGTTTGGACACTAATTTTCAAGGTCGAATCTCTATCGAATGAGCCTAAAATCAACACGATCAGTAGCGTAATTAATGAGAAAAAACTTTGCACGTGTTGAAAATTACGCAAAGTTACCAATACCTTCAAAGGCCCCTTGGATCCTCTCTGGTTCTTCATTGGTCGTTTTCCGAAACACACTCAAAGATGCATGTCCGTATATAACACCAATGATTTCTCTAGAGATATCAATTGGTTGATTTGGTGTACTGACACTAATGATTTTCTGCATATGGACGTAATACCGAGGGTGCATTCGACTTGGGCGCTTACGGGTTTTCAGCGTCCGAACCACTGCTTATAAGCGTGAGCGCTGAAAGCGCGTAAGCGCCATGGACGTAGGAAATACATGGACGGAGCCTTAGCCGAGGGGGGCGAAGCCTGAAGGGTGAGGGGAATGAAAGTCTATTTTCACGGATATGAACAACCATGATGGCGGCGGCGATGTATATTCTCACGGCGAAATCGTATGATGGGGATAAGCAGTTTTAAAAAAAGTTAACCTCCAATAAATTATGACACGCAAATAAAAATCTAACCTTCAATCGATTATAAGACACGAATATTTCGTAATTGAGATATCATTTACAATGATGAGTTAAGCGAAATGCTGGTTAGTTAAATAAGGGATGTATTGAAAAAATACACTGGTACGCATTGTACAAAATAGCTATGAAATTTATTTTTTTGCAATAAATAAACATTGTAGACGTCCGGAATTGTTTTGCAACCTTTTGCATAGCAATCCGGCCTATTATAATAAAAACAGTATAAAGTTTTTCACAATATATTACAGCACGACTGTGGAACACTGGGAACACTATTTGACGTTGGTGTATAACCTCGAACTAATCAAAACTGCTCGCCGGTATTTTGTCTGCGATCACGGGATAGTTTTGTTAAAATCACGCCGCGCACCGTGAGGATAGACACGAATCTGACCAACCATGATGGCTACCGCGGCTTTTCTCCTTGCCCCCGAGGCTTCACCCCCCTCATCAAAAAGGGTACTTAAGGTTCCGTCCATGTATTTCCTACGTCCATGGTAAGCGCCCAAGTCGAACGCACCCCGAGTCTCTTGAAAACGTGTAGTCAAATCAAAACAAACCGGAGTTTGACGGTTATTATTTATAGGAATTGCGATAAAATTAAAAAATTAATATAATTTAGTACATAATATAAATGGTTTAAATGAGTGTATTACAAGTGCTGGATAGATACCGAATCTGTTGTTGAATCTCTTGGAAACATATGGTTAAAACTGTTACGTCCCGAGAGGGAGATTTAGATGAGATCGTTCAATCCTCGATGCAAAGAACGATGTATCGATTGGTCGATCACTGTTGGTGAGTCTTCTTTGAGGTTTTGGACAGTTCTCGAGTACATACGTTATATTGTAGGTAAACGTGACCTTGAGGTGGAGGTTTCAATATCCGTAGATTGGGGAGAGATCTTCCAACCACGGAGTCGATGTTGAAGGTCGTTGAATAAAAAAGTGTTTGAAGATATTTTGTTACTACAAAATATGACTTTGTTTATTAATGCAGAGTTACACTTTTATTACAAGATGAGATAGATTTGAATTTGAATTTCGCTGAGTTTAACAATTTTACTTGGTTGAAGAAAAGTTATTACGTTTGATATTCGATTGTAACCTTTTGAAAAGCTGGTGTTAACTGTTTTTTTTTTGAGGAGGCTGTTGAGATGATAAGAGGTTTCCCAGGCTTGCATGCTGGTGGAAAAAAGCGTGGGAAAGTATATTAGAGGGTTTGATTGGCTCGGTTTTTAGGATGAGGGAATTTTACGTAACGACGTGATTTAGTTCTAACGATATCGGTGGACTTGGGCCGGTTGATCATCGTGAGTTAGGACTGTGAGGAGTAATTGTTTTTCCCAGCTGATATAGAAGCGGATAATTCGGGTTGGTCTTATCGATACTGTTTAGCTGAGATAGAGTTGTTTTTGTGTACTATGAGCTATGAGTTATTGTTACTGTATGTCTAAATGGCTCTTACCGATGTCGACAAATGATTATGTGGCTTTAGTTTACATACTATCTACTAGTAGTCGAAAAAAATTAGGGGCCTACATCAAGAGACTCGGTAGAGTCTCGGGACAAGTACATTGACAGCCCTGTCGTCTGCTGGCCCGAGGCTCTCGCCGAGTATACTTTCTCTGAATAAAACGATTCGCCGTGGTGGGGGTAAAATTGGCAAGTAATTTTTTTGAATTACCGAAGTTATGAGTCATCTGAGGCTTTGAAAATTGAACTGAAGATTAATTAATAAATTCTCTTTCGATTCCACCCAAAATTAGCATGATTGGTGGCGTAATTGCTGAGAAAAAACTTTGTACGGGCTTAAGATTATGCAAAAGTTACCAACACATTCAAGAATTCATGCGTCTGTATTTAGAAACACCATCAAACGCACTTTGATGCTCTTGAGTTTCTGATTGGTTGGATCTGACGACATCCATTTTTAGACGTTGTGATTGGTTGTTGAAATTGGTTGTTGATGATCGCAAATCTGACGTCAACTTCAGAACGTAGCACACGGCAGCACAGCAGACATTAAGGAGGTTGTATCGTTTCTTACGTGAAAATTATTTTTCACCGTAGCTACATAAAATTTTGCGAACACGAAATTCAAAGCAAAGACCGACTTGTAGAGAAATTTCACAACGATTTACCGTCTAGAAATTGAGATATTTAATTCCAAAATCACCACTTTTGTACACTCTTGACATATGTCTTATGGCGTCAGGGGTGCCGAGGTTTGGTTTTTTATTTTTTTCTGCGTGAAAATCCCACTATTTGTTAATGAAAAATAAACACATGCAACTTCAGATTCCAGGGAATAAATTGACGTACATTAGATGTAGGGTTATCGATGAAATAAGAGAGAAAAATCGAGTTAATCGCACTGATTTACGAATGCGACGGACTACACGGACTGATTGGAAATAAATTTGGCAACGCCGCATAACCAACTCAAACCATCGCACGTGAATACGTGTGTCTATTGTCTAAGCTGCTACCGCTTCTCTTGATATATGCCTATATATATATATATATATATATAATTTTAGTGGTAAATTGTGCATGTAAAATCAGGAAAAGCACATAGACATTCTTTATTACGTGTTTTCTATACGTAATATCAATCATTATAGTATTTAGTATATTTCAGAGATGGGTGCTTGAAAAAAATAAACTGAAATTAATTTCACAAGAAAAACTAATTTTTCATTTATTCAACAATAGTTATAGAGTAAAGATATAGTGTAGTACAGGTACAGTACAACATATTCTACGCAGTTTGTTTTAACGATATGCACTTATCACTTTCTACATAGAAAAGATATTCTTTTGCATAAATCGCTTATTACTTTTTTATTTTTACTAACGCGTGGTTTGCCACCAATGTCTTGAGCAAGTAAAATATTTATACCTTTTTCTCCACTAGATTTATAAACTTGAAAAAGATTATCGAGTGTTATTCCGGCAGCAACTATTTTCGTAATCATTCCAGATGATACGCGTCCATTTTCTTTGTCATTCGATAAGTTAAAAATTTGGAGATCTCGTTTGAAGCAGGATACTGTCGCGGAAATATTTTTTTTCGAAATTAAGCAATTGACTGTTTTTGAATTTTCAAAAATATCTTTTTTTTCAATATTGATAGCTGGATGCGTTACCAACTGTTGTAAAACTTTTACATCGTTGACGGCATTATGTGCACCTACTGAAGCATTGGTACCCAAATATTCTTCAGCAAGCACGTTTTGCTTGTAACTCGCTTTTGAATCACGCTTATTTTTTAATTTTATTTTGAAGAGTGGCAAAGTATCGGCAAAAGCAATGACAGATTGTGTGAATTTTGATAGTAAGCCTAAACGTTGTATGACGTCTATGAGCGCTCCACTATCGAACGAAAAACAGTTGTGCGCTACCAAGATAATTTTTTTTTCAATTTTATTCAAAAACTGGAAAAATCCCTCCATAGCATCGATTTCCGTCAAAGAAATGACCGGTTCATTGTGCAAATACAAAACGTTCGATCGTTTTACAAGGCCTGTTACGTCACTCGCTTGAGCTGATATTTCTCTCGTAGGCATCACATATGCGTCGAAAGTCGCTGATTCGTGCGCTGCAGCTATTTGAACAATTTCTTTGCTTTTGCCAAATCCTGTCGTTTCCAAATCAAAGTAAACAATTGTGAAATCTTCGACTGCATTTGACAAAAGTGACACCATTGGTTGGTCAATAAATTCCATCCCAAGATCAAATCCACAACCGGATTGATAACAAATTCCTTCCTTGGTGCTGGTTTTCGACCTTTTTCGACTGGATCGATCTGACAATTGTCGTCGACGTTTTTTAAATTCCAACGTTTCAGCTTTTCTTTTTCTTTCTTGTGCCATTTCGTCTAGTTTTACGCGATACCGTAAAGACGATTCAGATAATGGGGTCTTCAATTTATTCGTTACGTCGACAATTGAAGTATTCCCAATGTTTTTATGAACGATGGCTGCAGCAACTCGAATATCATTTGATGATGATCCTCCATAATGTAAATGTTTGGGAGCGGTACTGACGATTGTTCTGTTCATAGATTCATTCGCTTGACTTGAACTGCACGGGCTCAGTTTTTCAGCGTTATTAGCAAACGTTTGAAAAATAGTTTGTAATTTTTGTCGACGAGTGTCTCCTGTGAGTCCTTTTCCTCCGGGTAGCAGTTTGTGGCGATAGTTGATAGGATCTTTCGTATATGTGCACCAATCACCGCATTCCTCGTGGGAATCAAAAGCGTGAGGGACGATGTTTAGTAAACCGGCTTTAGTCGCTGAAGTATTATTCTTATTTTTGACCAGTACGCATGAAAAACAATATTTGAAGTACTTCACCAAATTGGTAGGTAATTGTACAGCATACAAACATTTGCTGAGTTTCGATACAGCGTGATTTTTATCGCTCAACTTTTTTATGTCATATCCAGCTTCACGGCGTAAAGTTGCGATTGTACTCGAGTCGTCGTCACCAATTAGTGTTCCCAATCTGACGCTTGCTTCGATAAAATCGGGATTATCGATAAATATTTCTCGAGCCATGTCCGCCTCCATGGCTTTAGAAGATCCTTCGAAATTCCTTCGACAGTCATGCTTGTTTTTGGTTTCTGTCATGACGTTGTTATTTTCTTCATATCGTTCCGCGTATTCACAAACCGTGCAACGTTTGTTTCGGGTTGCGTAGCCGAGAACTTTACCAGAATAAAATCCGATGGCAGTACCGTGACCTATTATCAAATCTCAATGTTATTACTTATAATTTTTTAAAATTATATTTATACATTTTAAATATATTTATTATTTATATTATATTATTTTCACACAAACCTGTTGTGCTATTGTAACATCGACCCGATCCTCTTTTTTGCCAACCTGCATCGTAACTTATCGTCAACTCTACTATGGAATTTTGTGTCCAATCGCTTGCATTCTTCAGACTATTAGTATAAATTAAAATGTTATGGAATACGTATGAACATTATTTAAAAATGCATGATAATTGGAGCGCAGTCTCGGACAAACATGATTTTATATATAATATTCATGTCTATATATAGAAATAATTTATAAAAAATGATAATTGCTGTTAAATATCTAGAGACGCAGCTATACTCAATTGCGAATATAGTAAATCTACAATAATACCCCTTATAATACAGTTTATATTGTATTATATTTCACATAATTTAAATGATATAAAATATAATATAATATAATTTATTCGAAAGAGATTATGATAATTGCTCACTATTGAGTATGTATATACACTATTGAGTATGTATATACTCAATAGCATGCAACTATTGTAAGCTACTATGCATGTTACCCTTCTTTTTCGATTGTCAACTCTTTTTCTATCTTTATATTCTCGAGACAACTAGTTTTTGCGAGACTCTCTATCGCTACACCGACTTTTCTTTCATATCTCTTATATGTTGATGGGTGAAAAATTGGGAGGTCAGCTGCCGATAAAATTTTGTTTAAATGTGTCACACCAATTCCACTTTCGATGGTACCTAGGAATGAAAAAACTCGTAAAAGTACATGACCCATAATAAAAAAAATTGGAGTCCGGTGATTAACGTACCAATGACGAGTCTTGAGTTGATATTGTAGGTTGGTCTTGTCGTAGACAACTGTTCCATCGGTGACGTGGTAATTTCGAATAACTTAGAACAAGACCAACACTTTACGGTGATAATACTTGAAAGTGCACTTTTTTTTTCTTCTTGGGTATCTCGGAGTGACAAAGGTACTTTACAATCTTTGCACCACATATCCTTTGCAAACGATTCAGCATCGATTATCCGACAACCTTTCACTATTTGAACAATATGCATAAAATAACAGTATGAAAATCTTAAAAAATAAATACATATAATAAACAGTGAAATAATATATTCGCGTGCGGTTCAATCACAAAATGAGTGAGGTTAGGTACACATGATTTACGTGCAGTAAAATATTTATCCAGACATACTTGCTTCATTTTTTTTTCTATTCCTCTTCTTGTTGCTCTCAATGATGTTTTCTCGCTGCAACAAAATTTTTTTTTTGCAAAATTTCCCTTTATATCGGGATTGTTCTCTGTTTGCCATGATTTGTGGTCGCACGTACTCACACAACTTTGACACATGTCTTGTTCCGCTAAGCGACGTTGCCACCTAACCTTCTACGTCATATAACTGCTGGAGTCATACAAGTCTTTTCTTATAAAAACCTTTTTTTCTTACTATTAAAATGTTTAAAATACGAGTATATTAGTAGTGAAAAATTGAAATCATTATTTTAGTCACTATTTTTCAACTAAAATTTAGCAGAAAATCCAAACATTATTTTGATCTTGAAGTTTCGATACAACGTCTTTAAAAAAACGTAGCACACGGTAACAGCAGTCATAAATTCGATATATATATATATATGTACAAACAATGTGTCAGTTTTTGATCGGATACACAGAGTTTCGACATTATGAAGTGCGTGCGGGATAAATAAAAATAATTTTCGTCATCTAACGAAGTGCATATTACTATTTATTTTGTTAAAATTTGTGACATACTACACCGGTATCAAAACGGCCACGTAAATATAGTCTGTGATGTGTGTGAAAAAGAATATAAAAAAATGCACGATGCATATGTCAACGAAACTTTTTAAGATTTCATTATTTCGTTCGATTGGAAATAAGTGTTAACTGAAATGATCCTTGAATTAAACCAGAGTGCGAGAAATATTGTTCGGTGTAAATATATCGTCAGTTGCGTTGTTATATATATCATGTGTAAATAGGTTATATATATATACGAATTAATAAAAGAAAAACACACGGAACTGTTAGAATGATGTTAGAAACTTTAATTGAATAAATGTTTTCTAATTTATTTATTGTGTCATCATCATTTTTAAACATTCCTATATTTTGCTTGATATTAAGTTTGCCTCTGCCCTCTCCGATCCTTGTTTTCACCCCATCGGTTTGCAGCGGATCGATACATATTATTAATTCGTTGCCTGAGATGTGTCCTCTGATTTTCTACTACTTCTTCATGCTGATTGAGGTAACATGATTCGAGAGATTTCTAGCCATGATATTTAATTGCACATTTTGTAAATCATATTTTTTTAAAAATTTCTGGTCTTGGTATAAGTATAGTTATTCTTTTTCTACTTGGTCTGTCGAGTGATAAATTTGGAAACATGTTCCAGAAAGCCTTTGGATGCTTTTTTTTCTGATGATATGAAAAGTCGTATCTTCGGAATGCAATGGGTAAACACAAATTTTGACAATAGAACTTATGAAATGACATGTGTGTTGAGTATTCCCACTTTGCAAACTGCAAATGTGGAATTATTAGTGAAAGATTCATTATGATAAATCTACAGTTGCTCAGTTTTGGATACGATCAAATATAATGCCTGCCAACATCCATGGAAATATACAGAATTTCTGAATGCAATGTGCGCTATGTCATTTTAATGTGACATCATGAATTTTGATAACTTTTCATTATAATGCTGTAGATTCGGATCATTGAAATACAGCAAAGATCTACAAACTATACAATTTATATACTGTGCCATTCATTTTACTTTTTGACTCTCACCGTAACATAAATATGAAGTGAAAAATTCATTACCAAAGTCTCCAGTTGCTCATTTATGGATAGATTTGAAATTGCTGTCTTCAAAATTCATTGCGTAGATGCATTGAATCGCAGCAGATCCCTGCGAACTCTGAAATTTCTGTGTATAAATATGTATGCTAAGTATCACCCCCTATCTTTGATTATGGTAATATGTAATGGATCTTGGTTCAGCAAGATTTAAAGTGTTTCTTTTCAAATAGTATTGAAGTTTGTATTACTGCTATGAAGCGAATACCTCCAAACTTTCATATTTTTGTGTCGCAGCATGTGTGCCAATCATTTAAATTATTTACTCCAACCATAACATGTAATCTGGAAAATTCACCACTAAAGTCTTCAGATTTTCTAAATTCCTAAATTTTCCTTTTTCTAAATTCTATTCTGAGTTTTTAAATTTCTAAATTAATTTCTAAGTTGTCCTGAAATTGTTTTCCTCCAAAATCAATGCCGGTACCGTAAACCTCATTGAATATTCTGTTGCTCTGTTGAATTCTGGCATAATAAATGTTAGAAGTTTTCTGGTGCTTTTTTTCGGTAACTGTCAAACTGTAGACAATTGGACCTCAGCGCGGCCACTTGCAAACTTTGAAAATATTTTTGATCAGGGGCACGTTTTGGATGACACGAAAATCTCTAGATGCAGAATGCAAAAGCGACATTTAGAAATGGTCAATTCTGTTGGATTTGTTGTGCATTGCATTTTATCTATCTTTCACTTGAATTTTGGAGAAAACAGATCAAAATATCTGTTCTATTAAAGAAGTCTCTACTTCTCTTCTTTCTTCGTATGAAGATTTGGGAAAAATCGACGAAGTCTAAGGATAGATCCATGGCGATAATTTTTCACATCAAATCAATCTTTATTCGACGAAATAAATGTTACACACCGAAAATCATATCTCGGCCTCCAACCCGCTTTTCACCGTGCTCTTGGGTTTCTAATTCACAAAATATATTAGAGTACGAGGAAAAAAATCGCCAAAGTACGATGACAGACCTGTGACGAAATATTTCCAGTACAATTTTGACGAAAAATAGGTCTTTTTTAGTGGAAAACAACGTTATAAGCCGAAAATCATATCTCGGACCACTACCCGCTTTCCACCGTGTTTTTGGGTTCCCAAAGAGCATAACATATTAAAGTACAAGGAAAAAAATTGCCAAAGTCCAAGGATAGACCTGTGATGAAATATTATCAGTACAATTTTGACGAAAAATAGGTCTTTTTTCGTGAAAACCAACGTTATAAGCCGAAAATCATAAATAATTCATAGAAATTTAAACTAAAATCCTATGGTCATCTGAACATAAATAAGGAACTTTTGAGAAAAAAGACGTGATATCAAACCATAAACTTCCCCTAGGAAAAAAAAGGTTGGGACAAGTACATTGATCGTCCCTCATTTGCTGATAATTCCATCCATAAAAAAAACTTAAAAAAAAATTGTTTAAAAAATTGTAAAAAAAATTATTTCATAAAAAAAAACAGAACAATTCGAAAAAAATTTTACAAATCTTGAAAAAATGTTATATTAAAAAAAAAACTAATCTGTATCTACTTTTTAAAGTGTCAGAAGAATCAAATAGCAAGTAAAAATAAAAAACCGCAAAATCGCGCTTGAAATCATTTTGGAAACCGATGCCGCATTCATCGTATTTGATTCAAACAGCTAAATCAATTAAAATAAATTCCATTTAATTTACGTGGAGCATTAAAATTTATTATATCAATTCAAGACCAAGTATTTTCTAATAAGTTGAAAAACGTTACCATTTGATTTACGTGCAGCACTAAAATTTATGATATCAATCGAAGGACAACTAATTTATGGATAACTCCAAATTTCGACATTATGAAATTGTTCTAAGAAGCTTTTAAATCCAAAAAAATCACATGAAAGCTAGTTATTTCTTACTCTATGGTGGCAGAGACTTATAAGAAAATCGATTCTTTTTAGACTTTCAGGAGCTTCTGATATTATCCACAATGTGCGACGTCGATTGGATCGATACAAATTATGTTTAAATATGAGTTAAAAGTACTTGTCCGGCCCATCACTTTCCATTAAAATGGTTTATTCAAATAAAAATCAGGACTTTTCTATAACTGATAGAGCACAAATATTCACGCAAAGGGAATTTGAGAGTTATCTTCACGTAATATTCCCTTAATTGCACTAATTTAATAAGAATGGAAACGAATTGTCCTGTAATATAAAAAGGATGCTATTGTGGCATCGATAAATAAAAAACATTTTGCACATTAAATATGCTGAAGCTTCCAAAAATAACTCCCCAGTTTGTATTGGAATGACGGCAATTTTTATTTCTCACTTTTTCCAGCGAACGAATTTCATTCGGTATAACTAACCTATACTATTATTAAGAACATTAAACTAATAATAAATCGCATTTCAATAGATTTTTAACCTGATTCTGCCGTACAATTTCGTTTTTTTATGATTGATTTTTATTTAAATCAATAGTGATGAGCCGGACAAGTACTTTTAACTCATATTTAAACATAATTTGTATCGATCCAATTGACGTCGAATTTTGTGAATAATACTAGAGGATCCTGAAAGTCTGAAAAGAATCGATTTTCTTATGAGTCTCTGCCACCATAGAGTAAGAAATGACTAGCTTGCATGTGATTTTTTTGGATTTAAAAGCTTCTTAGAACAATTTCATAACGTTGAAATTTGGAGTTACCCATAAATGAGTTGTCCTTCGATTGATATCATAAATTTTAGTACTGCACGTAAATCAAATGGTAACGTTTTTCAACTTATTAGAAAATACTTGGTCTTGAATTGATATAATAAATTTTAATGCTGCACGTAAATTAGATGGACTTTTTTTAAATTGATTTAGCCCTTCGAATCAAATAAGAAGAATGAGGCATCGGTTTCCAAAATGATTTCAAGCGCGATTTTGCGGTTTTTTATTTTTACTTGTTATTTGATTCTTCTGACACTTTAAAAAATAGATACAGATTAGTTTTTTTTAAAGATGTTTTTTTCAAGATTTGTGAAATTTTCTTTTTATGGATGGAATTATCGAGGGACGATTAATGTACTTGTTCCAACCTTTTTTTTCCTAGGGTCACTCATATGCTCGTGTTTTTTATTCTTACTTGCTTTTCGATCGTACTGCAATTTTGGCTTCTACGTAGTGAATACCGGACTAAAGTGGTTATTCGGTACTTTGATTGCATTCAAAACTTATTTCGCTGATTGCACAGTGAGCGTAGTAGGATCCCAAATTGATGACTATTTTTATCGCCAAATTTTTTTAGATTCAGCGTGATTTCCTATCACGAACATCAGTAGTGAAATTCGTAATAGTACACTTAAAATCAGTTGTTATTAAGAAAAGCGTAGTCATCAAAAATTTCAATAGAGCTTACTCGTTTATTAGTGTACTCGACAATTGTCAAAAATGGTAGTTCTTTAGAAAAATTATCGCACATATACGATAATGTGTATCCA
Source organism: Venturia canescens (assembly GCF_019457755.1). Taxonomy (NCBI): domain Eukaryota; kingdom Metazoa; phylum Arthropoda; class Insecta; order Hymenoptera; family Ichneumonidae; genus Venturia; species Venturia canescens. Next base: position 38,674,975 of record NC_057421.1, read on the forward strand.
ACTTCTTTATGTACAAACACGAAATCACTTTATCACATACTGATTTTTTTTTTAAGTAACTTGATAGGTCTAAGTTAACTGAATTTCCGAGAGCGACTGTCGATTATAAGAGTCAACTTGAAAATTCCAGGTCTACCGGTCACAGTTACGACTCTCCCACTCTTCGATTTCATCGAGTCAAAGCTCTCCACTGCCCTACACCTGCGACGGAAACCGTGCAACTATTGCTTTCTCTCTTCCACTGTCTCCCCCTTCCTCTTTACTCATTCATTCTATGATCTAAGCATTTACTTACCTGTTGCCAACCTGCGTGCGCAACTCCTCGACAGCCGGGTCTGTAACCTTCGTCTTTCAGTTTCTTATATTTTCTTTCATTGTTCCTGTTTTCGTTCATTGTTCCTGTTTCTGATTCTAACTATGAATTTGAAAGTTAAAAATCTACTTAAAAGTTTTCCATTTTTCACCTCTCTATTGCCGATCAAGATTGCTTCTGAAGTTTAAAGATGCTAAATATCACAAACATTGTAAAAAAAAAAAGCGTTAAACCTTACTGAAAATTATTTTAAAACGTGGAAAAAAATTCAAATACACAACTCAAAAACATCCTATATATACACACAAAAACCTCGCTTGAAAACATTTCAAAAACCGATGCCCCATCTTTCTAATTTTATAATGACGTAGAAATAACTAAATGAATTGAAACAGTTACCAAGGTAAACTAAACACAAAATTTCAATTTTCAAACATGTTTTATAGCTCAATAACCCTTCAATTTTTAATATTTCTATGCAAAAATACAGAGAAACTCGTGGGTTCCTATGAAGTAATATACACTGAATTAACTCGAGATATCAGAGTAAAAAAATCTATCACAGAGTTGAAATAACAATAAAATAAATCCTTCAAATTTAAAAAGTAGATGTTTTTTGCTCACCGCAGAAAGATCGCGAAAAAACCTCAAAAGTCCGGCTGCCACACGGGGTGACCTCCTTAAGAAAATTGAATAATTTAATTAATTATAAAGCCATCGTATGACAAAGTACAATTATGAAATTTTGTAAAAATAAAAAGTGGATCGCTTTTGAATTGTTTATTTGATAAAAGCTAAAATCCAAGAGGCAGCGGTATGATCTAGAATTTGTGCAGCTTCAAAATAAAAAAATCACGAAAAATTGTACGAAGCAAATAAAAAAAACTTTTAAATTTTACCTATGCATGAAATTAAAATTAGATAAAAGGGTTAAAATATCATGGACATTGTTTCATTGTTAAAATCATACAAAAATTAATTTTATAATTAAGAAATCATTAGTAAGAGCGCAGTAAGAGTGCGAGAGCATTACGGCCAAAACTGTATTGAATCGTTAGGTTTTATTAAACTGAACCCGACTAAGCGGGTAGTTGTGATCAAAAGTGTGGCGACTGCGTGGGAGGCCATTTCTGCTATGTCAAAAAAAGGCAGTCGGTGTCATAGCAATACGTCTGATAATAATTGAAATGTATGTAGGTATAGTCATTTCATGACGAAAACATTCGTTTTCAGAAATTTCCCGCGTATCAGATAGCCTAAACCCATTTTTAAAAATATCAAAGAATTTAGCCGAGATGTGTCATAGCAGCCTGGACAATTTTTTTTAAATCTTTCGTATAGTTATTAGGATTACTAAAAAATTGTTTTCAGAAATTTATAGCGTCGCCTATACTCCAAAAAGCAAAAAAAAATGAAATCGAATTTTTTTTTCGGAGTTCCATCGGAAATGTTTACTACATCAAAGAGAAGCAATTTTTCCAAAATTTCAGATTAAAAAAAAAAATTTAGCTAGTGCTCAAGCCACTTTTCGATTTTATCTTTTTTTTCTCAAAAATCACGAAGAGAAGAGTTTTTTTTGCTCTCACAGTAAAAGGTGTTAATGTTCCATGGAGTAATGAATCTTCTAAAATTTTGTTACCATCAGAAAATTTTGAAGGCTGCCTAGCATAATTTATTTTTTTCTATATATTTAGCTATAAATCATGAAATTAAAAAACGTGTGGCTGCTACAAATGGTAATTTTTGTCATTCTTCCTAAAGAAAGGGCGAAAGTATTTTGTAAAAACAGTTTTTCAAAATTCCATATTACAACAAACATTTTTGCGTGTTCTTAAACAATTGCTTTCAATTTTACTGTATTTTTCATACAGATATTGTAACGGTACGTTTTAGACATCGCCCGCTACGCGTATGTTCGAACAACTGGAATATTAGGAGCAGACATGAAAATGAACAAGAGTGTGAGAATTTATGTTCAAAATATAATAGTTGTGTTTATTTCTTATATGGTTGAAGCATAAAAAAAGATTATGACACAAATCGTTGGTGTTTCATGATATGAATGAGATTGTCTCTTTAATTTCAATAAATTTTTCCAATTTTGCGGTTTCTTTCCTTTATGTCAAGAAACTTGTTCAATTCCTAATTTCGCTCTGTTATGTCAAGAATTTTGTCCAGTTGAATAATCCTGTTCTCTTTTGTAAATTCATCAAGTGACTTGTCTGATTTTAAAATGCTGTAAAAAAACTAAAGACTGGTACATTTATGCCCTCTGGGAAGTCATCTGTAAAATCATGGAAATCAATGGTCGTAAGACTTTAAATCCAAGAAACAAAACGTTGTTAAATAAATGCAGAAGTTGCCGAGCATATCGCACTACGAACAAGAGAATTACAAAAGAACAAAAATAGGACACAACAAATTACAACCACAAAGAATACAAAGACAAAACATTACAAAAACAAATTGCGACTAAAAAAAATTAAGGTCATAAAAATAAAAAAAAAAAATACCCACGGAAAAAAATTATATACCAAAAAATTGAAACAAAAAAAATTTGGCCGTTGTACTTGGCGTTTTTTTTTCTAGCTAATATTATCTAATTTACCTGTATCTTATACTCACAAATTCGAAAGTCGAGTAAAACGCCCAGTATAAAGGCCAAATTTTTTTTGTTTCAATTTTTTGGTATATAATTTTTTTCCGTGGGTAATTTTTTTTAAATTTTTACGATATTAATTTATTTTAGTCGCAATTTGTTTTTGTAATGTTTTGTCTTTGTATTCTTTGTAGTTGTAATTTGTTGTGTCCTATTTTTCTTCTTTTGTAATTCTTTTGTTCGTAGTGCGATGTGCTCGGCAACTTCTGCATTTATTTAACAACGTTTTGTTTCTTGGATTTAAAGTCTTACGACCATTGATTTCCATGATTTTACAGATGACTTCCCAGAGGGCATAAACGTACTTGTCTCTAGTTTTTTTTTACAGCATTCGTGCTGTGTTTCAGGTTTATTTGACGACTTTTTGTGGACTCGAAATCTGAAATTTTATGGGATATATTGAAAAATTGAAATAATGATCATAAAATTGAAACATCTGATCACCCAATAAAGCAGTTTATATATTCATCTACACCCATCTCTCTCTATATATTTATTTTGACATGCTGAAGCCGAATTCCAAAATACCGTGAAAATAGGTGAAAATTGCGAAAAATGGTCGTTGAGCAAAATTTTGTTGACCTAAATCTAGAATGTTTCTCGTGTTTTTCGAAAGTTCTGATAAACAAGGTTTCAGACAATATTCTGGATTTTTCGATTCTCACAAGTGACCCATGAATCTCACCACTTATATGAAGCCCCTGGCTCAAGGAATGTCTTGGTATGAATCAGTTGAGATTTCACACAATCTGGACAAGCGATGAGAATTTTTATTATGAGGTCCAAAAGCTTGGAATATTTCCATGAGACGCCCGAGACTTTGTAAAACCATGTTGACCAATTGATTTTGTTCTTCCGAACAGATGTACCAATATTGCGATCGTAGAAAATCACTCCGTATCGGTTTGAAGTTAAAAGTATTATTAAGAAATTGTGCACCCTTTCCACTGCAAAATCTATCGACGTCAAAAAATCGAATTGAAACTTGAATATTACTTCAGAAATCAATTGACTGTAGAATTTTAATTAAAATTGAACATGACGCTAAACGAGTTTATCAGTTGTGCAGTTTATATTCTGTTTTAGGATGTTTTATCAAAAGGTAATGATTAAAAATGATGAATACAACGTTTTTATCACTCCTTCTTTCGGATCAACAAAATCTTTGCCGGTTCGTTTGCCTGTTTTGCTTTTGAACCAGGCAAATTTCCGGGTCCCTTCCTATTATTGTACCGTGAAACAAAACTCTGCAAGACCGGAAACGAAAAAAAAACACGCATTAGTTTTGCTGTGGCTGAATTTTCAAAAACCCAAGATTTCGCGGTGTCGAGGACGAAATGAACGGTGGTGTGAAAATAATATGTAAACTCGAGGAAAATACAAGAAATAATTCCCTGTCCGTCGAGTAAAGCTCGAATGACCGAGGAATGACCTTCCACAAGAAAAGCGAGTATAAAGTGTACGTAACAAGTTCTAATACTTTGGGAATCCATGAGCTTGGTTCGTTACGACAAAGTCTCCAAAACTTCTGTGTGAAATGAAAAATACCACCACGTGGAACCATCTGACATTGCTCTGACTCGATAGCATACCATGAATAAATGACGAATGAGAAATAGTGAAGCTGCGACAAGCCTCTTCCACATTTATCAGCACTGGGGATCAAGGGACGCGGTAGCGGCTTGTATTGTTACAAGATTCTGCAATCGAAAACATGCAATTACTGTTTTACTTTGGAAAAACGTTTATCAGAAAATCTTTTAATCATAAATGACATTTCAAATGATTTGATTCCATCCAATAGTCGTAAGACTTTTAAAAGTTCTCTTTAAATTCAAGTCAATAATGAACATTTTTCTGCTTACTTGACAACTATAAACTACATGGCAGAACACACAGCACAGGCATTATTAACATTTTTTTATAGAAGTATCCAAAAGTCTGAGAATTTCAAAACCATTGTCACCAGCCTGTACGTATGCAATTACAATCGCAAGATCTCTATCATCATTTTCTTTTCAGACCACCAGAAATTTTCTCAATGCGTCGAGCCCCCGACTAGAATTAAACTTTCTTCTTAGTGTTTTTTCATACAATGGGTTTGCTTCTTCGGTAGATATTTTTGTAGTCCTTGATCTTATTCGTCACTCCTATCTTGGGTTATTTTATTTATATTTTTCAATGGAATCTATCCAATTTTTGATAAAATAGCATAATGACAATGATAATGATCATCTACAAATCTGATAATATTCAATTTTGGAGAGCTGATGAAAATTGTCGCCATGACAAAGATGCAGAGGCATGGATTTATTTATTTATTTAAATCTCCTTTAAAATGTAAAAGGATATTTAAAAACCAATTTCTCGTGAATTATTGAATAAAATGTTTTCCATATGATATAACAAATGAAACGAAAATGGAATATGTCGGGAATTGAAATCTGAGAATATAATCAAACAAATATCGTAGACGAATATAAATTCTTCATTTGTTATTAAATAAAATGTTTTCCATGAGAATTGAATAAAGAATCAAAAATGTAATGTGTTAAATTGAATTATTGTAAAAATAGATATATTCAACAAATATACCCATCTATAATATTCAATTCAATTCTACACATTTCCGTTTGGATTCAATATTTATATCATACGCAATACATTTTATTTGAAAATTTATTCCGAACTAAGGTGCATTTCGTGCGATTAAGCGTGTGAATAGTTTTCTTGTAGCGCTGCAGCGCTACTTTTATTGCAACAGCGTCTTCAAGCCCACCAATCTTGAAGCAGTTCAATAAGAATAAACAGGAGTACAGGGGGATGGCTCCATAGTTTTCGATGTCCAGGTATATTTCTCAAGAGTTTTTGGTGTCTAGGTATATTTCTCTACGGCTTTCGATGGCGAGGTCAACGGCTCCATAGTTTTCGATATTTAGGTCGCCATAGTTTATGGGGTCGAGAACAATCTCTCAATGATTACCATGTTAACACTGTTATTATCATTGTTTTTCGATGTTTGAGAGGACGTTTCCATGTTTCATTATCTTTTTCATCTCGTATCATGTTTCATTAGGTTCCAGTATCTAGATTGACAGTTTCATGTTAATCAGTGTCTGGTGATATTTATTCACGATATTCTGGGTTCTTGAAATCTCTCCTGTTATTGAAGACCTTGGAGTCTTCGATCAGGATATCGATAACCATGATGAAATATATCCAGACATCGAAAACCATTGAGTCATCGACCTCGACATCGAAAGCTACGGGGAAAATACCTAGACATCAAAAACTGTGGAGCCGTGGACCTGGACATCGAAAACTATAGAGCTATCAACCCAAACTTTGAAAACCATGGATCCGTCAACCTAGACATCGCAAACCGTAGAGAAACATAGCTAGACATGGAAAATTATGGAACCGTCGACCGGGATAGCGAAAACTATGGACATGAAAAACCATGGAGAAATATGCCTAGACATCGAAAAACATGGAGAAGTATACCTAGACATTAAAAACTATAGCGCCGACGACCTGGATAACGGAAACAGTGGAAAAAAATATACCTAGACATTGAAAACCATGAAGAAATATATCTGGACATCGAAAACTATGGAGGAGTCGACTTAAATGTCGAAAACCTTGCAGTCGTCGACCTAGCCATCGAAAACTATGGAGCCGGCGATCTGGACACCAAAAACCATGGAACCGTCGGCCTAGATATAAAAAACCATGGAGCCTTCGAAATCTATGAAGCTGTCGATGTGAATAGCAACGACTATCATGAATCATACCTAGACATCGAAAACCATGAAGAAATATACCTAGACATCGGAAACTACGGACCCGTCGACATTAGGGTGGCCCTTAATATGGGTGAAAAAAAAAATTGATCGCGCCGCCCCCCAAAACGGTTCCAAATGATAAAAAAAAAATCTACGCAAAGCCGTAGCTATGTCCGGTAAGAGGAAGACGTGCCTGTAAGCATAAACTTGGATTTAAATATCAATTTTTCTGCATGATCAAGAGACTCGGTAGAGTCTCGGGACAAGTATATTGACAGCCCTGTCGTCTGCTGGCCCGAGGCTCTCGCTGAGACTATATTATCTCTGAATAAAACGATTCGCGGTGGTGGGGGTAAAATCGACATGTCATTTTCTTGAATTGCGAAGCTCAGGAGTTATGTCGCAATTTGAAAATTGAACTTTCAGCTAATTAAGAAATTCTCTTTCTATTGCGCCCAAAATCAGCATGATCGGTGGCGTAATTGCTGAGAAAAAACTTTGCACGGGCTCAAGATTATGCAAAAAGTACCAACACATTTACGCAGCTGACGTATCCGTATATGGGTTCAGACCGATACATACAAGGGCTTCTTGATGCCCATCATAACCAATCACCGGTGAGAATCTATCCGTCTCGACCAATCGCCGATGAGAAAGTTTCTGATAGTCCTCAATGTTTTCTTGTATACCGTCTGTTATCGTCTGTTATGTTATTATTGCGATCGTAGCCCCGTGGATCAACGGTGCAAGATTTGCAAATTTCGTTTAAATAAATAAAACATTATTGGAAATGGCAGTGGATATAATCAATTTTATTTTTTTCATAAAAGAAGTTTCAATAAGTTTCGAGCCCAATTCACGACAATAATATCTATAATAAATAAAACCTCAAAAGTGGATTAATTGATCTCATACAGTGTACTGAGAGTGAGTAAAATATTGAGAAGTGAAAACGTGAATAATGTGTGTCGTGAAAATTAAGAATTATCTGTTCTACTTCGATATCGTAATATATACATAGATAGCAAATTTGTGAGATTTCGCGTCATGTTGACGTTTGAGGTTATGACCGCCGGAGTGCTGTTGCGTGCAGAGTGTAGAAAAATAAAAGTGGTTATTGAAAAGTGGAAGGAATCGATATTATTAATGACGTGACTAATTAGTGTTGAATAATAATAATAATAACAATGAGAAAAAAAACGTTCGTTCATTATAACCTCTAAAACGTTCTTTCCAAACAGAAATTCTATGTTGTGTAATTACATTAAAGAAAGAGGTGGATGGTTGTGTGTAAACGAATTCAAATAAATTTTAAAAAACTTTGGTCAAGTAATTCAATGTATTGTTGTCATCATTTCTTTCATTTAGTTTGGCTGTGTTCACCGGTCCCTTTTTTCCACCTCCTTAGCTTACAGTGTATTGTCATACCAATTTCTATTTGTTCTCCAGACAATACGAGAGATATTCATATTTCTATTTTTTTTATATTAATTTCAACAAGATAATTTGAAATATTTATAACAAAAAGCCTTCATAATTGCTTGTTCATACACCCAAGTTTTGAAAAATCTTTGAGCCATGTAAATGCATAGATATATTCACTTGAGTTGTTACATGATAAATTTGGAAATTAATTTCAATAAGTCATTGTGTGCTTAATTTTCATGATATCAAAATTTGTATCTTCGAAATGCAATGAACACCTCTAAAGTTCGACAAAGTGATGAAGCGACATGTATATTGAACATGTTTGCGATTGGCATTGTGGGTTGAAAAATTCATGTCTGTAAGTCTACACCTGATCATTTTTGGATGTGATCAAATATTTTGTCAGCGGATAACCATGGAGACATACAAAATTACAGCAATTTGCTTGCTTCAACATGCATCGTATCTGTCACTTTTTTTTTGAATGTGTCATAATAAGTTTCAAAAATGTGGTTCATGTAATTTTGAAGTGTTTTTCCCTATAGCACCAAAGTCTGTATAACTGGTACGTAGCAAGTACCTATGAACTTTGATATTTCTGTGAAATAGCAGGTATGCCAATCTTTTAGCTTTTTGGTTCCGACTGGAATATATTAACGAAGATATTCATTACTAAAGTCTTCACCTACTTATTTCTGAATAGATCTGAAATTACTGTCTTCAGAAACTAATGCACAGATACATGAAACAATTTTGATTTCTGTTCTCTTTCAATTGCGCTGTCTTTTTTCTTTTTAACTATGGCTCTGCTCTTTCCGATCCTTGTTTTGACTCCATCGGTTTGCAGCGGATCGATGCATATTATTAATTGGTTGCCTAATATGTGTCCTATGATTTTCTACTATTTCTTCATGCTGATTGTGGTAACGTGATTCAAGAGGTTTCCAATTATGATCATCAATCGCACATTTTGTACAACAGATTCTCAAAACAGTTTCTGGTCTTGATATAAGTGTAGTTATTCTTTTTCCACCTGGTCTGTCGAGTAATAAATTTTGAAACTTGTTCCAAAAAGTCTTTGGATGCTTTTTTGCTGATAATATGAAAATTTGAATCTTTAGAATGCGGTAGGCAAACACAAATATTGACAACAATACTTATGAAATGACGTGTATGTTGAGTATTCCTATTCTGCAAACTGCAAATGTGGAATTATTGGTGAAAACATTCATTACGATAAGTGTACAGTTGCTCAGTTTTCGATGGGATTAAGTATAATACCTGCCAACATCATGGAAACCTACAGAATTTCTGAATGTTATGTGCGCTATGTGATTTTAATGTAACATCATGACTTCTAACAACTTTCCACTCTAATACTATAGATTTGGATCATTGAAATACAGCAAAAATCTGCAAACTATAAAATTTATATACTGTGCCATTCATTTTATTTTTTGACTCCCACCGTAACACAAATATGAAGTGAAAAATTCATTACAAAAGTCTTCAGATGCTCATTTATGGATTTTCTGTGGATAAGTATATGTGCTAAGTATCACCCCCTATCTTTATGGTAATATGTAATGGAACTTTGTTCAGCAAGTTTTAAAGTATTTCTTTTCAAATAGTATTAAAGTTTGTATTACTGCGGTATGAAGCGAATACCTTCAAACTTTGATATTTTTGTGTCGCAGCATGTGTGCCAATTATTTAAATTTTTTACTCCAACCGTAACATGTAATTTCAAAAATTCATCACAAAAGTTTTCAGCTTTACTAATTATCTTAATTTTCCTTTTTCTAAATTCTATGCTAAATTTCTGAATTTCCTAATTTATTTCTAAATTATCCTGAAATGAAATTGTTTTCCTCCACAAGCAATGCAGGTACCTTAAACGTCTTTGAATTCCGTTGCTCTGTTGAATCAAGTACGCTCAGTTTTTTTTACTTCTTTGAATTCTGACATAATAAATGTTTCCGGTTGCCTTTTTTCTGCAACTATCAAACTGTAGATAATTGGATCTCCGCGGCCACTTGCAAACTTTGGAAATATATTTCATCGGGTGCATGTTTTGGATGACACGAAAATGTCTAGATTCAAAATGCAAAAACGACATTTAAAAATGGCCAATTCTGTTGTATTCGTTGTGTCTTGAATTTGATCTATCTTTGATCTTTTCCTTTCTTTTCACTAACGTTATAAGCCGGAAATCATATCTCAGCCCGCAACACGCATTGCTACATGCTCTTGAGTTTCCAATGGACAAAACATATTAGAAGACAAGGAGAAAAATCACCAAAGTCCAAGAACAAACCTCTATCGAAATATTTCCAGTTCAAATTTGACGAAATTTAGGTCTTTTTTCGTGGAAACCAACGTTATAAGCCGAAAATCATATCACGACCTACAACCTGCTTTTCACCGTGCTCTTTGGTTCCTAATTGACAAAACATATTAGAGTACAAGGAAAAAAATCGCCAAAGTCCAAGGAGAGACCTGTGACGAAATATTTTCAGTTCAATTTTTACGAAAAATAGGTCTTTTTTCGTGAAAACCAACGTTATAAGACGAAAATCATAAATAATTCATAGAAATTTAAACTAATATCCTATAGTCAACTGAACATAAATAAGGAACTTTTGAGAAAAAAGACGTGATATCAAACCATAAACTTCCCCTAGGAAAAAAAAGGTTGGGACAAGTACATTGATGATCCCTCGTTTGTTGATAATTCCATCCATGAAAAAAACTTTAAAACAAAATTTTTATAAAAAATGGGCAAAAAAATTATTTCATAAAAAAAATACAGAACAATTCGAAAAAAATTTCACAAATCTTGAAAAAGCATTATCTTTAAAAAAAACTAAACTGTATCTATTTTTTAACGTGTTAAAAGAACCAAATAACAAGTAAAAAATAAAAACCGAAAAATCGCGCTTGAAATCATTTTGGAAACCGATGCCTCATTCTCCTTATTTGATTCGAAGGGCTAAATCAACTAAAAAAAATTCCATCTAATTTACGTGCAGCATTAAAATTTATTATATCAATTCAAGGCCAAGTATTTTCTAATAAATTGAAAAAAGTTACCATTTGAGTTACGTGCAGCACTAAAATTTATGATATCAATCGAAGGACAAGTAATTTATGAGTAACTCCAAATTTCAACATCATGGAACTGTTTTAAGAAGCTATTAAATCCCAAAAAATCACATGCAAGCTAGTCATTTCTTACTCTATGATGGCAGAGACAATCGATTTTTTTCAGACTTTCAGGAGCTACTGATATTATTCACAATATTCGACGTCGATTGGATCGATAGAAATTATGTTTAAATATGAGTTAAAAGTACTTGTCCGGCCCATCACTTTTCATTTAAATCAAATAAAAATCAATCATAATAAAACGAAACTGTACGGGAGAATCCGGTTAAAAATTTATTGAAATGCGATTTAGGTTAGTTATGCCGAATGAAATTCGTTCGCTGGAAGAAGTGAGAAGTAAACACTGCCATCATAGCAATACAAACTGGGGAGTTATTTTGGAACCTTCAACATATTTAATGTGCAAAATGTTTTTTATTTATCGATGCACAATAACATCCTTTGTATATTACAGGACAATTTGTTTCCATTCTTATTAAATTAGTGCAATTAAGAGAAAATTACTTGAAGATAACTCTCTAAATTCCCTCTGCATGAATATTTGTGCTCCAACAGTTCTAAAAAAGCCCTGATTTTTATTTAAATATAATAAGTTTAATGGAAAGTGATGGGCCGGACAAGTACTTTTAACTCATATTTAAACATAATTTCTATCGATCCAATCGACGTCGAATATTGTGAATAATATCAGTAGCTCCTGAAAGTCTGAAAAAAATCGATTGTCTCTGCCATCATAGAGTAAGAAATGACTAGCTTGCATGTGATTTTTTGGGATTTAATAGCTTCTTAAAACAGTTCCATGATGTTGAAATTTGGAGTTACTCATAAATTACTTGTCCTTCGATTGATATCATAAATTTTAGTGCTGCACGTAACTCAAATGGTAACTTTTTTCAATTTATTAGAAAATACTTGGCCTCGAATTGATATAATAAATTTTAATGCTGCACGTAAATTAGATGGAATTTTTTTTAGTTGATTTAGCCCTTCGAATCAAATAAGGAGAATGAGGCATCGGTTTCCAAAATGATTTCAAGCGCGATTTTTCGGTTTTTATTTTTTACTTGTTATTTGGTTCTTTTAACACGTTAAAAAATAGATACAGTTTAGTTTTTTTTAAAGATAATGCTTTTTCAAGATTTGTGAAATTTTTTTCGAATTGTTCTGTATTTTTTTTATGAAATAATTTTTTTGCCCATTTTTTATAAAAATTTTGTTTTAAAGTTTTTTTCATGGATGGAATTATCAACAAACGAGGGATCATCAATGTACTTGTCCCAACCTTTTTTTTCCTAGGGTTTAGTAATTTTTAAAAATGTTGTATTTCAGTGAAAAATGGTCGTATAGAGGTCTAAAAAAATGCATTTTGAAGCTTCAGGTTTCTATTTTCAAGATCTTATGACGAAAAAAATGCAGAGCTACATGTTGTGCGCAATTTTGAGAAAAAGTGCGAGAAAAAAACAGCAAATTTTTATGCTTTTTATCAATCCCACAAGCGTAGATTTATTTTTTCAACTAAGCCATGGTATGGACCGGATAGCTAGTTTATTAAGCTTCAATTTACTTTTTTAAAAACTTCGGTAGGACCATTTTTTGCTGAGATGTTGAACTTTGAATTAAGAAGAACTCTTTTGTCTTTGATCGACGATATCTCAGCAACCAATGGTCGCACAGGAAATTCAAGGGCAGTTCTGAAAACTGGAATAAATGTCCTACAAGATTCCGTTGCGATCTTGGAGGTGAAATTTTCCTTTCATCCTTGTCGTGAATTTAAAAAAATAGGAAAAAATGTATTTTATGGTTTTTCAGAAAGTCAATAGCCAAATTTCAAATAAACATGAAATGACTGATGTTGAGTATGCCATTTACAGCTGAATATACCCCCAAAAACTCTGCCGAAGTTACATTTCAATCTAACCAATCGTTTCTTCGTGGCAACCGATCAAACATTAATCAAATTTGAGGGTCACGTTTTTTACGTTAAACGAGTCATGATCATGACAAAAATGAAAAATGAAAAATTTCCAAGTTTTTTCTACATTTTTCCCATAAATAAGGTTGAAATATACAAAAAAAAAATTCCGAAAGTTTTTGATTAAAATTGATTGTTTTTCTTAAGGCTTCCAACATTGAGAGCTTCTGAAAAACCATAAATTACCGTTTTTTTCATATTTTTTAAAATTCACGACAAGGATGGAATAAAAAATGGATCTTCAAGATTGCAACGGAACCTTGTAGGACATTATTCCAATTTTCAGAACTGCCCTTGAATTTCCTGTGCGACCATTGGTTGCTGAGATATCGTCGATCAAAGACAAAAGAGTTTTTCATTCAAAGTTCAACATCTCAGCAAAAAATGGTCCTACCCAAGTTTTAAAAAAAGCAAATTGAAGCCTAATAAACCAGCTATCCGGTCCATACCATGGCTTAGTTGAAAAAAATAAATCTACGCTTATGGAATTGATAAAAAAGCATAAAAATTTGCTGTTTTTTTCTCGCACTTTTTCTCAAAATTGCGCACAACATGTAGCTCTGCATTTTTTTCGTCATAAGATCTTGAAATTAGAAACTTGAAGCTTCAAAATGCGTTTTTTTTAGACCTCGATACGACCATTTTTCACTGAAATACAACATTTTTAAAAATTACTAAATCATGAAGAAAAATTGATATTTAAAACCAAGTTCATGCTTACAGGCACGTCTTCCTCTTACCGGACATAGCTACGGCTTTGCGTAGATTTTTTTTTTATCATTTGGAACCGTTTTGGGGGACGGCGCGATCAATTTTTTGATGGGCCGGACAAGTACTTTTAACACATATTTAAACATAATTTGTATCGATCCAATCGACGTCGAATTTTGTGAATAATACCAGAGGATCCTGAAAGTCTGAGAAGAATCGATTTTCTTATAAGTCTCTGCCACCATAGAGTAAGAAATGACTAGCTTGCATGTGATTTTTTTGGATTTAAAAGCTTCTTAAAACAATTCCATAATGTTGAAATTTGCAGTTACTCATAAATTACTTGTCCTTCGATTGATATCATAAATTTTAGTGCTGCACGTAATTTAAATGGTAACTTTTTTCAATTTATTAGAAAACACTTGGCCTCGAATTGATATAATAAATTTTATTGTTGCACGTAAATTAGATGGAATTTTTTTCAATTGATTTAGCTGTTCGAATCAAATAAAAAGAATGAGGCATCGGTTTCCAAAATGATTTCAAGGGCGATTTTTCGGTTTATTATTTTTTACTTGTTATTTGATTCTTTTGACACTTTAAAAAATAGATGCAGATTAGTTTTTTTTTAATATAACGTTTTTTCAAGATTTGTAAAATTTTTTTCGAATTGTTCTGTTTTTTTTTATGAAATAATTTTTTTTACAATTAAAAAAAAAATTTGTTTAAAGTTTTTTTTATGGGTGGAATTATCAGCAAACGAGGGACCATCAATGTACTTGTCCCGACCTTTTTTTTCCCTAGGGGAAGTTTATGGTTTGATATCACGTCTTTTTTCTCAAAAGATCCTTATTTATGTTCAGATGTTTATAACATTTTAGTTTAAATTTCTATGAATTGTTTATAATTTTCGGCGTATAACGTTGGTTTTCACGAAAAAAGACCTATTTTTCGTCGAAATTGTACTGAAAATATTTTGATAGAGGTTTATTCTTGGACTTTTTGGTGATTTTTCTCCTTGTCTTCTAATATGTTCCGTCCATTGGGAACTCAAGAGCATGGAGCAATACGTGTTGCGGGCCGAGATATGATTTTCGGCTGATAACGTTAGGAAAAAGAAGGGAAAAGAGGAAGGATAGATCAAATTCAAGACACAACAAATCCAACAGAATTGGCCCTTTTTAAAGGCCTTTATGTTACAGTTAGTTTTAAAAAGTAAAATGAGTGGCACAGTATATCAATTTGGTAATTATGTAGTTTGATTACTTTTCCGAAAATCAACGAAAGAAATTTTTTTTTAGCATGGACGGCTTCGATTAGTTACCATTGATGATATTTCGTCGGGGGAGGCTAACATTTTCCATAAAAACCATGTGTTTGAGGTTTTGAAGTTATTGGAAAAATATGATGAAATATGGTATATTTGAATATTTTTGAGTTCACAACACGACAGAGCGCGCGGACACACACACACACACACACACACACACACACACACACACACACACACACACACACGCACGCACGCGCGCACGCACGCACCCACGCACGCACGCACACACACACACACACACACATCAAAGGTATTCTAAACCCGCCCAGCAATACCTCACAAGCATCAAAAATGCTCTGAATACACCTACCGATTTCGCATAAACATCGCATATGTGTATCCGGAACAACTTTTGATGTGTGTGCGAAATCGTCGTATTGGTTCAGAACACTTTCGATGTGTGTGTGGAATCGTTGGGTGGGTTTAGAAAACTTTCGATGTGTGGGTGTGGTTTCGCTGGGCGGGTTTAGAGCAACTTTGGTGTGTGTGTGTGTGTGTGTGTGTGTGTGTGTGTGTGTGTGTGTGTGTGTGTGTGTGTGTGTGTGTGTGTGTGTGTGTGTGTGTGTGTGTGTGTGTGTGTGTGTGTGTGTGTGTGTGTGTGTGTGTGTGTGTGTGTGTGTGTGTGTGTGTGTGTGTGTGTGCGTGTGTGCGTGTGTGTGTGTCCACCTGTCCTAATGTGAACTCCTAAATAGCCTGATATACGCCAAATCCCCGCATTTTTCCAACAACTTCAAAACTCCATAACTCATGGTTTTTATGGAAAATGTTAGCCTCCCCCGACGAAATATCACTTACTATAGTCCAATCGATAACTTCGAGAAGAAGAAAAAAAAATTCCATTGATTTTCGGAAAAGTAACCAAACTGCATAATTACCATCAATTTTATAATTCGCAGATTTTTGCTGTATTTCAATAATCCAAATCTATAGTATTATAGAGAAAAGTTGGCAAAAGTCATGATGTTACGTTGAAATGACATAGCGAACATTGAATTCAGAAATTCTGTATGTTCCCATGGATATTAGCAGGCATTATATTTGATCGCATCCAAAACTGAGCAACTGTAGACTTAGCGTAATGAATCTTTTCACTAATAATTCCACATTTGTAGTTTGCAAAGTGAGAATACTCAACATACATGTCATTTCATAAGTATTGTTGTAAAAATTTGTGTTTGCCTACTGCATTCCAAAGATTCGACTTTTCATATGATCAGCAAACAAAGCATCCAAAGACTTTTTGGAATAAGTTTCAAAATTTGTTACTCGACAGACCAGGTGGAAAAAGAATAACTACACTTATATCAAGACCAGAAACTGTTTTGAGAATCTGATGTACAAAATGTGAGATTGATGATCATAGCTGGAAACCTCTTGAATCACGTTACCACAATCAGCATGAAGAAATAGTAGAAAATCATAGGACACATATTAGGCAATTAATTAATGATATGTATCGATCCGCTGCAAACCGATGGAGTGAAAACAAGGATCGGAGAGGGCAGAGCCAAACTGAATATGAAGCAAAATATGGGAAACATGAGAAATAAATTAGAAAACATTTATTCACTTAAAGTTTACAACATCATTCTAACAGTTCTGTGTGTTTTTGTTGTATTTATTCATATATATAATCTGACGCCTTCATATATATAACCTAGCCTACTGACGATATATTTCCACTAGACAATATTTCTCGGACTCTGATTTAATTGAAAGATTATTTTAGTTAACGCTTATTTCTAGTTGAACAAAATAATGAAATCTTGAAAAGTTTTCGTTGACATATGCATCGCGCATTTTTTATATCCTTTTTCGCACACATATCACAGAGTACATTTACGCGGCCGCTTTGATACTGGTTTAG
Organism: Venturia canescens; assembly: GCF_019457755.1. Taxonomy (NCBI): domain Eukaryota; kingdom Metazoa; phylum Arthropoda; class Insecta; order Hymenoptera; family Ichneumonidae; genus Venturia; species Venturia canescens. The sequence continues at coordinate 38,692,211 of NC_057421.1, forward strand.
TATATCACAAAATTTAACGAAATAAATAGTAATATGCACTTCGTTGGATGACGAAAATTATTTTTAGTTATCCCGCACGCACTTCATAACATCATAACCCCAAACGTCAACATGACGTGAAACTTCGGCTGGTGACTTTCGAGCTCTCGGCATGTGACGTCAGTCCGCGACACCGCCGCGAAGTTAGACCGAGGGACATGAGGCCTTTGATGGTATTATATACAGATATGTCAAATTTCTAAATGTGTTAGTAACTTTTGCATAATCTTGAGCCTGTGCAAAGTTTTTTCTCAGCAATTACGCTACTGATCGTGTTGGTTTCGGGCTCATTCGAAAGAGATTTTGAAATTTAGTCTCCAAACTAATTTTCGCTTAATAAAACATCTCTTGAGCTCAGCGGGTCTAGAAAATGACATGCCAGTTTTACCCCCACCACCGCGAATCGTTTTATTCAGAGAAAAGATAGTCTCGGCGAGAGCCTCAGGCCAGCAAACGACAGGGCTGTTTTATTCAGTTATTAAAGGAAAAATTTTGAGTGTTATCGAAAACAGCTGAAAAACACTCTCGCTCCGGTAAAGACTCTCTGGAAGCGACTCGTCATACATAAATGTACTTGTCTCAGAGTCGCTGCCGCGACTCTAGATAAATTCGTCAATTTTATCAGTGAGCTCATAAAGTTGTTCAATTTAATTATTTCTTTCGGATAATCAGAAAAAAGTACACGCAAGCGAGGCTTACGCTTAAAGATAAGTTCACGTAAGCGAGACTTACGCCTACTTTTGAGTTGTAAATCAGAGAAGAATTTTTTATTTTAGAAGTCATTGTGATCGTCCACGGATGAAAAATTAATTGAAACGTTTATCTTCTGACTCCGCAGCCATTAGCAAGAGATGAAATCGAAAATTTGTAAAGGTTCTGAAATCAGAGAAAAATTCTTGATTCTCGAAATTTTTAAAAGTTCTTAAATTAGAGGAAAATTCTGAAAATTAGCAACAATGGCTGATTTCAGTCCCAACGAAATCGCTGATATGCTCCTTATTTTAAGGAGGTGTCGGGGCAATTACTTCCGAGCTGAAAATTTGTATCGACGTGAATCACGAGAGAACATGAAAGAGCGGATAAGAGCTGCCTGCCGTGCGATCCCGAGAGATGTTCTCCTACGCACAGTTGATGGTTTTGAGAGAAGAGTTCAGGCATGTTTAAACATGAATGGAGGGATCTTTGAACATCTCTAGGGAGGGATCAGAGTACACTCACAAGGAGGGTTTGGAGTCCGAAAATACTGCGGTAGTGACGAACCGCAGAGACCTAATCCTTGTGAGCTCGTACCTATGGGCATAAAGGCATTGCATGCCCGTCTTTTTAAAAAAAGTTGAAAAATAAAATGAAAATAAAAAACACACACACATGCACCTCTATGTATGCACGCATATGCAGACGCACACGCAAACGCACTTGCACTTGGTACGTTAAAGATCACTTCGCGGTGCATCCTGGATACCTCTAAAATAGTTGAAAATGATGTTCTCACTTAAAAAATATGAACTTAATCAAAAAATTTTTCCAACAAAAGTTGTTGGTTTTGCGCTGAAACATTTTTTGGTGATGAAAAAAAGTTATGTTTCCATTCGGAAAAAACATGTCGGCCATTCTAACGCCGCCATTTTGAATTTTGGATCCACAAACCAATTTTTATCAAACGTCCCCCTTCAACCCCTAAAAGTTTTGTTCCACACAATATTTGATCCGAGCAATATTTTCCGAGAAAAGTCAGGTGTAAGATTAAAATGGTACACCCTGTATAATCACGCAACCGACGATATATTTACACTTGACAATATTCCGCGCACTCTGGTTTAATTGAAAGATTATCTCAGTTGACACTTATTTCCAATCGAACAAAATAATGAAATATTGAAAAGTTTCGTTGACATAAGCATCGCGCATTTTTTTATATTTTTCATTTTCACACACAGATCACAGTCTACATTTACGCGGCCGCTTTTATACCGGTTTAGTATACCACAAGTTTTAACAATATAATTATTAATATGCACTTTGTTATATGAGGCGAAAATTATTTTTATTTTCCCGCACGCACTTCCTAACATCATAACCCCAAACGTCAACACGACGTGAAACTTCGGCTGGTGACTTTCGAGTGATTAGTGATTTCGAGCTCTCGAGCTCCTCAGCTTTCCGCCAAACTTCCTTGCTCTTTTTATTGAATGTCATTGGCCCGAAAATTCTCTCACCCTTCATTGGTTGCAGCAAAATTTCTCTCACCAGGGATTGGTGATCATGGGGGCCAAGGGGCCTATGTTTGTAGCGGTTGGAGTACGCGTATACAGATGCGTCAAATCCTGAATGTGTTAGTAACTTTTGCATAATCTTAAGCCCGTGCAAAGTTTTTTCACAGAAAATACGACACTGATCATGCTGATTTTGGGTTCATTCGACAGAGAATTTCTTAATTAGCTAAAAGTTCAATTTTCAAAGCCATACATAACTCATGAGATTCGTAATTTAAGAAAGTCACCAGCGAATTTTACCCCCACCACCGCGAATCGTTTTATTCAGAGAAAGTATAGACTCGGCCTCAGGCCAGCATACGACAGGGCTGTCAATGTACTTGTCCCGAGACTCTACCGAGTCTCTTGATAGGTTAGTTATGCCGAATGAAATTCGTTCGCTGGAAGAAGTGAGAAGTAAAAATTGCCGTCATTGCAATACAAACTGGGGAGTTATTTTGAAAGTTTGAACATATTTAATGTGCAAAATGTTTTTTATTTATCGATGCACAATAACATCCCTTGTATATTACAGGACAATTCGTTTCCATTTCTTATTAAATTAGTGCAATTAAGGGAATATTAAGTGTAGATAACTCTCAAATTCCCTTTGCATGAATACTTGTGATCTATTAGTTCTAGACAAGCCCTGATTTTTATTTGGATAAACAATTTAAGCGGAAAGTGATGGGCCAGACAAGTATTTTTAACTCATATTTAAACATAATTTGTATCGATCCAATCGACGTCGAATATTGTGAATAATATCAGAAGCTCCTGAACGTCTGAAAAAAATCGATTTTCGTATAAGTCTCGGCCACCATAGAGTAAGGAATGACTACCTTGCATGTGATTTGTTTGGATTTAAAAGCTTCTTATAACAATTTAATAATGTCAAAATTTGGAGTGACTAATAATTATATTACGAGTCTCGTTTTCGAGATTACATCGTAGTACCGTCTACTTCACACGCTAGTGTCACGAATATTCAGAGCTTAAATAAAAAACAAATGACCACCCGGCTTCCATGGCAATGCGGTCGTTCCCTCTCCAAATCATAACGTTTTTCGTGCGTGAAAGTGTCGCACGTTTAGAGCTTTGTTTCAGGTCTTTCATCAAGAAGAATTATGGGAAAGTCGCACAAGAGGAAGAAAAGCAAGGAGAATAAGAACGAGAAGTTCTTTAAGAAATTGAAGAAGTTGGTCGATGCATTGCCTGGCAGCTCATCGGATACAGATTCCGGAAGTTCGAGGCGCGAGGTTATGCACGACGTGGGTACCTCGGGCGTGGCTGCAAAGAAAGTAAAGACTAACCATCAGGGTGCATCGTTAAATCGTCAAGGTATTCCCTTGCCGTGATTTATATAGTTATTTCCGTAGACCGGGCGGTTTTGCCGTACGGAGTCAATTTCGCAGAAATTGTCTCGGGTCGTACATGAGAGCGGGTGTCGCTCGCGGAAATAACGGGCCTAAGACTCGGCGGTTTTGTCCGTACGAAGGGAGACTCTCGGAGTTCTTCTTTGAGTCATTTGTGAATAGGATTGTATACCATATACTCTATTTATCATGGCCACAGACTCGGCGGCTCAGCCCGTACGAAGGAAATCTCCCTGAGTATTTCCTTAGAGTCGAACTGTACACGTCATGTGTTGTGGATTCGTTAGATTGCCTATCTTGAGTGCGTTGTGGAGGAAATTTGTATGCGTAACAATGGTGTTATCGCAGGTTAATATATTTTCAGAATGCCCGCCGGCGAACGGTGAAAATATGGGAAATATATCTCCCGTCGCAGGGGATGATTTATCTCGAGAACAAACTCAGGAGGAGGTTGAAAGTCAGCACACAGACGCAACAGCGAATCAGCTTGCAGAGGACCCAGTACAGCCTTTCGATGAGGAGACGCTGCGTATTCTGGGTGTAGATGAGAAATCGAGTGCGCCGGATTTGCAGCTCAACCCAACCTTGGCACAAAATTGGGAAAAATGGTTGGCCGAGGGGCTCAAAAAAGAAGACCAAGAGGAGTTGTTGGCAAAGTATGCTCGAACAGGCAATTGTCGCTTAGAAGCGCCAGTTTTAAACGCAGAGGTAGCATCGTCGCTTTTTGAGTCGGCTACAAAGCGAGATAAATATTTAAAAAATGCGCAAAATATTCGCGGCTCGGCTATGGCCGCACTGGGCACCGGAATTTCCTTGCTACTGAGTCCCAAGGAAGACGGCATTGACGAATATCAGTTGTTGGAGTGTCTTGCCGACGCCGGTAGACTGCTGGCGCATGCTTTTCGTCTGGACACGATTACACGGAGATCGTGTATTACACCGCTCCTCGACAAAAAGGTCAAGGGAGTTCTAGACGAAACGAAGTCAGGCGCCTATTTATTCGGCGACGATTTATCGGGAAAAATTAAAACGGCAAAATCGATTGAAAAGGTTGGCTTGGAGTTAAAGTCTCAGCCATTGGCGCCGAAGGTGCCTCTTCGTAATTCGAACTCGGGAAACTGGAGAGGCCCGTCGGCCAACTCGAATCGAGGGGGATTCCGGGCGGGCGTAAACCAGAGAGGATCGAGGAAGTTTGTCAAATTTGTGCCGAAGTCGAGTCAGTCTGTACAACGAGATCAACAGCGAGATCAACTACGAGCTCGGAGTCAGAGTCGCAAGCGGAGCTCGTACCAAGGTTCTCAGGAGAGACGCTAGAGGTAAATAGAGCAGCTGGGCGGCTGCGAGAGTTCCTCCCTCAATGGGAAAAGATCACGCAGGATCAGTTCATTTTGAATTGTGTAAGAGGGTACAGAATCGTATTTAACCAGTCGGTATATCAGACTGTTCCTCCTCCTCAGAGAAAATTCAATTCTCCGATTGATCGTGAAGATATGAAATTGGCAATCAACAGGTTGCTGAAACTGGGTGCAGTCAGATCCTGTTTGCCATGTACGGGACAATTTATTTCATCGTATTTTTTAGTACCAAAGTCAAACGGAAAAATGAGATTTGTATTAAATTTGAAAAAACTCAATAGTTTTATAGTCACGCAACATTTCAAGTTGGAGGATATCAGAACTGCAATGAAATTAATTTCACTGGGCGATTTTATGTGTAACATAGACTTACAAGATGCGTATTTTATGGTATCGATGCACGCGGAGAGCCGGAAATATTTGAGATTTGTTTTCGAGGATATAATTTATGAATTTGTATGCCTCCCGTTTGGTCTCTGCACGGCGCCGTATATTTTTACGAAAATCCTGAAACCGGTAGTAAATTATTTGAGAGAAAAAGGATTTATCTCGACGGTGTATTTAGACGACATTCTCTGCATCGGTTCGACTTTGAACGCGTGTCGCAGAAACGCAGAAGTCACTCTCAGAGAACTGCAGTCTCTGGGGTTTATAGTAAATTATCGAAAAAGTAACTTAGCGCCTAAGAAGAATTGCACTTTTCTGGGATTCGTTATTAATTCTCGTAGAATGAGGTTAGAGTTACCGGAGGTAAAAAGAAGGAAGATGATAGATTTGATTGACAGTTTTAGTCATCGCAAGTTTTGTACGATTCGGGAATTTGCCCATTTTATCGGAAAGCTAGTCGGCTGTTGTCGCGCAATTGAGTACGGTTGGTTATACACCAAGAGATTTGAGCGAGAAAAGTTTTTCGGCCTGTTAATCAGCGGGGGGAATTATGATGCACGGCTTGAATTACCCGCATATTTGCAAACCGAATTTGATTGGTGGAAACGAAATATTAAAACGTCATTTGGACCGATAAGATCTTTTCGGTTTGTTAAAGAAATTTACTCAGACGCGTCAAATACAGGCTGGGGCGCGTATTGTGATAGCGAAGGTACACACGGGTTTTGGAGTGATAAGGAAAGGGAGTTGCACATTAACCAGCTAGAGCTTATCGCCGTATTGATGGCTCTTAAATGTTTCGCAAACGATTTATATGATTGTGAAATTTTACTACGAATCGATAACACGACAGCTATTGCATATATTAATCGAATGGGAGGCGTGCAATATGCCAAACTTCACGGGATAGCCCAAGAAATTTGGCAATGGTGTGAGCGTAGAAAAATTTGGATTTTCGCGTCGTATATAGCGTCCAAGGAGAACGTTGAGGCAGATAGGGAGTCGAGAATAAAAAATATAGATACGGAATGGGAACTGTCGAGTTGGGCATACGAGAAAATAATATCTGAATTCGGTAAACCAAGTTTGGATCTATTCGCATCCAGGATAAACGCGAAATGTCAAGATTACTGTTCGTGGCACAGAGATCCTGATGCCCTAGCTATTGACGCGTTCACTATAGACTGGAAAACTGATTATTTTTATGCATTTCCACCGTTTGCATTAGTGCTCAGGTTTCTTCGAAAGGTTATATCAGATCGCGCGTGTGGCATTGCGATATTGCCAAATTGGCCCTCACAACCATGGTTTCCTTTATTTATGAACCTTCTAGTTGAGGAACCCATAATATTCACTCCCGCTAAATCGCTTTTATTGTCTCCTTGTAGGTCTCTCCAACACCCATTACAAGCGTCCCTGGGGTTGATTGCCGGGAAGTTGTCCGCGAATCGTACCGCCGCAAAAAATTTGCAGATTCAGTGATCGAGACGTTGTTAGCCTCACTCGCTGAGAGTACGTGGAAACAGTACGCGGGACCTATTAGAATATGGGTGTATTTCTGTCGCAAGACAGGAACAGACATTTACGAAGCAAGCGCGAACCGTATTCTCGAATTTTTGCAGGAAAGATATAGTTTAGGAGCCTCCTATGGCACTTTAAATTCGACGCGATCGGCAATTTCACTAATATCAGTGAACGACGTGACTAACGATCGGGTTATCAGTAGATTTTTTAAGGGTATTTTTCGGCTTAGACCGATGAAACCTCGGTACGACGAAACATGGGATGTCGGCATTGTTCTTACGTTCATTGCGAATTTATATCCACTGGAATCACTGAGCATTCAACAGTTGTCGGAGAGATTAGTTACGCTGTTAGCCTTGGGTACGGCTCATCGAGTGCAGACCTTCTCGCTTATGAGACTTGAGAATATTCTTCACTCGGCACAGGGTTTCGAGATAAAGATCTCGGACATTATAAAAACGTCACGTCCCGGGGCATTTCAGCCACGTTTGATACTGCCGTACTTTCGTGAACAGCCCAGACTGTGCATAGCGAGCACGCTGGAAAGGTATTTGGTAATAACGAAACCACTTAGGGGCGATTGTAATAATGTATTAATCACATCAAGAAGGCCCTTTAGATCGGCGAGTACACAAACAATAAGTCGATGGATCCGATCTGTGTTGGCAAAGAGTGGCATAGGTCCCGAATTTACGGCACACAGTACGAGGCACGCGTCTACGTCGGCGGCTTTAGCAAAGGGTTTAGATATAAGTGCGATAAAAAATACCGCGGGGTGGTCTAAAGATTCGCAGGTATTTGCGAAATACTATAATCGGCCGATTAAGTCGAGCAGAAAAGATTATGCAGTGACTGTGTTCACATAACTAATCGTTGCTGGTAAAATAATACTGTTTGTATTTTATTAGGATAATACGGATGAAAACCGAGATTCTTTTGTTTATTGAGAAACTGTTAGTCTTAATACGGCTTGTATTTTATGTTGCCAAAACTGTTTGAAAATAATAAAATGAGTTGGCTCTGAACATCTACGATGTAATCTCGAAAACGAGACTCGTAATATAATTAAACGATCAAACGAACTTACCTGTTGTGAAGTTCGATCGTAATTATATGTAGAGTCTCGTTTGAGATGATTACAACCCACCCTTGGAACGTTTTTTCGTTCCTCTATTACTATTCCCTCCCCTTCATTTACTGCAATGTGTTGGTTTTATTATTTTTAATACTTATGGGGTTACTTTAAACAATATGATTTGGAGAGGGAACGACCGCATTGCCATGGAAGCCGGGTGGTCATTTGTTTTTTATTTAAGCTCTGAATATTCGTGACACTAGCGTGTGAAGTAGACGGTACTACGATGTAATCATCTCAAACGAGACTCTACATATAATTACGATCGAACTTCACAACAGGTAAGTTCGTTTGATCGTTTAAAATACTTGTTCACCGATTGATATCATAAATTTTAGGGCTGCCCATAATTCAAGTGGTAACTTTTTTCAATTCATTAGAAATTACTTGGCCTCGAATTGATATAATAAATTTTAATGCTGCGCATAAATTAGATGAAATTTTTTTCAATTGATTTAGCTATTCGAATCAAATAAGAAGAATGAGGTATCGGTACCCAAAATGATTTTAAGCGCGATTTTTCGGTTTTTTATTTTTTACTTGTTATTTGCTTCTTTTGACACTTTAAAAAATAGATACAGATTAGTTTTTTTTAAATATAATGTTTTTTGAAGATTTGTGAAAGTTTTTTCGAATTGTTCTGTATATTTTTTATAAAAAATTTTTCTTTACAATTTTTTTTTTATTTTTTTTCAAAGTTTTTTTTATGGATGGAATTATCAGCAAACGAGGGACCATCAATGTACTTGTCCCAACCTTTTTTTTCCTAGGGGAAGTGTATGGTTAGATATCACGTCTTTTTTCTCAAATGTTCCTTCTTTGTGATCAGATGTCTATAGGATTATAGTTTAAATTTCTATGAATTATTTATGATTTTCGACTTATAAACTTGGTTTTCACGAAAAAAGACCTATTTTTCGTCAAAATTGTACTGGGAATATTTAGTCACAGGTCTATCCTTGGACTTTGACGATTTTTTTCCTTGTACTTTAATACCATTAGGAAAAAAAAGGTTGGGACAAGTACATTGATGATCCCTCGTTTGCTGATAATTCCATACATGAATAAAACTTTAAAACAAAATTTTTATAAAAAATGGGCAAAAAAATTATTTTATAAAAAAAAACAGAACAATTCGAAAAAAATTGGTTTTCACGAAAAAAGACCTATTTTTCGTCAAAATTGTACTGGGAATATTTAGTCACAGGTCTATCCTTGGACTTTGACGATTTTTTTCCTTGTACTTTAATACCATTAGGAAAAAAAAGGTTGGGACAAGTACATTGATGATCCCTCGTTTGCTGATAATTCCATACATGAAAAAAACTTTAAAACAAAACTTTTATAAAAAATGGGCAAAAAAATTATTTTATAAAAAAAATCAGAACAATTCGAAAAAAATTTCACAAATCTTGAAAAAACATTATCTTTAAAAAAAACTGAACTGTATCTATTTTTTAAAGTGTTAAATGAATCAAATAACAAGTAAAAAATAAAAACCGAAAAATCGCGCTTGAAATCATTTTGGAAACCGATGCCTAATTCTTCTTATTTGATTCGAAGGGCTAAATCAATTAAAAAAAATCCATCTAATTTACGTGCAGCATTAAAATTTATTATATCAATTCGAGGCCAAGTATTTTCTAATAAATTGAAAAAAGTTACCATTTGAGTTACGTGCAGCACTAAAATTTATGATATCAATCGAAGGACAAGTAATTTATGAGTAACTCCAAATTTCAACATTATGGAACTGTTTTAAGAAGCTTTTAAATCCAAAAAAATCACATGCAAGCTAGTCATTTCTTACTCTATGGTGGCAGAGACAATCGATTTTTTTCAGACTTTCAGGAGCTACTGATATTATTCACAATATTCGACGTCGATTGGATCGATAGAAATTATGTATAATATGAGTTAAAAGTACTTGTCCGGCCCATCACTTTCCATTAAACTTATTATATTTAAATAAAAATCAGGGCTTTTTTAGAACTGTTGGAGCACAAATATTCATGCAGAGGGAATTTAGAGAATTATCTTCAAGTAATTTTTTCTTAATTGCACTAATTTAATAAGAATGGAAACAAATTGTCCTGTAATATACAAAAGATGTTATTGTGCATCGATAAATAAAAAACATTTTGCACATTAAATATGTTGAAGCTTCCAAAATAACTCCCCAGTTTGTATTGCTATGACGGCAGTTTTTACTTCTCACTTCTTCCAGCGAACGAATTTCATTCAGCATAACTAACCTAAATCGCATTTCAATAAATTTTTAACCGGATTCTCCCGTACAGTTTCGTTTTTTTATGATTGATTTTTATTTGATTTAAATGAAAAGTGATGGGCCGGACAAGTACTTTTAACTCATATTTAAACATAATTTGTATCGATCCAATCGACGTCGAATATTGTGAATAATATCAGTAGCTCCTGAAAGTCTGAAAAAAATCGATTGTCTCTGCCACCATAGAGTAAGAAATGACTAGCTTGCATGTGATTTTTTTGGATTTAAAAGCTTCTTAAAACAGTTCCATAATGTTGAAATTTGGAGTTACTCATAAATTACTTGTCCTTCGATTGATATCATAAATTTTAGTGCTGCACGTAACTCAAATGGTAACTTTTTTCAATTTATTAGAAAATACTTGGCCTCGAATTGATATAATAAATTTTAATGCTGCACGTAAATTAGATGGATTTTTTTTTAATTGATTTAGCCCTTCGAATCAAATAAGAAGAATGAGGCATCGGTTTCCAAAATGATTTCAAGCGCGATTTACCGGTTTTTATTTTTTACTTGTTATTTGATTCTTTTAACACTTTAAAAAATAGATACAGTTTAGTTTTTTTTAAAGATAATGCTTTTTCAAGATTTGTGAAATTTTTTTCGAATTGTTCTGTATTTTTTTTATAAAATAATTTTTTTGCCCATTTTTTATAAAAATTTTGTTTTAAAGTTTTTTTCATGGATGGAATTATCAGCAAACGAGGGATCATCAATGTACTTGTCCCAACCTTTTTTTTCCTAGGGGAAGTTTATGGTTTGATATCACGTCTTTTTTCTCAAAATTTCCTTATTTATGTTCAGTTGACTATAGGATTTTAGTTTAAATTTCTATGAATTATTTATGATTTTCGTCTTATAACGTTGGTTTTCACGAAAAAAGACCTATTTTTCGTCAAAATTGTACTGGACATATTTCGTCACAGGTCTGTCCTCGGACTTCGGCGATTTTTTCCCTTGTACTCTAATATGTTTTGTCAATTAGGAACCCAAGAGCACGGCCGCAAGCGGGTTGGAGGCTGGGATATGATTTTCGGCTTATAGCGTAGGTTTCCACGAAAAAAGACCTATTTATCGTAAAAATTGAACTGGAAATATTTCGTCACAGGTCTGTTCTTGGACTTTGGCGATTTTTTTCCTTGTACTCTAATATGTTTTGTCAATCAGGAACATAAGAGCACGGTCGAAAGCGGGTTGGAGGCCGGGATATGATTTTCGGCTTATAACGTTGGGTTCCACTAAAAAAGACTTATTTTTCGTAAAAATTGAACTGGAAATATTTCGTCACAGGTTTGTTCTTGGACTTTGGCGATTTTTTTCCTTGTACCTTAATATGTTTTGTCAATTAGGAACCAAAGAGCACGATGGAAAGCGGGTTGGAGGCCGAGATATGATTTTCGGCTTATAACGTTGGTTTCTACGAAAAAAGACATATTTTTCATCCAAATTGTACTGAAAATATTTCGTCACAGGTCTCTCCTTGGACTTTGGCGATTTTTTTCCTTGTACTCTAATATGTTTTGTCAATTAGGAACCAAAGAGCACGGTGAAAAGCAGGATGTAGGTCGTGATATGATTTTCGGCTTATAACGTTGGTTTCCACGAAAAAAGACCTAAATTTCGTCAAAATTTTACTGGAAATATTTCGATAGAGGTTTGTTCTTGGACTTTGGTGATTTTTCTCCTTGTCTTCTAATATGTTTTGTCCATTGGAAACTCAAGAGCATGTAGCAATGCGTGTTGCGGGCTGAGATATGATTTCCGGCTTATAACGTTAGTGAAAAGAAAGGAAAAGAGAAAAGATAGATCAAATTCAAGACACAACGAATACAACAGAATTGGCCATTTTTAAATGTAGTTTTTGCATTCTGAATCTAGACATTTTCGTGTCATCCAAAACATGCCCCCGATGAAATATATTTCCAAAGTTTGCAAGTGGCCGCGGAGATCCAATTATCTACAGTTTGATAGTTGCAGAAAAAAGGCACCCGGAAACATGTATTATGTCAGAATTCAAAGAAGTAAAAAAAACTGAGCGTACTTGATTCAACAGAGCAACGGAATTCAAAGACGTTTAAGGTACCTGCATTGCTTGTGCAGGAAAACAATTTCATTTCAGGATAATTTAGAAATAAATTAGGAAATTCAGAAATTTAGCATAGAATTTAGAAAAAGGAAAATTAAGATAATTAGTAAAGCTGAAAACTTTTGTGATGAATTTTTGAAATTACATGTTACGGTTGGAGTAAAAAATTTAAATAATTGGCACACATGCTGCGACACAAAAATATCAAAGTTTGAAGGTATTTGCTCCATACCGCAGTAATACAAACTTTAATACTATTTGAAAAGAAATACTTTAAAACTTGCTGAACAAAGTTCCATTACATATTACCATAAAGATAAGGGGTGATACTTATTAGCACATATACCTATCCACAGAAATTTCCAAATTCGCAGGTATCTGCTGCAATTCAATGTATCTGCGCAATGAGTTTGGAAGACAGCAATTTCAAATCCATCCATAAATGAGCAACTGAAGACTTTTGTAATGAATTTTTCACTTCATATTTATGTTACAGTGCGAGTCAAAAAATAAAATGAATGGCACAGTATATAAATTTTATAGTTTGCAGATTTTTGCTGTATTTCAGTGATCCAAATATATAGTATTATATATATTTGCGCACATAAGATTCAGAAATTCTGTAGGTTTCCATGATGTTGGCAGGTATTATACTTAATCGCATCGAAAACTGAGCAACTGTACACTTATCGTAATGAATGTTTATCACCAATAATTCCACATTTGCAGTTTGCAGAATAGGAATACTCAACATACACGTCATTTCATAAGTATTGTTGTCAATATTTGTGTTTGCCTACCGCATTCCGAAGATTCAACTTTTCATATTATCAGCAAAAAAAGCATCCAAAGACTTTTTGGAACAAGTTTCAAAATTTATTACTCGACAGACCAGGTGGAAAAAGAATAACTACACTTATATCAAGACCAGAAACTGTTTTGAGAATCTGTTGTACAAAATGTGCGATTGATGATCATAATTGGAAACCTCTTGAATCACGTTACCACAATCAGCATGAAGAAATAGTAGAAAATCATAGGACACATATAAGGCAACCAATTAATAATATGCATCGATCCGCTGCAAACCGATGGAGTCAAAACAAGGATCGGAAAGAGCAGAGCCATAGTTAAAAAGAAAAAAAGACAGCGCAATTGAAAGAGAACAGAAATCAAAATTGTTTCATGTATCTGTGCATTAGTTTCTGAAGACAGTAATTTCAGATCTATTCAGAAATAAGTAGGTGAAGACTTTAGTAATGAATATCTTCGTTAATATATTCCAGTCGGAACCAAAAAGTTAAAAGATTGGCATACCTGCTATTTCACAGAAATATCAAAGTTCATAGGTACTTGCTACGTACCAGTTATACAGACTTTGGTGCTATAGGGAAAAACACTTCAAAATTACATGAACCACATTTTTGAAACTTATTATGACACATTCAAAAAAAAAGTGACAGATACGATGCATGTTGAAGCAAGCAAAATGCTGTAATTTTGTATGTCTCCATGGTTATCCGCAGACAAAATATTTGATCACATCCAAAAATGATCAGGTGTAGACTTACAGACATGAATTTTTCAACCCACAATGCCAATCGCAAACATGGTCTGGAAATATTCAATATACATGTCACTTCATCACTTTGTCGAACTTTAGAGGTGTTCATTGCATTTCGAAGATACAAATTTTGATATCATGAAAATTAAGCACCCAATGACTTATTGAAATAAATTTCCAAATTTATCATGTAACAACTCAAGTGAATATATCTATGCATTTACATGGCCCAAAGATTTTTCAAAACTTGGGTGTATGAACAAGCAATCATGAAGGCTTTTTGTTATAAATATTTCAAATTATCTTGTTGAAATTAATATAAAAAAATAGAAATACGAATATCTCTCGTATTGTCTGGAGAACAAATAGAAATTGGTATGAAAATACACTGTAAGCTACGGAGGTGGAAAAAAGGGACCGGTGAACACAGCCAAACTAAATGAAAGAAATTATGACAACATCACATTGAATTACTTGACCAAAGTTTTTTAAAATTTATTTGAATTCGTTTACACACAACCATCCAACTCTTTCTTTAATGTAATTACACAACATAGAATTTCTGTTTGGAAAGAACGTTTTAGAGGTTATAATGAACGAACGTTTTTTTTCTCATTGTTATTATTATTATTATTCAACAGTAATTAGTCACGTCATGAATAATATCGATTCCTTCCACTTCTCAATAACCGCTTTTATTTTTCTACACTCTGCACACAACAGCACTCCGGCGGTCATAACCTCAAACGTCAACATGACGCGAAATCTCGCAAATTTGCTATCTATGTATATATTACGATATTGAAGTAGAACAGATAATTCTTAATTTTCACGACACACATTATTCACGTTTTCACTTCCCAACATTTTACTCACTCTCAGTACACTGTATGATATCAATTAATCCACTTTTGAGGTTTTATTTATTATAGATATTATTGTCGTGAATTGGGCTCGAAACTTATTGAAAGTTCTTTTATGAAAAAAATAAAATTGATTATATCCACTGCTATTTCCAATAATGTTTTATTTATTTAAACGAAATTTGCAAATCTTGCACCGTTGATCCACGGGGCTACGATCGCAATCACTTTATAATAACATAACAGACGATAACAGACGGTATACAAGAAAACATTGAGGACTATCAGAAACTTTCTCATCGGCGATTGGTCGAGACGGATAGATTCTCACCGGTGATTGGTTATGATGGGCATCAAGAAACCCTTGTATGTATCGGTCTAAACCCATATACGGATACGTCAGCTGCGTAAATGTGTTGGTACTTTTTGCATAATCTTGAGCCCGTGCAAAGTTTTTTCTCAGCAATTACGCCACCGATCATGCTGATTTTGGGCGCAATCGAAAGAGAATTTCTTAATTAGCTGAAAGTTCAATTTTCAAATTGCGACATAACTCCTGAGCTTCGCAATTCAAGAAAATGACATGTCGATTTTACCCCCACCACCGCGAATCGTTTTATTCAGAGATAATATAGTCTCGGCGAGAGCCTCGGGCCAGCAGACGACAAGGCTGTCAATGTACTTGTCCCGAGACTCTACCGAGTCTCTTGATGTTATGCTTTTTGGGAACCCAAGAGTACGGTGGAAAGCGGGTAGCGGTCCGAGATATGATCTTCGGCTTATAACGTTGGTTTTCACGAAAAAAGACCTATTTTTCGTCAAAATTGTACTGAAAATATTTCGGCACAGGTCTGTCCTTGGACTCTGGCGATTTTTTCTCTTGTACTCTAATATGTTTTGTCCATTAGGAACCCGAGAGCATAGAGCAATGCGTGTTGCGGGCCGAGATATGATTTTTGGCTTGTAATATTTGTTTCGTCGAATAAAGACCGATTTTTCGTGAAATTTGATGTGAAAAATTATCGCCATGGATCTATTCTTAGACTTTATCGATTTTTCCCAAATCTTCATACGAAGAAAGAAGAGAAGTAGAGACTTCTTTAAAAGAACATTTTTTTTATCCGTTTTCTCCAAAATTCAAGAGAAAGATAAATAAAATTCAATGCACAACAAATCCAACAGAATTGACCATTTTTAAATGTCGCTTTTGCATTCTGCATCTAGAGATTTTCGTGTCATCCAAAACGTGCCCCTGATCAAAAATATTTTCAAAGTTTGCAAGTGGCCGCTGAGGTCCAATTGTCTACAGTTTGACAGTTACCGAAAAAAGCACCGGAAAATTTCTAACATTTATTATGCCAGAATTCACCAGAGCAACAGAATTCAAAGAAGTTTACGGTACCTGCATTGATTTTTGAGGAAAACAATTTCAGGACAATTTAGAAATGAATTTAGAAATTTAAAATCTCAGAATAGACTTTAGAAAAAGCGAAATTTAGGAATATAGAAAATCTGAAGACTTTTGTGGTGAATTTTCCAGATTACATGTTACGGTTGGAGTAAATAATTTGAATTGCTGCGACACAGAAATATAAAAGTTTGGAGGTGTTTGCTTCATAGCAGTAATACATACTTCAATACTATTCGAAGAGAAACACTTTAAATCTTGCTGAACCAAGATCCATTACATATTACCATAATCAAAGATGGGGGATGATACTTAGCACACATATTTATGCAGAGAAATTTCAGAGTTCGCAGGGATCTGCTGCGATTCAATGCATCTACGCAATGAATTTTGAAGACAGCAATTGCACATCTATCCATAAATGAGCAACTGAAGACTTTTGTAATGAATTTTTCATTTTATATATATGTTACAGTTAGAGTCAAAAAGTAAAATGAGTGGCACAGTATATAAATTGTATAGTTTGTAGATCTTTGCTGTATTTCAATGATCCGGATCTACAGCGTTATAATGAAAAGTTGTCAAAATTCATGATGTCACATTAAAATGACATAGCGCACATTGCATTCAGAAATTCTGTATATATCCATGGATGTTGGCAGGCAATATATTTGATCGTATCCAAAACTGAGCAACTGTAGACTTATCATTATGATTCTTTTCACTAATAATTCCACATTTGTAGTCTGCAAAGTGGGAATATTCAACATACATGTAATTTCATAAGTTCTATTGTCAAAATTTGTGTTTTCCCACTGCATTCCGATCATACGACTTTTCATATCATCAGAAAAAAAAGCATCCAAAGGCTTTCTGGAACAAGTTTCATGGCTAGAAACCTCTCGAATCATGTTACCTCAATCAGCATGAAGAAGTAGTAGAAAATCAGAGGACACATCTCAGGCAACGAATTAATAATATGTATCGATCCGCTGCAAACGGATGGGGTGAAAACAAGGATCGGAGAGGGCAGAGCCAAACTTAATATCAAAAAATATAGGAATGTTTAAAAAGAATGATAACACAAGAAATAAATTAGAAAAAATTTATTCAATTAAAGTTTCTAACATCAATCTAACAGTTCCGTGTGTTTTTCTTTTATTAATTCGTATATATAACCTATTTACACATGATATATAACAACGCAACTGACGATATATTTACACTGGACAATATTTCTCGCACTTTGGTTTAATTGAAGGATCATTTCAGTTAACACTTATTTACAATCGAACGAAATAATGAAATCTTGAAAAGTTTTGTTGACTTATGCATCGCGCATTTTTTTATATTCTTTTTTACACACACAGATCACAGACTACATTTACGCGACCGTTTTGATACCGGTTTAGTTTATCACAAATTTTAACAAAATAAATAGTCATATGCACTTTGTTAGATGACGAAAATTATTTTTATTTATCCCGCACGCACTTCGTGCGGGACAAATAAAGCTGGAGTAAATCCTTTTCTCGTGTGCTCCAAATATCGCAAACAGATCGTGTCGCGAATCGTTTATTTAGCCAACTCAGTGAGACAGCTTGGCGATCCTTCTCCCATTCTCCTTCCACGTAACAAATTGGCGATCCTGCCAGGATATAGTTAAGCGATTGCTCTCTGCAGGAGTCACACTGACTATATCGATCGTCTAAACTTGGAGCCTTCTGCGACAAGTCAGCACTCAAACCTACAACGACGTGTGTATCACGCGCGCCCTTCATTATAATCGTAATTACCCGAAGTCCGCTCTACGCGCCAAAAACACGTGAAACGAAAATATCCAAGTGCGCGAGTGAACCAGTGCTATTGCGATAGTGACGTCACGCCGCCAAAAGGAAAAGGTGCCGAGGAATTCTTGAAGCCCCGGCCAGAGCAGCGAGGCAACAGATATCCGCATCACTGTACACGGAGGTACCCGTTTATCTTGAGAAGATTCCAAGGTTCTATATAGACCGAACGCTCGTTGGAAAGAAGCACGCGGAATGATTTCTCACATCATCTCCCTACTCTTTCTGCTCGCCCAAACGTAAGTCAGTTATATATTTCAACATATTTTACTCGCTGAGGGCCTAGAGCACATATATATATTGTGACGTTGTAGTCACTCCGTCACTATGAGTCGTGGGGATGTCCCACCGCAGCACTTTCATTCCAGCCTAGCTTTAAGCCGAGCCCTATCTCCTTTTCGTTATTTGGGTCAGACTCCCTCTGAGTCTTCGTCGTAGCTCTAGCTGTAAGCCCTAGCTGTAAGCCCTAGCCGTAAGCCCCAGCCCTGAGCCTACGCACGCCGCCAACGATTCAAAACCCGGACCACCGCAGCATCTGAAAAGTCATCAACAGAAATAAGCATCGATTCCAGCAATGCAAGAACAGTCCCCGCCCTACTCACTAAACCCTCAGTCCTCACAATTCCTACCCCGCACCAACACTCCCTCACTCAGCCCCAGATTGCTCTCGCACAACACCCACCCGATACTCCCTAGTCCCCTGTTGTTTCCCTCTACAGCCCTGCGCCATATGGCGAAGAAAACCGGAACAACTCACCTACGGTGAGCGAAGAAACCCCTTACCAATTAAGACCAGCGTGCAGCCCGAAGAACTCCCACCGAAGAGCCGAGGCCAAGGCAATAGGAGTCGAGTCGGAGGTCCCATAACCTCAAAATGTCAACTCACGAGCAGCAACACGACCTCGAACGGCTGCTCGCCGGGCCTCCGGCGTCGAGGCTCCATCCCGGTGGATACCCCTCGTCGTCATGACACCGACACGAGTCCTCGAGAAGGCCCGTATTTCCACCGTCCGTATTTCCTGTCACGACAACGGCGAACTGTCAACAACCCGCCGGACCGAGCTGTTGGTCACAGTGCCCTATTCGGCCACGGTGGCGCCAGCCATCAATGCATCGACCCGTGGAGTCTCACGGGGATCCAAAATCAAATAGCGGGTTACGCAACTCGCCACTGCGGCGCCTGTAATCAGCATCGTGACACGAGGCGCCACACCAAGGAGCGATAATCAATCAGTGATCGTGACGTCACTACGCAGCGGCCAATCCAGCCCCGAGTTTCCAGCCCCGTTCCTCTCCCCGCCTTCCCCCTCGCCACCAAATACTCCGCGATGCGCGGAATAAATCATCGCTATTGGACCCCCCATCGGCGCGCGCATCGATTAATTATCGATCGGTGTTGCGCAACCAGGAAGAAGATTACGGAAGCCGCGAGGAGACTCACTTCTTCACGATTCGGCGTGCGTACCGTGGCTCTCCGTATCTGCCCAGCGAGCGATAGAGCGATTATACGAGCAATTATACGACGACTGAGCTTTTCCCGGATTGCCGAATTGATTATTGGAGTGTTGACATCGGATTGAACCGAGATCTTTGTCCGCGAGATCACAAGTAAGTCGTTTTCGCTCTCTGTTCAGCCGCGACGAAAGGAACACGTGGCCGACAGCCATCTTTCGCCCCGGCTCTTTTGCGCACTCGCCGAGTCATTTTCCCGTTTCCCCTGAGTATTCTCCGGGCGCGTCGGGCTCGTTTGAACGAATTTGCTTCGCTTCGCCCCGGTTTTGCCCGACCATTCGTCCGAATTGTAAAAAGTGCTGTGGTGTTCGAATAAGAGAAGTCCGTGTGATAAAGTGCGTGGGCAGCGGCTCTCTTTACCCTCCCCGCCCCTCTCGTGATCGCGTACCGCCGGCCTCGTGGCCTCGACGTGCGAGCCGCGCGTCCTATTGCGAATTTATTAGCCGGCAGCCGAAATTCGGCTCGTGAGTGACTTTTCCTTAGTTTTTCTGTGTTTGCTACGATTATTTTTGGGCTCGGCCACGAGAGTGTCGCGGTTAATAGAACTCGGCCCGCGAGTGTAATAGTTGCGCCCCCCCCCCCCTACCTTTTTTTCTCCTGCTATTAGTCCTGCGTATCTGCCCCGCTGCGAAACTGTTTTTGTGTTGTATCACTGGAAATTCACGGGTATAGTAAGACGCCTGAGCGATAGGCACCCCCCGACCCGGTGATGTCGAGTCTCTTAGCCGTTTCTTCCCCCCCCCCCCCCCCCGTTGGCCCTCAGCTAATTACTAGCCGGCGTTCCCCGCGATTCAAATAGCGGTTATTATTTCCTTGCTATTTAATACCTTTGTTAGCCCCGACTGATTACTGCGAGTATCAGAATTGTAACTCGACTGACCCCGCTGTTTTTGTTTTCTTATATTCTTTTCCCAACGACGATTTGTTATCGTAGAATTCGACAACGAGATCGATTTATTTTTGTTATTTTTTTTATATAAAACTAACTGGCGCCCAAAACCACTGTTATACGAAATAAAGCCAATTTTGTTAATTCTTTCCACTTAAATCGGATCGCATATTGTAATCTTTATTTTCCGCCCCGCCCCTCACAGTCCTCCCCCGCCTACCGTCAACCAGGTAAGAATATCGTCATAATATATATATATAAAAACTCCATGCGACCACGACATTCACGCACGCACAGGAGCAGCTCTCTGCCTATCGGGAGATAGCCGCTAACGCCACCGCCGAGGCCCAAGCAGGGGAAAGACGACTACAAGAACTCCAAAGAGAACGGGAACGTTTAGCGACCCTGGCGGAAACAGCAGACCAAGAGAAAGTACGCCTAGCCAACCAACTCCGCGCTCTCAAGGAGAGGGATGACGAGGCCGAGAAACTCCGACAAAAACTCCGGGAAGCCGAAGAAAAACAAAGAAATATGATAGAAGAAATGCACCGCTTGAGAAACCACCATGAAGGCTCCCGAGGAGCGGGGCCATCTGCGCCGTTTCGAGTCCAAACTCTCGACGAAATACGGAACTGGGAGTTCGAGACACCCTCGCTCGACGCGCCTTACACAGGGTACAAACGAGCCGTCAAATTATCCATCAAGGAAGCTCAGAGGGAAGAACGACTTCGTAAGGAAATCCAACAACTCGACCTGATTTTGAGAAAGTCAGCCCGAGAGATCGAGGAACAACGCATTCTGCTCGAAGAAGCTCAGCGAAACCATCGAAACAAAATGACTCTTAAACCTGTGAAGGACTTGCTGAAGGAAGAAAAAATCTCAATCACGAACCCACTGGCGACGCAGTTCGAGAGCATTCACCGGAAATGGGAACAAGTCAGGGGCTCGACGTCGTGGTCTTCGCAAGGACAGAAACGATTCGACGTGATTGACCCACGGTTAGAACAACTCCGTAACATCAAGGCGGACCGGTGGACGGATGGGAACCACCGAATGAGGATCAATATGGGAATCACCAACGACTCCCCCGGTGAACAGAGACCGGGGGGGCCGGGAGGTCCGGGTGGTCCCGGAGGTCCGGGAGGTCCGGAGGGCCGGGGGGACTGCCGGGCTTCGGACCCCCAGAGAACACTTATGGGAAATGGGATCGAGGACCACACCATAACAGACCAGGTGACGACCCATTCGGCGGACCGACCAACCCGCCTGACGATCCGTATGGCCAGACATCGAGAGGGAATCTCCCCGGACAACCCCCGGTAGGCGGGATGAAGGCAACCGAATTCCTTCTCCTAGTGCCTAGACTGGAAAGGTCTACCCCGATATTAGTCTGGGTCAAGCACTTTAAATTCGCTTGGCGCTTCGTATGGAGCACTCAGAAGGCGGCCTTCATCTCGATGGTTTTTGTTCAAAAGATATCCGACGAAATCACGAAATTCGCGGTCAACATCATCGACACCGAGATCGGTCTCATTGAGTTCGTCACCACGCATCTCGGTTACCTGCCTGGGTTCCAGATCTGCATGGATAAACTCCGCCAGGTTAGACAAACAGGAACCATCTTGGATTACATAGGGAACTTCAACCTCGCGCTGCAGGCCGTCAAGGAGGCCGACCAGCGAGACCAAGCTAAAGGTGCCCTCGACCACATGCCCTTGGTCTACGATCAAGCCATCTGCATGTTCATCCATGGATGCAAAAAGGACGTTTTCGATTGTTTAAAGGCCTACCTCAACTCTTATTCGAGCCTAGCAGCCGCGCAACAAGCTGCCCAGGAAATTGACGAAGCCAACCTCGCCTACCAACAGGCTAACGCCGAAAGAACGAAGTTGCCGGCTTACCCGATTCAGCAGTATCTAAGATACAGCCAGCCCCCGTCGAAGCGCTACACACCCGTCGTACCGACAGGCACTCGACAGTCGCCCATCACTGTGAACGCCGCGGTAGCTAATGCAGAATCTATCTGCTACAACTGTGGAGGCAAAGGACACTTCAGCCGAGACTGTCTAAAACCCAGAGGAAAACCATCACTTCGGCCAGACGGCGGACAACCGGGCTTCCAGAGAGGAAATTTTCACCAAGACAGACCTCAACCCAAACCTCCTCAGATTTACAACATAATCGAACAGGAGAATTTGGAGAACCTAACGACAGACGCCGACCAAGACGACCACGAGGAGGAATACCACGGGTATCCAACGTTGGAATCGGGCGCCTCGAACGAGTTGGAATTCGCCCAGGAGGATTCGACCGAGATATCGAACTACTAGTGGATACTGGTAGCTTCCTCAACCTCATAAAAAAGAGGTGCATACCACAAGGTTTCCCAGTAGAAAAGGCAAAAAGAAGTTTCGTCATGGGAACCAGCCGGTTTGAGTTGAAGGGGAAGGTCAAGTTGAGGTACCTGAAAGAAACCAGCACATTCTACCCGCTGCCCGACGACTCCATCATACCCGAAGATGGGTTCATGGGGTTGGATTTTATGAAGCAGAGGGATTACCACCTATCAAACAAACACCTTGTCCTGAAGCAGATCGCTGATCACCGACGGAATCACAGTACCGCCTCATACAGCCGTGATGATAACAGTAGCGGTCGGCGGCCCTGATAGCGATTGCCTAATCACCACGGGTGTCTGCGACAAGACCGCCGAAAATGGGGAGGTGCACGAGTTCGAAATTGCATATATGAATAGAATCGAGAATGGCCGCACAGAACTGATGTTCGAAAACCCAACGGACAAGGTCATAAACTTCGACGAAAATCGGATCCGAGTCGCCAATGTAAAGATGGAAGGGGGGGACAAAGATAATACCTGCCTTAGCCCAGAACAATAACATAAATTTTTGCTCGAGACGTCGAAACTTGACCACCTCGAACCAGAACAAAGGGAAATAATCAGCGGTATCATCTTAAAGTACCAAGACATCTTTACATCGCCGGACCAAGACTTACCAGCCTCACCACACGTAACGCACAAGATCGTACCAATCAATGACACACCGATCAACATAGGAAACTTCAAAACAGCCCATGCTCACCGAGCAGAAATTAAGACACAGGTAGCGGACATGCTCAAAAACGGTATCATCCGAGAATCGGAGTCACCATTCAACTCACCCGTTTGGGTCGTACCAAAATCTGGCCCCGACGGAGAAAAGAAGTGGCGCATCGTCATCGATTTTCGGAAACTGAACAAAAATACGGTACTAGACGCCTACCCTATGCCTCGAATTGAGGACATCTTCGACTCCCTTGGAAACGCTAAATTCTTCAGCGCCTTCCACCTGAAAGCGGGATTCCATCAAATCACGATGGACGAGGATTCAAAAAAGTACACAGCATTCTCAACATGGGAGGGACACTTCGAGTATGAACGTATGCCATTCGGTTTAAAAAACGCACCAGCCACGTTCCAGAGGATGATGGATCAGTGCCTAGTCGGACTGAACCATAAGATCTGCTGGGTCTACATGGACGACATCGTTATTTTTGGAGAAACTATCAAGGAACACAACCAGAATCTAATTACTGTCTTCGAGAGACTTCAAAAATGTGAATTGACCCTGGAGCCAGAAAAATGCAAATACCTCCTACCCGCGAACCCCGCGAAAATCGAAGCCGTCAGGGATTTCCCGGTACCAACTAACCCAACAGAGGTCAAGTCGTTCGTGGGACTCGTAGGTTACTACCGGCGGTTGATAAAGAATTTCTCACACATCGCCTGACCTATGGTCGACCTCACGAAGAAGGACGTTTTATTCAACTGGACCGAAAGATGTCAAAAAGCATTCGAGGAACTGAAATCGTGCTTAACTACCTCGCCAACGCTCCGACGACCGGATTTCACGAAGATGTTCACACTCACAACGGACGCTTTGGACCAAGGGCTAGGGGCGGTTCTCTCTCAGGAAGGACACCCGGTATACTATATCTTTCGCGCTTTGAACTCCGCGGAAAAGAACTATGGGACCTCTGAGAAGGAGATGCTGGCCATAGTTTGGTCCGTGCAACGACTACGCCAATATCTCCTAGTGTTATTTTTTGAAGGAATATTTCCTGGTTTGTGAGGATGGAATCGTGGATAATTGTATGGCCGGGTGAAAGAGAAGAGAATGAAGTCGAAGCTGAAGATTTCCGTGTAAAAAATATCGTAAAAATATCACAGTTTTATTGTTTGTCGAAGAGTTCACAATCTTGAAATATCGAAGGGTTCACCGGTGGCCAAAATGGCGGCGAAGTGTTCGAAGAGAGCCGTGGATGAATAGATTTCCGATAAGTAATACCGTGAGAAATACCGGATGAATTGTCCAAATGAACGCTACAAATTTCACGGGCGTAAATCGCGAAACTATAACGCGCACTCGAACCATCAAAGGAATTAGAGAAAAGAATACTGATGGAAGGTTGAAAAGAACCGAGAAGGGAAACACGTGGTGAATTGCACAACGTTCTGAACAGAAGAGAGATTTCGTAATGAAATTAGCCGAAGGAATTCAATAATAATTTCCCGAATATTGTCCCAAAGTGCCACGGTTGTAAGGCGCAACACTCCTGATGAAAGCGAAGGTAGAAGAATAAAAAATTATGAAGAGAGCCAATGATTAGTCCGAAGTGCGAGGATCACTATCGATCCGTCGCGTACCGAGATCCGTGGAAGAAGGGTCTAGAAAAACGCCGGTGAGCTACCGGCAAGTATAGCACGAAGGAGGGGAGCGCGCGCAGAGAGCACGGCACCGCCGAGCTCAAGCGAGAGACCAACCGTGCACTGAGGGCCCCACGCGAGAGAACGGCGAACCATGCCCTTTTCTGAACATACTCCCCGCCTTCGGCAACGGGTGTTCTCGAAGAGATGACCGGAAGGAGGCATGACTTGCTGCTTGAAGGTTGATGAAGTTGGGCGAAGTGTGACGACTCGGGTGAATTCGTCTTCCCTTGGGTGAAGTGAGACAACTCTGGCGAGCGGCCACTTTGACGGAGGAGGTCGTTCGTCCGTGATGAGGACCAGGGAGCCAGCCTGAATGTCGTTCCGAAGATGACGCCACCTTGAAGTGGCTAGACCGTATTGGAGATAGTCGGATGACCAGCGCTGCCAGATCAGCTGGAATTTTCGTTGAATCTGGGCCCAGTGCGGAAAACTTTATCTCCGGAGTTGAAGTAAGCGAAGGTTCCGGCACAGAATTGAGGGCCCCGCCGAGAAAGAAGTGGCCAGGAGTCAGGGCAGAGAAGTCATCCGGATCATCTGACATGGCGCCCAGCGGCCGTGAATTTAGTACTGACTCGACTTGCGTAAGAAGAGTTGTAAATTCTTCGTACGTAAGGAAGAGTCCCCGATTACCCGCTGAAGATGATGTTTGGCCGATGGTACTGAGGCCTCCCATTTTCCTCCCATATGTGGAGCCGAAGGAGGGTTGAAGGACCACCGCGTTCCGATGTTTGTAAGTGATGAAATTATGTGTGGCATTTCTGACGCACTTTCTCTGAAGAGTCCTCGAAGTTGAGCATCGGCTCCGATGAACTTAGTACCGCAGTAGATATAGAGCGTATGACAGACGCCTCGGCGTTCCGTAAACCGTTGAAAAGCAGTGATGAACGCGTCAGAAGTATGATCTATCACTAGTTCTAAATGAACAGCTGAAGTTTCGAAGCAGACGAAGACGGTCAAATACCTCTTGCAGGCTTTGGCGCGCGTCAGCGATGACGAGCGTCGTGAACGTCGAATGACGCGGAAGGATAGCCGGATGTTTTGCTCCCGAATTTAGAATTGAATGCTGTAAGCATCCCCCGACGCGAAGAGTTCCAAGTGAATCGATGAAGGGAGTCAAGGCCGACAGGAAATGACCCCGAGCCAGAAAATTTCCGCTTGAGAGTGATCGAAGTTCCGCAGAGAAGTGAGCCGAATGCGTTTGTAACACCCAGAAGAGCCTTGCTTGTTCAAGATCGTCTGGAGTGAGCTGTATATCCGTCAGAGACGGTGAAGAGCGCTTGAACCGATGAAGAGCCCGTTGACACATTGCCGTGATGCGTAGAAGTCATGTCAGTGAAGAATATCGATTGACTAGGTCCCAAATATCGCCGATGGGTTCGACATTGGACGCGAAGATATCCGGGCAGATGCTCGAGTGGAGCGTCCGTTGGAAGGTTGACTGGTCGTACCGGCCAAGCTTCTGGAGAATTGGTTAACCAAGTTGGTCCGGACCACCAGTGAGTATGCTGAGATAATTAAAAAGTTCTCGTGAAGCACAATCCGCTGGATTTTCCTTTCCCGAGATGAAGCGTTACTGAAGTCAATCCGTCTGGAGATGATGATTGAAGATAAACCACAGCAGCCATGGCTAGCTGCGAAGCGTCAGAAAACCCATGAAGTTCGACCGAGTTCGTTGGAGACGAATGTAGCCACCGAGGAAGCGAAATGAGGGGAAAATCGCTTGAACTTTCGCGAAATTGCCACCACCGAAGTTGAAGTCATTCCGGGAGAAGGTCGTCCCACTGCAGTTTGGCGAGCCAGAGCTCCTGCATGAAGATTTTGGCTATAATAATTACCGGAGAAATAAAACCAAGGGGATCGAACAAGGAAGCAGTTTCCGAGAGGGCGATCCGCTTAGTTATTGTTGAAGCGAAGTTTGCTGAAGATTGAACCGAAACACATTCTTGATTGAATCCTAGACTAGGCCCAAAAGCTTCGTCGTCGAATCCTCCGATTTAATCGAAACTGCTTCAGGTTGTAAGGCTGAAGAGTCAAGATGTTGAAGAGCCGCTGGTGAATTCGAAGTCCATTTCTGAAGTGGAAGGCCACCGCGACACAGATCCTTTGAAGTTGAAGGGAAATTTCTTGAAGCTATGAGACAGAATGTGACGAAGGGAAGCCGGAATAGCGCATGTTTCCGAGATTAGCCCAAGCACTGTCCATCCAAGCAAGGTTCGTTGAGCGATAGGATCGGCAGGCTCGCCTTTTATGACCTCCGATTTGCCGTAGGAGTCGGCTCCGATGCTGAGATCGATGGGCCGAGGTTGAAGAAAATCCGGATCGGTTGGCTGTAAGCCGTTGAAGTGATGCCAGGATTTCATTCCCGTTGAAGTGAATGAAGGAAGAGACGTGGTTAGAACCCGGAGAATGAATGCAGTGGCCGAGAAGGAAGCCGGGAGGTCATGAAGAGACGAGAGGTGAGCGGTGACTACTCCCCGCGTGCGCCCAGTTCGTTGATTGCCGAGGCTTAATACATTTAATGACGCCAATTGGCGCTTTAACTGCAAGGATTGCACTACGCGTTCTGAAATGAACGAAAGTTCAGAACCGGGATCGATGAGAATCCGTATGGCTGAAGTGTAACCGGAAGATGAAGAAATGAGCGCGAAGCAAGTTGCCAAAGACACTGATGGCCGATTGAATGACGCTACGGTGGAGTTGGCTAGAAGTACGGTCGAAAAGTTCGTTAGAACGAAGGTTGCAGTTGAAGTGTCCAATAGTTTGAGCTGTGTGATGGCTAAACCTCAAGAAGTAGTAAAGGCCGACTCCTCACGTGCGTTGTCGGTGAAACCGTTGATGCACTGGAAAGTGCTGTAGAGACCAGAAATGCAACGTTCGACTCTTGCTTGAACCGTAGTCATGATTGGTTAACCCGCGCGAAAATGTTCAGAACCAATGACACATGACTAGCGCGTTGCGAACGAAGAAAAACGAAGAACAGCGCGAAAAATCGTAGAAAACGAACGAAGGCTGGAGCATTCCGTAGAGCACCGTAGAAGCGATGAGAGATCACTATACGTGATGAAGCGCACGTCGAGACCGGAAGATAACCAATAAACTTGTTTGAATTGTTCGAAAGAGAACCGCGAATATTTCATTTGCGAAGCAGCAGCGGGATGCTCTCACATAGCCGAGAAGTTCGTTAACCGGAAGGCGATAGTCGAAGTATTGCCGAACTTCTTCGAAGGAATACACTGTATTAATCCCATAATTTGCCCAGAAGTGCCACGGTTGTAAGTCGTGAACACTCCCGATTGCAAACCAGAATGAAGACGAATCGTTCGAAGAAACCCCGAAAAGTTAGCGGCACAAGAATCATACTTGATCCGTCGCAACAATAAAGGAATAGCCCGAACAACTATAATGAAGTACCCCCCAAGTATTTCCGCAGTGCTGCTATTGTAAGTCGCAACGCTCCCGATACACTTTGGAAAGTCGTAGAAACGAAAAAAGAAGTCTGTAATAACCCGTAGGGTATCGTAGGGTACCGTAGAAGCACAGCAAAATCACTTTTTGCGATGATGTGTACGGAGAGACCGGAAGAGAGCCAGTGAGTTTGTTTGAGATGTCCGAAAAAGGCTGTTAGAATAAAGACACTCGTGAACCGCGGTCGTTAACACGCGAAACTCGAAGGAAAAATGTTATTGTTCGAAGAGTCCGTAACGAATGAAGGTTGAGCGAAGCGGTGCGAAGCTTAGCACTCGCGAAGCGCGGTGAATCACACGCGAACCCGAACGAAAATGTCAATGTTCGAAAAGCCCGAAGAAAGACTGTTGAGCGAGGCTGTATGAATTTTAGCACTCGCGAACCGCGGTGAACCAAAAAAGAAATGAGGACATCCCGGAGGGATGTCCGAGAAGGCTCGTAATTGTTTGAAAAATAATCACTACCGAGACTGTGTTGAACGCGATCGAACGAAGTCGATTTCCGAAGCAAGGAACTATAGCCAAGGAGTCAGAGCAATTCCTGCCTGGCTGACGCTCAAAAAGTGAGAGAAGGGAGCGAAGAACGTTCCAGAAGCGGAATGAAAGAGACGAAGACAGAGCTACGAAGATCCGCACAAGGCGGAGATCGAAACCGGCTCGCGCGCGCACAACACGTGGTTTACCTCACGCGAGTTCACGTTAGTTTCTCACTAATGAAGATCAACCGTTGTTCTTTTTAGAAGTCCGAAAATTTTAAACACGAAGCATACCGAAAATGTTTTGAACATCGATGAAGTCAACCGAAGAGTATCGCGGCGAATCACTCGCCCAAGATGTCCGAAAATGCAACGAAGTCGGTAGAGAAATATCGCGGCGAATCACTCGCGAAAATATTTGAAGAGGCGACGAAGTCGACCGAAGAATATTGCGGCGTATCACTCGCGAAAAAGTCTGAAGAAACTACGAAGTCGAATTGAAAATATCGCGGCGGATCGCTCGCAAAAAATGTCTGAACAAGCGACGAAGTCGACCGAAGAATATCGCGGCGAATCGCTCGCGGAAAAGTCTGAAGAAACCAGGAAGTCGAATTGAAAATATCGCGACGAATCACTCGCGAAGAATGTTGATGATCGACGAAGTCGAACGAAGGTACCGCGGAGAAACACTCACGAAAATGTCTGAAGAAAGGCGAAGACAATGTCTGAATTATCGCGGCGAAAACACTCGCGAAAAATGTTTGAAGAGGCGACGAAGTCAAATTGAAATATCGCGGTGAATCACTCGCGACAATGTTTGAAGAGCGCGAAGACAATGACTGAAAATATCGCGGCGAAAACACTCGCGAAAATGTTCGAAAGAATACGAAGAGAATGCCTGAATTATTCGCGGCGAACCGCTCGCGAAAAATGTTTAAGCAGCCATGAAATCGAGTGCCAATATCGCGGCGATACACTCGCGAAGAAGTCCGGAAAAACACGAAACCAAGTTGAGGAATGTCGCGGCAAATTCACTCGCGAGAATGTCCAAAAGTATTCAACAAAAATCTGTAGGGAGAGTCAAACATTGATCGCTCCGGTGAATCAATGGACTCGATCGAAAGGAACCGCTGGATGAAGCACTGATATGTTGCGAAAGTGGTCAGTACTTATTGATTGATGCTCTTTAGCGAAGTGAAAAAACGGCGCGACTACTTTGTCGAGCCCCGTCGACTATAGTATACAGTGAAGGATCGAAGTAGTCCGGTGAGAATCTTGTTACGAAGTGAGAAGTGACTCACTATGAAGTTTGTTCCGGAAAAAATGCAAAAATTCCACGAATTCCAACTCACTATCCGGCTCGAAGGACCATGTTATTTTTTGAAGGAATATTTCCTGGTTTGTGAGGATGGAATCGTGGATAATTGTATGGCCGGGTGAAAGAGAAGAGAATGAAGTCGAAGCTGAAGATTTCCGTGTAAAAAATATCGTAAAAATATCACAGTTTTATTGTTTGTCGAAGAGTTCACAATCTTGAAATATCGAAGGGTTCACCGGTGGCCAAAATGGCGGCGAAGTGTTCGAAGAGAGCCGTGGATGAATAGATTTCCGATCAAGAGACTCGGTAGAGTCTCGGGACAAGTACATTGACAGCCCTGTCGTCTGCTGGCCCGAGGCTCTCGCCGAGACTATACTTTCTCTGAATAAAACGATTCGCGGTGGTGGGGGTAAAATTGGCATGTGATTTTCTTTAATTGCGAAGCTCATGAGTTATGTACGGCTTTGAAAATTGAACTTTAAGCTAATTAAGAAGTTCTCTGTCGATTGAGCCCAAAATCAGCATTCTCGAGGGCGTATTTGCTGAGAAAAAACTTTGCACGGGCTCAAGATTATGCAAAAGTTACTGACACATCACGAGTTCGACGTATACGTATACGCGTTTTGACGTAGTTAGTGATAGTAGGGTTGTGCCTCTACGCACTCTGATTGGCTCAACGATGTCGGCTCCTCCAGCTGCTAGGCCGACCGCGGGTGGGGTCAAGAGTTAGAAGGCCTAAAATAGCGAACAGGCATTCTGTATATCTATATATGCGTTATACAGAATGCCTGTTCGCCATTTTAGGCCTTCTAACTTTTGAGTCGTACCCCGACCGCGCTCAGACTCCATGGATATTATATTATTATATATATATATATATAAACCACGCGTCAGTTTTCGATCATCGTATAAACAAACGGAGTTTTGACATTATGAAATGCGTGTGGGATAAATAAAAAAAACTTTCGTCATCTAACGAAGTGCATAGTACTAAAACCTGTGGAATGCTAAACTAAACCGGTATAAAAGCAGTCTCGTAAATGTAGTCTGTGATCTGTGTGTGAAAAAGAATAAAATAAAAAAATACGCGGTGCATGTTGACGAAACTTTTTAAGATTTCATTAATTCGTTTGACTGAAAATAAGTTTATCATATATCATTTGTAAATAGGTTATATGATATCAATACATCGATACGCACATCCGAAACCACCCGAGACTTGTTTTCGTACTGAACGTCATTTTGACAGGTGAGGTTATGATCCCCAAAGTGCTGTTGCGTGCGGACTCTAATTAATAAATGAAAATGGTTAGTGAAAATTGGTTAATATTTATTTTGTTAAAACTTGTGGTATACTAAACCGGTATAAAAGCGGCCGCGTAAATGTAGACTGTGATCTGAGTGTGCAAATAAAAAATATAAAAAATGCGCGATGCATATGTCAACGAAACTTTTCAAGATTTCATTATTTCGTTCGATTGGAAATAAGTGTCAACTGAGATAATCTTTCAATTAAACCAGAGTTCGCGGAATATTGTTCAGTGTAAATATATCGTCTAATATATCAGTGTAATATATTCAGTGTAATTCAGTGTAAATATATCGTGTAATATATCACGTAAATATAGCGTGTGTTGTGTCCGCGAAGACCGTCGCGAAGGGACGAGTTATCAAGGACGAGTATTTAAGGGATTTAGGCCAAAAGAGCTGAATTCCAACTCGATACTTTTACAACAAGTTAACAATAAGTTTATTTAAGAAGTTACAAATTCGAGGTTTTATTGCCTCGAGACCGATCGTTACAATTCTCGTCAAAGACTGTCGAATTTTGGTTAGTTGGTAAATTTATAGACTTGGGGGTTTTTCCCCCTCTCGCGACAATATGGCGTGATATTCTTTCTCGAAGTTTCGGTGATGACATCGAGGGTCGATGCGCTCGTTCGGGAACGTCGATATTTCGCCGTCGATGCATTTATGCTGAGAACGCTTAATTTATATACTCTTTATTTTAGGAGTGCGATGTACGGGCACAACATCCCTCCCCTCTTCGGGAGACGAAATTCATTTCGGCTACTTTTTCGCACGGAATAAAATAATTAAATTTGAATCATTTCGTAGTTATGTTTGTTTTCTAGTTCCTTTTTTCTAGTTCCCTGTTTAATGTAAGTTTTTTTTTTTTTTTTTTGAGGTTACAATGAGCCATTTTTGTTTGCGTTTTTCGATTTTGCTTTTCTGATGACAATTTTGTCGTTAGTAGATTCAGATGCGAGTTCTTCTATAATTTTTGGTCTTGCCACGAAAGTCGGGGCTAGTTCGATATTATTAGTTTGTTGTATTAATCGAATTCGTTGACAATGTTTAGCTTTGAAAATTGTTAATATGATGATTATTAAAATGATCATAGTCATGCTAATGGCACTTATAGAATAATTTCCGATTATGTGATAGGGATGTGCCCAAATATTTGGTTCTTCATCTAGTTTTTTCTTAACGATTTCGATTCTTTCTCCTAATGCGTTCGTTTCTAGTGGATTGATAATTACTTTTGATGGTACGCTGTAATTGAAAATAGGGTGATTAGCGTTTACCATTCCGATTGCGTTCGTTAAGTTATATAATGGTACATATGTTATAAATTCATTTTGTCGCAGTTCATTTAAAGAAAACAATTGAAAATTAATTGATGTGGCGGAACATTTTCCGTCCAAAGCCAGTAATCCTGTATTGTGGATTATTTCGTGTGTCGTAGACTTATTTTTACAATCGATTCTAATATTTTCGGGTTTTGGGGCTACGAATAGCCATTTACCTTCTTTTCTAGTGCGATTATTAATGTTTTTTCGATTTTTACAATTCATTGATTACGTGACAATTTTTCGGGATTATTTCCTAAATAAATCGCTATTTTGCATGATGTATTATCGCTTATTGTTTGCAGTGATTGCTTAGGTTTGTAATAACAGATGTTGTCAACTTTTTTCGCATTGTTTAAATCTTCTTCAGTCATTATTAAATACGTTCTTTTGTAATTATCCACAATTATTATTTTGGAAGTGGTTGCTATAAATTGGAATTGTTTTTCATTAATTTTTGTTGTTAGTGGATAGACTTTGTTGACTTGCAATATTTTTAGATAATTATTATTATTATTAATTTTTTCGTTCGGATTATAATTTATTTATTTATTTCGTGTTATTATACACGTTCCGTATTATTCGTTTCGTTCTGTTTATTATTTTTGTATTTATTTTCGTATTTTTTTGTATATTTAATTTCTTTCTTCATATTTCAATTTTATATTTGTTCTTCTATCGTTTTTGTACATTCTCTTTTGTTTATTTGCTGTAATACCGGCAAGGCTCACTGCGATCGGCTAAAGGGTAACGTAGGGCTTGATCCGCTCTACGTGAACTCGAACAGTTTTGCGTCCCTTGCCGATGCTGTAGTTTACCGGTGAATCTTTACTTTTGATTTCAAACGGTCCTGTCCATTTTGGTGTTAATTTTGCTGATCTGCCTCGACGAACTGTTGGGTCGAGCAGCAGTACTTTATCGCCAACGCGGTATTCGGTGTTTTTTGCTGTTTCCCATTGTTTTTCCGCTATCTTCTCCTTTTTTTCCATTAATTTTTCTCTCGCGACTTGCCAAGTCGCCCGGAGTCGTTCTCGAAGTTCGGTTGCATAGTCGTCGTACGAGTATGTGGTTCTCGGCAGCTCTTTTAGTGCAGTCGGTAAAACAGGTTTTTGACCATACCTCAATTCATACGGGGTGAATCCTGTAGATGAGTGAGGTGTTGTATTGTACGTATACATGGCGTATGGTAGCCATAAATCCCAATCCCTTTGATCCTCTTGAACGAAATGTTTTAAATATTCTGCCAGAGTGCGATGGGATCTTTCCAATGCTCCGTTCGATTGTGGATGATATGCGGTTGTTTGAATTTTCTTGATGCGCAATAATTTGCACGTTTCCTTAAACACGTCGCTCAGAAAATTCGTTCCCTGATCGGAGAGAATGGTTTGAGGAGGTCCATGTTGGCAAATGATCCGAGTGGTCAATGCCCTTGCTACTTCTTGTGCCTCCTGATTTTCTAATGGAATTGCTTCGGAAAATTTTGTTAATAAACATTGTGCTGTTAGAATATATTTATTTCTCCGGTCGGTTTCGGGTAGAGGTCCTACTATATCGACCGCGCATTTTTCAAATGCTCTTTCTGGAGTGTCGGTGATAATCATCGGTGCTCGATTTAGCTTCGTTACTTTATTCTTTTGACATTTGTCGCATTTCGCTACGTATTCTTTTATTTCCTTTTTCATTCCCGGCCAACGATACTTTTCTTGAATTCGTTGAGTCATTCTTTTTACTCCGGGGTGTCCTCCGAGAGGCGTGTCGTGATACTCTCGTAGTATTGTTTTTCTGTCTTTCTCTGACAGGTCCGTCGCGTCGGAGTCGAGGTGTTCGGTTTCACTCTCGCTATCTCCTTCGTCGCTGTCCACTATATGCGTCTCATTTTTATCTTCAGCCACACTCGGCTGATTATCAAATCGGCCATTATGATTAGGGCTGGACCGATTGTCCGAGGAGGCTGGTGTTGTTGAAGAAGATGGAGTCGCGTCGGCTCTGATTTTTCGCGGCCTTCCTCTTCCTTCTTTTTGTAGCTGATCTGCGTTTTTGTTTTGACTGCGCGTGATTGCGTATATGCGGCTCAGTGCGTCAGCATTAGTGTTCTTTTTGCCTTCTTTATATTCAATTTTGTATGTGTATTCTTCTAATTTTATTCTCCACCGCATTAGTCTGGAGCCTGGATCTTTTACGTTGAATAACCAGGTGAGGGGTTGATGATCGGTAACGATAGTGAATTTCGTTCCATAAATGTACGGGCGAAACTGATGTACAGCCCAAACTATTGCCAGCATTTCCTTTTCCGTTGCT
Organism: Venturia canescens; assembly: GCF_019457755.1. NCBI lineage: Eukaryota > Metazoa > Arthropoda > Insecta > Hymenoptera > Ichneumonidae > Venturia > Venturia canescens. Next base: position 38,727,695 of record NC_057421.1, read on the forward strand.
GAGTAGTTTCTTTCCGCTTTGTTTAGCGTTCTGCTCGCATAACAAATTGGTAGATCTTCCCCTACTTTTCCCTGTGATAAGATAGCTCCGATTGCCTTGTCCGATGCGTCGGTGGTGACGACGAACGGCTTCGTGAAGTCGGGATATTGAAGTATTGGTGCGGTGCTGAGCGTTTCTTTTAACGTCTCGAACGCTGCCTGCGTATGCTCGTTCCACTCGAATTTTCTGTCCTTTTTTATCAGCTCTGTTAATGGTTTTGCGAGTTTTGAAAAATCTTGAATGAATTTCCTGTAGTATCCTGCGAGTCCCAGGAATGATTCGACTTCTTTAACATTTTTTGGTGAAGGAAAATTTTTTACAGCCTTGATTTTCTCCGGATCGGGTTTCACTCCCACTTCTGTGATGATGTGACCCAAATATTGCGTTTCTTTTCTCAGAAATTGGCATTTCTTCGGTTGCACTTTTAATTGAGCTTCTCTCAACCGTTTGAAGACATCTCGTAGTCGTTCGTTGTGTTCCTTGAAACTTGATCCGTGTATTACGATATCGTCCAGGTAAACGTAACATTTGAGACCTTGAAGACCTGCTAAAACAGCATCCATCAATCTTTGGAAAGTCGGTGGTGCGTTTTTTAATCCGAAAGGCATTCGATTGTATTCGTAGTGGCCCAACGGAGTTGAAAAGGCAGTTTTTTGTTTGTCTTCTTCCGCCATCGGAATTTGATGAAATCCAGATGCAAGATCAAGTGTGGTGAAGTACTTTGCTTTTCCCAATTGATCCAAGATCTCTGTGATATTGGGCAGAGGGTAAGAATCTCCCTCGGTGACCTCGTTCAATTTTCTGAAGTCAACTACGACTCTCTTCTTGACGTTACCTTGAGCGTCTGCTTTTTTAGGAACGACCAGTAATGGCGCGTTCCACGGACTTCTGCTTGGCCTAATTATTCCGGCTTTAAGCATTTCCTGCGTCTGAGTCATCACTTCTAGTTTGTGATTCTCGGGCAGTCGGTACGGTCGAATATTGACTGGTACGGTGTCCTTTTTCGTGTAGATGCGATGTTCTACTAAGCTCGTATTTCCTAAAGATTCTCCTTCCAGGTGGAATACATCTCCGAATTCCTGGCAAAATTCTTGTAGAAATTTTTCTTCTTCCTTGTTGAGATGTGAATGTTCTCCGATTTGTTTCATAATTTCTTCGACTCTTTTTCCTTTTTCTTCGGCGTTAGTCACATAGATTCCTTCTTTGGCTGGACCGTTCGCCGTTTCACCTGTTTTCGTTTGATTTTGTTCTTGGACGCTTCCTATTTCTTCGATTTCGACCGTCGGTCTTTCGATCGAGACTTCCTGGTCTAACGTGTTTAGAAAAGATATGGGGAAAATCATACTTTTTTCGTGAACCGTCCCTTGTCCTATTTTTATTCCTTTTTCAATTTCTCTGGCTGCTACGCATCCGATTGCCAGTTTTTTTGCTTTCACGTAGTGAATACTCTCGGAACGGGGGGGTAATTTTAATTTCTCCGAACCGTTCACTAAAGGCTCGACGTGACCATATATTTTGATTATACGGCCACCCAATATGTCGACCTTGTGTTTTTTCATGAAATCGAGTCCCAGGATTCCGTCTGTTTTGATTGGAACGTCGTTGTCGACGACGAAAAATCCGTGAAGAATGTTGACGGCGGGCGTTTCGATCTCGAGTATGACTTTACACAGGGCGTTGAAGGCTTGTCCTCCGACGCCAGTCAGTTCGACGGTTTCGTCGATTATTTCGGTATCTTCTTTTAGGGCGCCCCTTTTAATTATGCTGCATTGGGCTCCCGTATCAGCTTTCAAAAGGAGAGCTGAATTTATTGCGTGCGGTGACGGGATATAAAAATCGCTAGCCATTCCCCAGGAACCGAAAGAATTTATTTCTAGTTTTATTCGCGTTTGGTTTGCCTGAGGTGTGGGTGAGCCTGTAGCTCGCTCGGCCTCCAAACAGCTGACGTGCGCGTTCTTTCGCTCGGCCGTACGTGCAAGGAGACTGAGGTTCAGCGACCCTATCGTTTTCTTTTCTTCCGCGTTACCTGACTGATTTTGATTTTGATTATTTTGATTATTATTTTGACCGTTATTCGGTCTATTATTTTGATAACCTCTGTTTTTACCCCTGTTTCCTTGATTTTCGCGATTATTTTGATTATTATTATTTCCTCTGTTTCCTTGACTTCTATTTTGGTTATTCCGATTATTTCCTCTTTGATCGCCATTTTTATTTTTCCTATTCCAGCAGTCATCATAGACATGACCTGGTTTTTTGCAATAATTGCAGAAGACTGAATTTATGCTTTTATTTTGGTTATACTGATTGTAGTTACCATTATTACCGTTATAACAGTTTTTATTCCCTGAGCTTCTACAGTCGCGCGCAATGTGACCCTTCTTATTACACTTACTGCAAATAGTCGTATTTCCAGGTTCTCTACGAGTTCCCTGTTGTATCTTTTCTTCGTCGATCGCGGCTGTGATAGCTTCGTTGAGGGTTGGATATGCCCTAGCTTTAATAATTGTTTGATATTCGCGTTTGAGACCTTGAGTGAAACTCGAAAGGGCTACTTCGCGTATGTGTTTTTCTACCGCCATTTGTTCGATCATTGTCGAGTGCTTTTTTGTACTTGCATCAATTAATTCCATCATTGTGTCTTCTACTCTTCTTCCGAATTCTTTTACTGTTTCGTTAAATTTCTGTCGACAAGAATACAGCTCTGTTTGAAGGGCTCCTACGGTTCTCGTACCGCAGAATATTTCTAACATAACGGATTTAAACGTTTCAAAATCTGGAATATTTTTATATCTTACTTCTGCTCGAGCTTTACCAGTTAATTTAGTAGTTAACACTGATTCCAGGAGAATCTCTTGGTCCTCTTCTAAAATATGTTTATTGACATGAGCAAAAGAGTCTACAAGTTCTCGCGCTTCTTCCGGTTTTGAACCATCGAATCGGGGAATTAAACTACGCGCTTCTTTAATAGACATTGAGCCTCGAAGTCTGTTAGTTCGCGAGTGATTTGGAGAGGAATTTTGAGAATTATTTCCTCTATTATTTTCGCCATTATTTCCAGGATTTCCGGGATTATTACATCGACTATTTCCGGGATTTCCGGAATTCTGATTATCTCCCGTTGTGTCTAAATTTACTGTTTCAACCATTGTTGATACTAAAGGATTTGTTGTTTCTATTACAGAATTTTCCGGGGTATTTTCCGCGTCTAAATAATCGTCTTCCGATGTCGGAGATCGATTTAAAGATTGGGCGCTACTTCGTCGCCTTCTACTTTGCGAGGTGATTTCGTTTTTTCTTTCGCGATTGTAGTCGAGTTTATCGTCGAAAAATGAATTGAGCGAACGCGAAATAGTGCTTACGCCCGGTAATTTGAGACGTTCAGCGTACTCGTCGTCTGACATATAAATTTTTATATACGATCTGGCTTTGGCGGATTACAATGTTATTTAGAAATGTTCCGTCACTTACAGTAAGATGATCGCTAACATGATGTCCAGATTTGTTGTAGTGTTGAATTTCTTCCGCTCCTGTTCCAGTCGTATTTTGGGTTGAATCTTGACGTAGATCGGTCTGCCTTGGATGCGATGATCGGTGATCGAACGTCCGTTCGATATATCGACTTTTCTAGAATTATCGGTCCTCCTCAGCAATTTGAATTCCTTCCGTTTGACTATCGTAGACGTGTCGGGTTTCTCGAGTAGTGGCTATCCCACCGCTGCCACCAATGTTGTGTCCGCCAAGACCGTCGCGAAGGGACGAGTTATCAAGGACGAGTATTTAAGGGATTTAGGCCAAAAGAGCTGAACTCCAACTCGATACTTTTACAACAAGTTAACAATAAGTTTATTTAAGAAGTTACAAATTCGAGGTTTTATTGCCTCGAGACCGATCGTTACAATTCTCGTCAAAGACTGTCGAATTTTGGTTAGTTGGTAAATTTATAGACTTGGGGGTTTTTCCCCCTCTCGCGACAATATGGCGTGATATTCTTTCTCGAAGTTTCGGTGATGACATCGAGGGTCGATGCGCTCGTTCGGGAACGTCGATATTTCGCCGTCGATGCATTTATGCTGAGAACGCTTAATTTATATACTCTTTATTTTAGGAGTGCGATGTACGGGCACAACACGTGATTATATATCATGTGTAATTATGTAGGTTATATATACGAGTTCCCTTTGATAGCTGTGTGGTAACAACGAACCGGCCGGGGTTTGACGTTACGAAGTGCGGGACATATGTAACAAACGTTCGCATAGTTAATGAATAATGTAAATAAGGCAAATCAGTTTATCAAAAATAGGTCTGGAAGTTGCAAGAAAAAATGTTCGTCAACTTATAACGTCAAATTTTCTTTTTGCGATCTGAAATATTATGGTTGATAATTAATAAAACAAGAACACACGGAACTGTTAGTATATATAATGTAAGAAACTCCAATCGAATAAATGTTTTCTAATTTATTTCTTGTGTCATCGGTATTTTTGAATATTCCCACATTTTGCTTCCTATTGAGTTTGGCTCTGCTCTTTCCGATCCTTGTTTTGACTCCATCGGTTTGCAGCGGATCGATACATATTATTAATTGGTTGCCTAATATGTGTCCTTTAATTTTCTACCATTTCTTCATGCTGATTGTGGTGACCTGATTCAAGTGGTTTCCGACTATGATCATTATTCGCACATTTTGTATATCAGATTCTCAAAACAGTTTCTGGTGTTGATATAAGTGTTGTTATACTTTTTCCACCTGGTCTGTCGAGTAATAAATTTTGAAACTTCTTCCAAAAAGTCTTTGGATGCTTATTTTGCTGATGATATGAAAAGTCGTATCTTGGGAATGCTGTATGCAAACACAAATTTTGATGACAAAACTCATGGAATGACATGTATGTTGAGTATTTCCACTTTGCAAACTACAAATATGGAATTATTATAAAAAAAATTCATTCGAATAAGTCTACCGTTGCTCAGTTTGGATGCGATCAAATATAATGCCTACCAACATCCCCAGAAACTTACAGAATTGCTGAATGCAATGTGCGCTATGTCATTTTAATGTAACATCATGACTTTTGACAACTTTTCATTATAATGCTGTAGATTCGGATCATCAAAATACTGCAAAAATCTGCAAACTGTACAATTTAAATACTGTGCCATTCATTTTACTATTTGATCCTAACTGTAACATCTATATGAAGTAAAAAATTGATTATAAAAGTCTTCAGTTGCTCATTTATGGATAGATTTGAAATTGCTGTCTTCGAAGCTCATTGCGCAGATACATTGAACCACAGCAGATACCTGTGAACTCTGAAATTTCTGTGGATAAATATATATGCGACGGATCACCCCTTATCTTTGATTATGGTAATATGTAATGGAACTTGGTTCGGCAAGGTTTTAAGTGTTCCTTTTCAAATAGTATTGAAGTTTGTATGACTGATATACAGCGAATACTTCCAAACTTTGATATTTCTGTGTTGCAGCATGTGTGCCAATCATTCAAATCATTTACTTCAACCGTATCATGTAATCTAGAAAATTTATCACAAAAGTCTTCCGCTTTTCTAAATACTTCAATTTTCCTTTTTCTACTCCATTGTGAGTTTTCGAATTTCTAAATTCATTTCTGAATTGTCCTGAAATGGTTTTCCTCCAAAACCAATGCAGGTACCTTAAACGTCTTTGAATTCTGTTGCTCTGTTGAATTAAGTTCGCTTAGTTTTTTTTGCTGCTTTGAGTTCTGGCATAATAAATGTTAGAAGTTTTCGGGTACTTTTTTTCAGCAACTATCAAACTGTGGATAATTGGATCTCAGCGGCCACTTGCAAACTTTGGAAATATATTTCATTGGGGGCACGTTTTGGATGAAATGAAATCTCTAGATTTAGAATGCAAAAGCGACATTCAAAGTGGGCAAATCTGTTGGATTTTTCGTGTCTTGAATTTGATCTATCTTTCATTTGAATTTTGAAGAAAAGGGATAAATGAAATCTGTTCTATTAAGGAAATCTTTACGTCAGTTGTTTCTTGGTATGAAGACTTGGAAAAAATCGCCAAAGGCCAAGGACAGACCGGTGACGAAATATTTCCAGTACAATTTTGACGAAAAATAGATCTTATTTCGTGGAAACCAACGTTATAAGCCGAAAATCATATTACGGCCCACAACACGCATTTCTTCATTCTCTTGAGTTCCCAATAGACAAAACATATTAGAAGACAAGGAGAAAAATTACCAAAGTCCAAGACCAAACCAGTGCCGAAATATTTTCAGTACAATTTTGAAGAAAAATTGGTCTTTTACGTGGAAACTAACATTATAAACCGAAATTCATTTCTCGGGCCTCATCCCGGATAATTCCATGCTGTTGAGTTCCTAATAGGCATAACATATTAGAGTAGAAGAAAAAATAGCCCAAGTCCATGAACAGACATGTGACGGAATATTTTCTATACATTGTTGACGAGAAATTTGTTGTTTTTCGTGGAAACCAACGTTATATGCCGAAAATCATATTACGGCCCACAACACGCATTTCTTCATGCTCTTGGGTTCCCAATAGACAAAACATATTAGAAGACAAGGAAAAAAATCACCAAAGTCCAAGACCAAACCAGTGCCGAAATATTTTCAGTACAATTTTGAAGAAAAATTGGTCTTTTACGTGGAAACTAACATTATAAACCGAAATTCATTTCTCGGGCCTCATCCCGGATTATTCCATGCTGTTGAGTTCCTAATAGACATAACATATTAGAGTAGAAGAAAAAATAGCCCAAGTCCATGGACAGACATGTGACGGAATATTTTCTATACATTGTTGACGAGAAATTTGTTGTTTTTCGTGGAAACCAACGTTATAAGCCGAAAATCATATTACGGCCCACAACACGCATTTCTTCATGCTCTTGGGTTCCCAATAGACAAAACATATTAGAAGACAAGGAAAAAAATCACCAAAGTCCAAGACCAAACCAGTGCCGAAATATTTTCAGTACAATTTTGAAGAAAAATTGGTCTTTTACGTGGAAACCAACATTATAAACCGAAATTCATCTCTCGGGCCTATCATCCCGGATTCCTCCATGCTGTTGAGTTCCTAATAGACATAACATATTAGAGTATAAGGAAAAAAATCGCCAAAGTTCAAGGGCAGTCTTGTGACGAAATATTTTCACTACAATTTTTACGAAAAATTGGTCTTTTATGGTGGAAACCAACTTTATAAGCCGAACATCATACCGAGGGAAAATAAGATTGGGAAAAGTACATTGATGGTCCCTTATTTGCTGATAATTTCATGAAAAAGATTATCCCATAAAAAATGTTCGTATGAGAATGGAATCTATAAAAATGTACTAAGCAAATAATTCATAGAAATTTATACTAAAATCCTATAACCGTCATAACATAAATGAGGAACTTTTGAGAAAAAAGGCGTGATATCAAACCATAAACTTCCCCTAGGGAAAAAAAGGTTGGGACAAGTACATTGATGGTTTCTTGTTTCTGGATGACATAGAAAAAAGATTCAGAACCAGGAAAAAAATTCTATAGAAATAACAAACGAAAATTGAAAAGTTCAAATATTCAACAAATATAAAAAACAATCGAAAAAATTCTGTAAAGAAAAATAAAAAAATTTCAAAAAAATTCATGAATATTGAAGACATTGAAAAATGTACTATCCAAGTTACATGCAGTATAAAAATGTATGATATTGATTGGAGGCCAAGTTTTTATTGATAATTTGGAATATTTATCGAACAAATTGGAAACTTTAATGAAATTCATGATAATTATTTTCACGAAAAAAGTTAATGAAAAAAAAGTCATAACGGAAGTTACGTGCAGTACTAAAATGTATTATATCAATTCGAGGTCAAGTATTTATCAGTTATTCGAAATATAAGCTCCGGCGACAAATGAGCGTTGAGAATCCTTGTCGGGCTCACAACGTTTTACCAAAAATACTAAAAAATTAATGGAAATAAAATCATTCAAAATTCACATGGAAGTCATTCGTTACTTCAACAAAGTACACACCTTAAAGAATCAATTCCCCTCCGACTTTCAGGAACCCCTGGTATTATTCACAACATTCAACTTCGATTGGATCGGTACAAATTATGTTCAAATACGTCCTAAACGTACTTGTCCGGCCCATCACTTTTTATTCAAATTGCTCATTCGAAAACAAATCAGGGCTGTTCTATAATGACAAATATAATAAAATGGATAGAAATAAAAATAATATCTCCAAGTAATTTGAACTTGATTGTTCGCAAGTTCGTATAGCAATATCCACTTCTCATTTTCATTAACGTTTCCAATTTGTTCGATAAATATCAAGAGACTCGGTAGAGTCTCGGGACAAGTACATTGACAGCCCTGTCGTCTGCTGGCCCGAGGCTCTTGCCGAGACTATATTTTCTCTGAATAAAACGAAACCATAAACTTCCCCTAGGGAAAAAAAGGTTGGGACAAGTACATTGATGGTGTCGTGTTTGCTGATAATTCCATCCATAAAAAAAACTTACAATCCGATGCCTCTTTCTTCTTATTTGATTCGAACAGCTAAATCAATTGAAAAAAAATTCATCTTATTTACGTGCAGCATTAAAATTTATTATATCAATTCGAGGCCAAGTATTTTCTAATGAATTGAAAAAAGTTACTACTTGAATTACGTGCAGCACTAAAATTTGTGATATCAATCGGTGGACAAGTATTTTATTAGTAACTCCAAAGTTCAACATTATGGAATTGTTCTAAGAAGCTTTTAAATCCAAAAATATCACATGCAAGCTAATCATTTCTTGCTCTATGGTGGCAGAGACTTATAAGAAAATCGATTCTTTTCAGACTTTCAGGAGCTTCTGATATTATTCACAATATTCGACGTCGATTGGATCGTTACAAATTATGTTTAAATATGAGTTAAAAGTACTTGTCCGGCCCATCACATTCCATTAAAATTGTTTATTCAAATAAAAATAAGGGCTTTTCTAGAACTGATGGAGCACAGATATTCATGCAGAGGGAATATAGAGAGTTATCTCCAAGTAATTTTCCCTCAAGTGCACTAATTTAATAAGAATGGAAACGAATTGTTCTGTACTATACAAGGGATGTTTTTGTGCATCGATAAATAAAAAACATTTTGCACTTTAATTAGTTCAAGTTTCCAAAAATAACTCCCCAGTTTGTATTGGAATGACGGCAATTTTTACTTCTCACTTCTTCCAGCGAACGAATTTCATTCGGTATAACTAACCTATACTATTATTAAGAACATTAAACTAATAATAAATCGCATTTCAATACATTTTTAACCGGATTCTGTCGTACAATTTCGTTTTTTTATGATTGATTTTTATTTCAATAAATAGTGATGGGCCGGACAAGTACTTTTAACTCATATTTAAACATAATTTGTAACGGTACAATCGACGTCGAATATTGTGAATAATATCAGAAGCTCCTGAAAGTCTGAAAAGAATCGATTTTCAGCCCTCCGGGCGGAAAGTGGCAACTTTCGGCCCGCGCAGCGGGCCGAAGTTGCCGCATTCCGCCTGCGTCGGACAGAGAAATCGTATACACTCCACGGGAGTGAAATTAGACCACCTCAAACCGCGTGCTTATCACCCTCGCCTTCGACTCGGGCGACAATTCTGCCCGCGGTTTGAAGTAGTCTATTTTCCCTCCCTAGGTGTGTAATATACTATTTCAGCCTTCCGGGCGGAAAGTGGCAACTTTCGGCCCGCTGCGCGTGCCGAAGTTGCCGCATTCCGCCTGCGTCGGACAGAAAAATCGTATACACTCCACGGGAGTGAAATTAGACCACCTCAAACCGCGTGCTTATCACCCTCGCCTTCGGCTCGGGTGACAATTCTGCCCGCGGTTTGAAGTAGTCTATTTTCCCTCCCTAGGTGTGTAATATACTATTTCTTATAAGTCTCTGCCACCATAGAGCAAGAAATGATTAGCTTGCATGTGATATTTTTGGATTTAAAAGCTTCTTAGAACAATTCCATAATGTTGAACTTTGGAGTTACTAATGAAATACTTGTCCACCGATTGATATCACAAATTTTAGTGCTGCACGTAATTCAAGTAGTAACTTTTTTCAATTCATTAGAAAATACTTGGCCTCGAATTGATATAATAAATTTTAATGCTGCACGTAAATAAGATGAATTTTTTTCAATTGATTTAGCTGTTCGAATCAAATAAGAAGAAAGAGGCATCGGTTTGGAAGTTTTTTTTATGGATGGAATTATCAGCAAACACGACACCATCAATCGATGTACTTGTCCCAACCTTTTTTTCCCTAGGGGAAGTTTATGGTTTTTCCAGATTATCAATAAAAACTTGGCCTCCAATCAATATCATACATTTTTATACTGCATGTAACTTGGATAGTACATTTTTCAATGTCTTCAATATTCATGAATTTTTTTGAAATTTTTTTATGTTTCTTTACAGAATTTTTTCGATTGTTTTTTATTTTTGTTGAATTTTTTTGAACTTTAAAAATGTATGATATCAATTGGAGGCCAAGTTTTTAATGATAATTTGGAATATTTATCGAACAAATCGGAAACTTTAATTGAAATTCATGATAATTATTTTCAAGAATAAAGTTAATGAAAAAAAGTCATAACGGAAGTTACGTGCAGTACTAAAATGTATTATATCAATTCGAGGTCAAGTATTTATCAGTTATTCGAAATATAATCTCCGGCGACAAATGAGCGTTGAGAATCCTTGTCGGGCTCACAACGTTTTATCAAAATTACTAAAAAATTAATGAAAATAAAATCATTAAAAATTCACATGAAAGTCATTTGTTACTTCAACAAGGTACACACTTTAAAGAATCGATTCCCCTCCGACTTTCACGATCTCCTGGTATTATTCACAACATTCAACTTCGATTGGATCGGTACAAATTATGTTCAAATACGTCTTAAACGTACTTGTCCGGCCCATCACTTTTTATTCAAATTGCTCATTCGAAAACAAATCAGGACTGTTCTATAATGACAAATGTTCTAGCTTCCAAAATAACTCTCCATTTTATATTCAATGACGGCAATTTTTACTTCCCACTTATTCTTCCATCAAACGAATTCCATTCGGAATAAGAACTAACCTAAACTATTATTAAGAACATTAAATTAATAATGAATCGCATTTCAACAAATTTCGTTTTTTTATGATTGATTTTTTATTGAATGAATAGTGGGGGGCCGGGCAAGTACTTTTAACACATATGTAAACATAATTTGTATCGATCCAATCGACGTCAAATTTTGTGAATAATACCAGAGGATCCTGAAAGTTTGAGAAGAATTGATTTTCTTATAAGTCTCTGCCACCATAGAGTAACATATGACTAGCTTTCATGTGAGTTTTTTGGATTTAAAAGCTTCTTAGAAGAATTTAATAATGTCAAAATTTGGAGTTACTAATAAAATACTTGTCCACCGATTGATATCATAAATTTTAGTGCTGCACGTAATTCAAGTGGTAACTTTTTTCAATTCGTTAGAAATTACTTGGCCTCGAAATGATATAATAAATTTTAATGCTGCACGTAAATTAGATGAATGTTTTTTCAATTGATTTAGCTGTTCGTATCAAATAAGAAGAATAAGGCATCGGTTTCCAAAATGATTTCAAGCGCGATTTTTCGGTTTTTTATTTTTTTACTTGTGATTTGATACTTTTGACACTTTAAAAAATAGATACTGTAACGAATCTCTCTTTTTTTTTTTAATGGGAGAGCGTGGAATATGGGGTTTCGTGTACTGAACTCTATCGGTATGATCTGAGGATAGTCACGTTTTATTGTTGTTATTGTGATTATATTATTATTACGATTTTTTTTGATGCCTCAGATTCCCTTTCCACGAATAAACGCTTCTTTGGGTAGTTTCATCATCGGCTTTTTGAACTTTTGAAAAATATGAACTGATTAATACATGCGAGGGCTGCTGAGGGCGAGCCTCGTAGAAAATTTGATTGGTTGCTTTATAGCTTCTAAAAAATGGGGACTTCGCCGGTCCGTAGCGGCCAAAGACGGAGATAGATCGCGTCAGAAAATGATTTCTTTTTTTATCTGGTTAGTAGTGCATGGGCCGAGGTCGAGGTTTTACCATGTATCTCTACAGGATAATTGCTGTCCTCTAGGCCCCTTTAATCTTATGTTATATCGTCAAGACTTTACGCCTGCGCTGGACGCTATGCCAGTACATGGTGTCGAGTCATGTCGATTTTATGAGCCTGGCATGCTCAGGGGACAACACAGGTGGACCCTCGGATCCTTTATCACCTCACAAGATGATAAAATCCGTATCCTGAGAAAAAGTGTCGGTGCTTGTAATTGCGTACTCGCTTACTCGCATCCTATAACTTTTGGGACACCCGGTATGCACGAGACGCAATGCTTGCACATTAGGGTGTCCATTATTTCCCAAATCGATTATTTTCAGCGATCGCCCCCTGAACTTTCAGTTTATGACCTAAAAGAAAATATCCAACGTAAATAAGCTCTTAATTCCCGAATTATCCGTGCCGAAATCATGTTGCTTTTCCCATTTAAATAACATGGGATTTTTTTACTTTTTATTTAAAAATTTTTTTCCCAGAAACAAATAAGAGAAAAAATCTAATCATCATCTATTCTGATGAGAAATTTGACGCTCTACAAAAAAGTTCTCTTATGAATTTTCGATTAAATCACTCCTTCAAAAGTTATTCAACGTTAAACTTGTGTTTTACATCAATTTTGTAATTTTTTTCAATTTTATTCTTACTTTTGGCCTTTTTTATTGTAAAATCGTTCAAAGGAAAGATGAAAATTGTACTCAGCAGAGTACCGATGATTATTCATATGAATTTCATAGTTTGAACTGAGAATTAATAAAAAAAAAATATTTTCTAAGAATTAAACAAAATAACATACCTTTCTTCATACAAACGAACTTTAAAATGGATTAATGGAAATTTTTTAAATAATAACGAAATCATTTCTCTGTCAATTTTATTATAAGTCAATTATTATTTTTACTTTTTTCACAACTTTTTTGTTAAGCAAGCTTTAGTCGGATTGGGATATTTTTTTTTGTAGTCTCTTACAACTTGTATCAAATATTGTTTTTGGTCTTCTCGTGTTGTTAAAATGTTAATATATTCTTGGGTTAATTTGACGGCTCTTTCGGCCATATCATTAATGACTTGTAGATTTCTAACAATTTTTAAACCCTCCAAATAATCATCATTGCTAGCCCACGTATTAACATCCAATTCCAAAAAATTTCTATTAATGTTGAATCTATCGAAAAATTTCAAAGAATCTGAATTGATAATGAAATCGATGTCTTTTCTGTAAGCTTGCAATTTCACTAATCGTATTTATCCCGTGGCGTTTGGAGGAATCAAAATCCTTATTTTCATTTTTTTTTAAAGCCTTGACCATTTTCCGTTTAATGGAAATAGATATATTTGGATCGAAAAATGAAAGAGCAGCTGTTTCACTATTTAAATACCATAAGTGGTTTTTAAATTTATTAAAGACAGCTTCAGATATTTTTTTGTCAATTGTCTTATATTGATACACAGCTTTCAAGAACCTGAAATCTTGATTCGGAGCCAACGGCGCAAGAGGCGCCTCAAACCAAAATGGCACATAAATGAATACAATAAATAAGCAAATATCCAAAAGATTTCTTTTTATTTCATCATCTAATTCAAAAATATCTCGAAAAGCGTAAATTTTGAGCGAATAAATGGCTTTAGACATCCAGCGGGCGTGATGAAACGCTGCTGGCTTGTAAAACTTAACTTTTTCGGTATCCATAGTACCAAAAAATATTTTGCATAGCTCTAAGAGCTCCTTATAGTCGTCACGAGGCAAAATCGTACCCAGAAAATTTTCAATTTTATGATTTATTTCATCAACCTTGCCTAACAATTTCCGAGGAATTTTATTCCCTACTAATCCATTCTTATACTTGCTTTGATCAACTGTACTCCAACTTTCTTGAAAGTTTTTAAATAATTTAACATTTGGTCCCTCTGTGCCTGGTATTTTAGTTGTAAAAACACAAAATAATACCAATTCGTAGATGTGGTGCCTGCATGGTAAATATAACAGCTCAGTTTGCAGCATTTGTTCCAGGTGAATCACCGCTCCATTCCGACAACCAAGATTTGAAGAAGTGGTGTCACAACAGATCGCTTTTATGTGTTCAGTAATTCCCCAATCTTGAATCGCTGTGAAAATTGCTTCTGCCTGAGTCAATCCTTTTCCATCTAGTAATGCTGGCACGTTTAAAATTTTTTCAATAGTTGTACTTCTCACTATTATCGGAACTCGGTCAACTTTTTTACAGGATAAACCATCAGGTATCAATTTTTCATCCCAATGGATAACCGCCGCACCAACATCAATGTCACCAAACATCATTTTTATTTTTTCAGCAGCTTCCTTTCGGATTTTTGATCTATATTCATTAAAAGAAGTTTTATTCAGAATTAGATCATTGGTATCAACCCCAAGAGCTGTCGCTATTGACGATATCACTTGTACAGAATCCCTATATGAAATTCTGCAACTATCTAAGGTCGCAACATCTTCAGTGAGAATATTTATTGTTCCTCTCTCATTTTTTGATTCATAATTTCGCCCTTGTAATTCGAACGTTGACGATGTGCTTTGCTGAGACGTAGATGTTGTTTCGCCACTCGAAATCTGCTCGCTTATACTTTTTGAGCTCGGTGGTAACATCAGATCTAACATAAATAAATAAAAATTATTACTATGTTTCTCTTGCTTAAACAAATACTTTGATAAATTACCTGACATTGTTAATTGTTGAATCAACGTCGTTGACACTAATTTCGTCTTCATTAATAGATTGGACCACTGTGATATCGTTATCTTCTTTGAAATCTGGGTCTTCTAGAATTAATGATAAGATTAATTATTTAAGAAATATTTTATTGATCAATTGCAATATTTTTTCCAAGTCCTAATAATTGTAATTCAATTACAACTTATAATTTAAGTGCAACTTACCAATTGACTGGATGGAATCTTTGTCTTGCTTTATTAATGTTTAAGTGATATTTTCTCAATGTCCTTTGATCTTCTAAAAATTTCAAGACGCACTGTCGACTATATTCTGAACATCACCATGTGCAATATCAAATAACTTGTCCAAATATTCTGAAAACTCTTGCTCGGATTCTGCATTTGAACTTTTTTGTGCACTTTCTGTAATTGTGGTAAAGTTTTTCTAATTTCACTACACATCTTGAATGATATTGCACTGGAATTTCAGCCCGACACCAAAATTTTAACACTTCATCAATAACTAGTCGAAAGCTTTCTGCAAGTGTTTTTTTAGTTTCTCTAGTATAATAAAATAATAATCTCAGCACTTGTTTATTGGTCGGAAGTTTATTACCACTGATTGAGCCAGTTGTTTCACCCAAAAAATCCATATGATTTCGTAAATTCATTGATGTATTCATTGTCACAGGAATGATAATTTGAAATATGCTGCAGTAAATACGTTGAGTACTATTAGAGGTTAGGTTTGATGAATCTTCAACTGAATTTAATAGATTTGTTCATGTATGCTCAAAGATGAATTAAATAAATATAGATTTTTATTCTTAATGAGTTAAGAATATAATAAGTTTTATTATAATCTGTAAATAACAAAAGAAACCCACTGAAAAACACTGCATGAGTTTATTTACTACTTTTCTTTTGACTTCTACTTACGGATCGACTCACAATAAAAACAATGATAACTTCAAGTTCTGATAAATTTCTCATAGATGGCGTTAGGCAAAATAGTGAAAATTTGAATTTGAATTGCAATTTCGTCCTAATCTCTATATAATTGGAATTAAATTCACTAAGTCAATACAAAATATTGCTTTCAATACTAAAAGTTATGTTGTATAAATTGGATTTTCATCTTTCCTTTTAACGATTTTACAATAAAAAAGGCCAAAAGTAAGAACAAAATTGAAAAAAATTACAAAATTGATGTAAAACACAAGTTTAACGTTGAATAACTTTTGAAGGAGTGATTTAATCGAAAATTTATAACAGAACTTTTTTGTAGAGCGTCAAATTTCTCATCAGAATAGATGATGATTAGATTTTTTCTCTTATTTGTTTCTGAAAAAAAAATTAAAAATAAAAAGTAAAAAAATCCCATGTTATTTAAATGGGAAAAGCAACATGATTTCGGCACGGTTTAATTAGGGAATTAAGAGCTTATTTACGTTGGATATTTTCTTTTAGGTCATAAACTGAAAGTTCAGGGGGCGATCGCTGAAAAAGAATTGATTTGGGAAATAATGGACACCCTATTGCACATATGAGTGATGTTAAAAGGATAGGACAGAGCTCAGCAATCGTGCTGTATGACCACGTCGCTCCTTTTTCTTTTGGAGCACCGAATATGCGCTAGACGCGATGCTAGTACGTTAGTCGGCGGCGTCACAGGATTTTGGATATGCGAGGCGTTCGTGCGATACGAGCATTTCGCATGTGGATAAGAGGAGTCGTTTTGCTAGGCGTCAGGCGCAATGCTGATACTTAGCTTGAGGATGATTAGGTTGCTAGAAAGCATGTAAGAAGTCCTGGAAAGAAAGTGATTACTTCGTGCCGGCCGGTTCGCTTTATATACTCGTTCGGTACAATAACTTTGGGGGGAAATCTGGACTGATCCGGATTTCTGCGTCTTCTATCTCTTTCTCCGTTCGCTCGGAGCTGTAAGCACGGCGCGTGTGCGTCGGGGAGCGCCGTGGTGTGTGAGGTATAAGCTGCGTGTGTTTTGTGGGTATTGGTTCCGTTACAATACAGATTAGTTTTTTTAAAGATAATTTTTTTTTAAGATTTGTGACATTTTTTCGAATCGTTCTGTATTATTTTTATAAAATAATTTTTCTGACAATTTGAAAAAACATTTTTTTTTAAGTTTTTTTATGGATGGAATTATCAGCAATCGAGGGACCAACAATGTACTTGTCCCAACCTTTTTTTTCCTAGGGGAAGTTTATGGTTTGATATCAAGAGACTCGGTAGAGTCTCGGGACAAGTACATTGACAGCCCTGTCGTCTGCTGGCCCGAGGCTCTCGCCGAGTATACTTTCTCTGAATAAAACGATTCGCGGTGGTGGGGGTAAAATTGGCATGTGATTTTTTTGAATTACCGAAGTTATGAGTCATCTGAGGCTTTGAAAATTGAACTTTCAGCTAATTGAGAAATTCTCTTTCGATTGCGCCGAAAATCAACACGATCGGTGGCGTAATTGCTGAGAAAAAACTTTGCACGGGCTCAAGATTATGCAAAAGTTACTGACCCATCACGAGTTCGACGTATACGTATACGCGTTTTGACGTAGTTAGTGGTAGTAGAGTTGTTGCCTCTACGCATTCTGATTGGCTCAACGATGTCGGCTCCTCCAGCTGCTAGGCCGACCGCGGGTGGGGCTCAAGAGTTAGAAGGCCTAAAATAGCGAACAGGAATTCTGTATATCTATATATGCGTTATACAGAATGCCTGTTCGCCATTTTAGGCCTTCTAACTTTTGAGTCTTACCCCGACCGCGCTCAGACTCCGTGAATATTATATTATATTGAAACGTGCTTGATTTTCTCGTTTCTTAATGTAATTGAGTCAGGACACGATAGAGGGTGTTTAATTAATGGAGACCTTGTTGAGTGTAGTGTCATACGAAATCACAATCGTTTATTCAGACTCCACTGTCGATGTTGATGATACAATAAAGAATTTGCAGGCAGTTTTCGTGTATTAATTTATTCCCAGAAACTTCTGGGATACTTGTTTTTGTGCGTCGTATGTCTCACCTAGGCTCGCTTTTATCGATATATCGCGGGCCGTGTCTGAGTATTACAATTGTTTCGCAAGGTATCGCGTCGGTAGTTGATTTTATCGATCTTAACGTGTGCTAGTTTGTGGCTCGCCCATGTGTTTCCAGTGGCGCACCAATCGCAAGATTTCGTAACGGCTGGTCGAAGTGAGAGTTTGAACACTATGGGGGCTCGTAGTGATCGCAAGTGCGTGAATGTGTTTACGTGTCGAGTTACTAAATTTGTAATTTTGATAATCGCAATTTTTATAATGATGTTTTTGTTCGTGAGTGTATTTTAAACGACTATGTGCGATGTTTCGTCCCGCTCTCCGTCTGTGTATCGGGATAGTGAGCAGTGATACCTGTACCCAATGTTTCCTTGTATATTTCCTGTGTTTGTCTCTTCTTAAATTCAGTTATCCTTTTATTTCCCGGGTCTGTTGATCCAGGAACTCCTTCCTTTTAATTCTGTACGAGTGCTCGTCAGGATTTCCTTTATTTATCTCCCGAGTCCCCAAATTCCCTTTGAGGTTATGTGACGCTGCTCCGCTCCCTACTTTTGAGCCAGGCCCCGGGCAGCGCTCTTAACCTTACTGTATATTTGCTAATTAATCTCTCGTATTAATTCTTCTTGACATCCCTTAGCAGGTCTCAAGGGGTTGCAGCCATCTCTGTGAAGGAGTTCTGAAGCGCCAGGGCAACAGCGAGGTACAATCCTGTGTACGTATCCCTTCTAACTATTTACCGAATTAATTCTTCTGATCAGTTTAGTCGGACTCAGTCTGGTCGCCGGAGCTTCTTCGCTCTGTATCAGGAGAAATTGATACAGTCGTGCTTGTGTGAGACTGGCTCCGATCACTGGTCGCCGGGTATTCCTTGGTCCGCAGTCACTGGACTCGGCCTGTTCACAAAAGCTTTTCGCTCAGTCTCGGAGAGCTCCTTGACTGTCGTGCTTAAGCGTGACAGAGTCCAGTTCTTCTACCCTGGTTACTACCCTGGCGATGAAGAGTATAGTACTTGTCTATTGGTAGATGGCGTCGGCGGTGTCAGTTGGGGCTTTGGCACCGAGTGTGCCGTTACATTGTCCCCCTGGATTTTTCTGAGGACCCGCCGGAATCGCCTGGAGGTTCAGTCCGAGGGAAAATTCATCCTGCTTTTGCCTTGCTTTTTTTTTTTTCTTAAGTTCTGTGTTCCTTTCTTTACGCTTTGCTTTTCTTGCCCGTACATAAAAATTGAAAAGATTGGAGTTCATGAAATGATAGTCCTTGCTTCTGCAGTTGATAGCAACAAATCTTTATTTCTTTGATTCATAACCGGAAATTTTTTTTTTTTTTTTTTTTTTTTTTTTTTTTATAACAAAGGAGTTTACTTGTCGAGTCTCTTGGTCCATTCATCGCTTCCCTTGTAGTTTTGAGAAAAATAAAAAGAATCGTGGTTTTTATTCGTCTTCAATTGAGGCGATGGAGTTGTTGTCACTTTCCTCCTTCTCGCTAGTCGGTTCCTCCTCGATGTCCCACTGAACCAGAAAGTTAAATTCTCCGGACCTTAAATCCAGATCGGGTTCCTCTTCTGAGTCCTCGATTATTAGCGTGTCTGCGTCGTCGTCATATATTTCCGACGTCGTGGTGGCCTCTTGGGGTCGTCCTCCACCTCCTTTTATTTTGTTTTCTTTGCATAGGTGTCTGTATACGCTTCCCCACTCGGCCCCTTCATGTTGCCAACGGAACGCCCTACTTCTTTGTGAGCCACGTGCCGCTCCTGAGCTGATAATGAGCTCTCTATACGACGTTCCGGCTGATGGGCCTTCCTCCAGGTATAGTTCGCACCATGCGGCATCAGTGCCCGTTGGCTCGTCGTCGATGACCATTCGCCAATTCTCGTCCCGTGCCCATTGCTGGACCATTTGTAGTGCGCCTAAGGGATATTTTCGTCTGTTTCGTGGCTCGATTCCTCGAATTCCCACGATGATTCCTTGGAACGGCATCGATAATGCCTCCTTGGTGGTTGTGAAGCACCTTTCTTGTTACGCTACTCGTTCTCTTCCGACGTCACCGAGCCACAGGCGGATAGTTTGTTCCTCTTTGGCTAGCACGGTTGCCCGTGCAAAATGATCTGTGTCGTAGAATAGAATTGGAGCTCCTGGAAATATTTCCTCTTCTACACATGGGTGGATTTCTTCGTGTGTGTGGGTATATTCGGCGATTTTCGCGAATAATCCGTCACTCACGTCGTCGTCTTCATCCACCATTACACAAAATTGATCCAGGGAAATGACTCCCATAATACTGACTTCCTTGTATGTCCCACTCATGGCGTATGCCGGATAGTTTTCGTAGATCATCCTCGTGGTTCTTGTCGGGCACGTGTCTCTCTCCCTCGATTTTCCTTGTTAGACTGATCGATGTTCCGGTGCACGTGGGATTGATCACTTATCGACTTATAAGCCCAGGGACTTTCCCGAGTACCAACCTTTAATCTCAGCATCCGTTAATGTCCGAATTTCGTAATCCGTTTCTTCTTTTTCTAGTTCCCTTTGCAGCTCGGGTTTCTCTTGAATCGTTTGTCGGTCTTCTTTTTTGTTGAATTTGAAGCTTTTCCAGCGACGATTCCTTTTCGTTTGTTTTTTTAGTTCTTGTGGTGTTCCGAAGATTTGCGCTTTCTGTTGCTCCATGTTCGCTCTCCGAAGTCACCCACGTGAAAAGGGGACATGATCTCTTGTTCCTCCTCTTTATATTCTCGGTCTTGTGCCGCTATGGCTTCTTGCGGTTTCTTATTGTTAATACTTATTGTTCAATAAATTTAGTTTGATTTTTCTTCTAGGTGTGGCGCGACGTTCAGTCGGTATCACCCGTTAAGTTTTTCGGATTGTTATCGTCCATCCTGTATCTTTTGAGCAGACACCCGTGAAATTTGCCGCGGTCCTTTCGCGTTTTCGGGTCCTTCAGGAGATACGTAGCGACCCCGACGCATTTACTTATTCGATACGGGCCTTCGTATAGGGGAAGGAATTTTGCTGTTATTTGTTTTTGTGGATCCGATACGTTTAAGGCTTTCACTAATACAAGCTCCCCTTCCTCAAAACTCACGGTTTTGTGTGACATATTGAACCTTTCAGCACGAGCTAGTCCTTTTTTCGTGATTCGATCTCTGGCCAATTTTACCTTTTCTTCGTATGGCATTTGGTCAATTTCCTCGTCTGGCGTGGTTTTTAACCATTCCTTCCAGATTCGATAGGGCTTCTTTTTCGTTTGAAGCTCCGTGGGAGTGAATTCTGTCGTTTCGTAGTGCAGGTCGTTTATGCATGTCTCAATTATTGGTAACCATTTGACCCATCCTGTATGTTTCTCCTCCAGAAATGTCCGGAAAAATCTCCCGAGCTCGCGATTGACTCGCTCTACAATATTTCCTTGCGGGTGTCGTATCGATGAAAATATTCCTTTTATTCCCTCCCTTTCTAGTTGGTCTCTCCATGTTTTTGATGTAAATTGGGTTCCATGATCAAACTGGATGCGCTTCGGTTTTCCATATTTCGGAATGTAATCTTGAAAGATTTTTCGAATTGTCGTGATTGTATTCGCTTTCTTTAGGGCATATAATCTCACATACTTTGTGAATGCATCAATCACGACGAGGATATGTTTTACTCCTCCTATCGATGTTGGTAAAGGTCCATAGAAGTCTATGGAGAGTAAATCCCTCGGACCTTCGGGGATTATAGTTTGCATTTGGGCGAAATTCGTTCGGTTCGGCACCTTCATTCTTTGGCACTTGTCACACGTAGCCACAATGTGCCTAATTTTACTGGCCATGTGTGGATTCGTAAATTCTTCGTTGAGTAATCTAAACAACTTTGTGGCACCTTGATGTCCATACAGACGATGCATATCTTCAATAAAGCATCCCATAATTATGTTTGGGAGCATAAATTTCCAATCTCCGTTTCTCATTCGCTTCTGGAGACAGTGGTTTAGGATTCTGTAATTCCGGAAATCGTCAGGACTTTCCTCCACTGCTTTCCATAATTCTTGTATTCGTGGGTCCTCCCTCTGCACGTCTCCGAACGTTTGCATCCTTTCTTCTAGTTCTTTGCTTGGTTCACCAGCCAAAATCGTCGCGATGATAATGTCTTTGTGTTTCTTTCGTTCTTCTTCATTCATTACGTTGTATGGACGACTTAACATATCCGCGACTTTGTTTGTATGTCCGGGGTGGTGCTCGATTTCAAGATCGTAATCTTGTAGCAGCAGTGCCCATCGCAATTACCGATCGCTGACAAATCTACATGTTTTCAAGAACATGAGTGCTTTATGGTCCGTTATTATTTTTATCTTTGCTCCCAGTAGGTACGTTCTAAATTTCTGTAACGCCCACACAATTGCGAGCAGTTCTTTCTCTGTTGTGGTGTATCCAAGCTCGGCTCCTTTCAAGGTTCGACTTCCAAATGAGATGACCCCCATTTCCCCAGCCTCATCCTCTTGTCCCAGAACTGCGCCCAGAGCGTACTCACTAGCATCGGTCGTTAGCACGTATGGCTTCGTTGTGTCGGCATGTCGGAGAGTAACGCTTTCCGTAAAGAGCTTTTTGATTTGGTCAAACGCTTTTTGTCTGCGTTCATTCCAGTCCCATGCTTCGTTCTTTTTTAATAATTCGAGTAGTGGCACCGTCTTTTCGGCATGTTTGCTGGTAAACTTGGTGTAAAAATTTATTAGGCCCAGAAATCCTCGCAATTGTTTCAAATTCCTGGGTGCTGGGAATTCCTGGATCGCTTTTATCTTGTCTGGTTGTGGCTTTATTCCATCAATTGTTAGTACATGGCCCAAGAAGGGCATTTCCTTATGAAAAAA